>NC_059074.1:80639478-80942508 GCF_020497125.1 Mauremys mutica | reverse complement strand
TTGCTGTTTTTAAGCTGCTTGTGCTAATCAACGCCCTGACCTGTTTGGTTGTGTGATTGCTCAAGTTGGAGTAATGGACATGCTTAAATTCCACAAATTCACCATTGGTCACGCCTGGACAACTGATTATGGCTGCTCTGACTATAAAGAACAATTTAAATGGCTCATCAAGTAAGTACCTTTTGGTGTTTTTAATGAACTGACTGGTGTGAATGTTATATTGTGCTGTAGCTGACTGGTAATTACTGAGTGAAGTCTGACTATTTTAAATGGCAGTTGGCAGTCATCAATAACTAAGTATTGTACAAATTAATTTCACCCTCACCCATGTGAACTGAGTAATGGTATGGATCAAAATGAGTTCATTAAATGAAAGAGACACAGTAGGTGAGATAATACATTTTATTGGCCAACTTCTATTAGTGGAAGGGAGAAGCTTTCAAGCTTCACAGAGTTCTCCTTCAGATCTGGGGACAGTACCCAGAGTATCCAAACTAAATACAAGGTGGAACAGACTGTCAAGCATAAGGAGTTCACACATGCCATAAGAGATCACTTAAAATGAAGTAGGCAGTTAACACTTAGTTGTACGACAACAGAGGGTTAGCAAGTAGTAGGATGTGTTACAAATTGTGGTAATGAGCCGTAAAACCATTGTGTCTGTTAAGTCCTTGATTTTTAGTGTCCAGCAAAGTTATGAATTTGAGGGTATGTCCACAGGGTTTGAACTCGCACTCAAACTTACAACCCCACCTTCTGCCTGTGTACAAATCGCACTAACCCGGGGCTTGAACCTAGGATCTCCAGATCCCATAGGGGTGGAGAGTCTGAGTGTAAGTCAAACTGAGACCAGGGGTTCAAATCCTGTTGCTTTCCAATGTAGATGTAGCCCCACTGGATTTGTGTTCTGGGAGTCCGCCAAAGTAGACCACAATCCCACAGGCTGACTTTCTGTGTCCTCTGGACAATCAAGTTTGGTGGACAATCAAGTTTTCCCACACTGCACCATGAACAAAACGCTAGAGCCAGCCACATTTTGGGAGAGTGCTAGGAAGTCTGGGATATGGATGGTTGGACTTGGTCCCACATAATGCAGTGTAGACACTGCAGCCCCTGGTTGGGACCCAGGGTTCAACAATTTCTAACTTGGTATTTCAAATGAGTATAGATGCTCAAGCCCTAGGTTAACAAACCCAGGTCTGCTATCTAATGTTCTACTAACCTTGGGCTTATATTGCAGTGTAGACTTACCCTAAGAATATGTCCACACAGTTAAAAAAAAACAAAAAAAACCCTATGTCATGGCCATGGCTGGCCTGGGTCAGCTGACTTGGGCTCAGGCTGCAGGGCTAAAAATTGCTGTGTAGCTGTTTGGGCTTGGGCTGGAGCCCAAACTCTGAGACCCGCCACCATCACAGGATCTTAGAGCTCGGGCTTCTGCCCAAGTCCAAATGTCTACGCAGTAGTTTTTCAGCCCCGGAGTCCAAGCACTGTGAGCCCAAGTGGGCTGACCCACGCTAGCCGTGGGTTTTTTATTCTCATGTAGGGGAATACCCTAAGTTCCCATGCTTGACTTTTTGAGGGTGTTTTGCAGATTTCCTTTGAGGACGAGGACTGAGAGGTCAGATATGGAATGATTGCTTTGTGAAAAGTGTTCACCCGTGGGTGATAGGATGTTTTTGTCTTTCATCATTTTTTCTATATGAGTTCATTCCAGAGCTTAGTGATTGTCTGGTTTTACCCACATAGTTGTTATTGGTGCATTTAGTGCACTGGGTGAGGTACACCACATATTCTAATAGGCATGTGTAGGACTCAGGGATCTTGAAAGGTGGGTTGTGGGGGGCGTTGATCATCATAGCAGTGGAGATAAGTCTGTAGGTTTTGCATCTGTTGTCCTGGCAGGGTCCGGTGCTGTTTTGAGTGGGTGTGTCCTAGTTTTTGGGGAGCTTCCTTCTGATGATGAGCTGGGCAAAGTTAGGGTGTTATTTGAAGACCAGCAGAGGGGATTTGGGAAAGATATCTTTCAGTATTTGGTCCCCATCAAATGTGGATTGTAATTGTTTTGATGTTTCCCCATATGGGTTCTAGTGTAGGGTGGTAGGTGACAGACAGAGGTGTGCAGTCAGTGAGGCAGAGGGCGGGATTCTGTATTGAAGCAGGTTCTCCTGGGGTATTTGGGTGGTCATGTCAGGGAACGGATCTACTTCTCTGGTGGAGTGTCCTTGTTTAGTGAAGGCGGTGTTAAGGTGTGTAGCCTGGACTTTCTTTTCAGAGAAAATTCTGGTATCTGAGTGCCTGGCTGTAGATAACAGCTTTCTTGGTGTGTCCAGGGTGGTTGCTAGATCTGTGGAGGTCAGTGTGGGGATCCCTGAGTTTCTTGTATATAATCCTCTGTATATAATCCATTGCTGAAACTGATATTGGTGTCCAGGAAGTTGATAAATATACTGGACACTGAAAGTTCAAAATTAACTTTTAAGTCACTTTTATAAAAAGTATATTTGTACTTTTCTGCTTTTTGGAAAAATTCTGTAAAGCCAATGGGACATATTTTCAAAGGTTACATACCATGCAAGGTTGGCTTTTTTAAGTAATGACTACTTTTTCTGGTAGGCTGTCCGAACAGGGCACTCAGCCCAACAGCTAAACAAAGAGTGTTTTTAATTATATGGGAGAGCAGATTGCTTTTCTAAGTTATGTTTTGAATGTAGATAGAGTTTATCTGTGTAAATTGATTGGGAGTGGGGCACAAAAGGAAATTAATTCAGGTTTTAACTTCTTGCTCAGAAGCCTGAAAAGATTCTGTATTTTCACAGACCAGGTTTTTTTTCATTTTTTTTTAATGCGCTGCAAATTGATAATGGATAATAAAGATAATGGATAATATGTTACAATATGTAACATAATTTAAAAAGTACTTCTGTAACACTTGCTCTCCTAATGCTGAATTTTCATTTCTTTAACAGTGAAGATTGAGGATTTCTCACAAATATTAAACTACTATGTAAGATTTAATACTAAATCTAGGTATTAGATACTAAAATAATAGCCCCTTTAGATGTAACTGAATAGATAATCTAACTCTCATTTGTGAGCTAAAGCATTTATTTAAAATATAGAGTTCAAAAGAAAATTAATGCAAAGTGAAAATACTTTAAGATCTATTAGGCCTATTGTAAATCATTTGCCCCTTGATTTCCATTTTATCAAGACAGTATAAACTTTCATATGGTGATATTAATGGCAAGGCATTTTTACAGTATTATAGTGCACGATAAAATTTGTTAATTGCCAACTTCATATTTTGAATTTTGTCAGAGGATTTTTCCTATAAAATGCATCTACTGTAGATATGATACAAACGTGTGTGTGCAATAAACCTTGTTTATATACTGTGAATTCAGATATGATGAAATTTGAAGTATAGAGAATGAGAAGGAGAATCTTAAATTTGCTCGCGGTTTGGGGTGGGGCGAAATACACATAGTAAGAAGGTTCCTGTGTAGTCTGTTGTACATATGTCCATTGTAGGCCTCTCAAAATCAAAACAGGTGTTTTAGAAACCATTTTATCTGATGTTAATCTGAAAAGTCAGTCTTTTTTTAGCCAGACAAACTAGCTTAATCTACTGTACCATCATATTATATCCAGAGCAATGAGTGGTTCCCTTTGGCTAATCAACTGTCAAACAACTGGTAATCTCTTACCAAAAAAAGCAAGATATTTGATAATTTTGTGTAATTGTGCTTAGAAACTACCATTATGGGCATCCTAGAAATACCTTAAACAAATATAATGCTCTTTATTGTCCAATATTTAAGTTCTCAATATAAAACCTAGTTCTGTGACTCTATGAAAAAAAATTCCTTCTAGTAAGCTATGTTAGGCGCTGCTAAACCCAGACAAAAATAAAGGAATTTCAGATATCATGAGATAACTTGTATGCCTCTGTTATTTCTACAGTAAGTAATCTGAAGCTTGTTTAACTAATGTGAAATTAAAACAAAATTAAAGCACAAATACCAAATGAGCTCGGTTGGCCTCTGTATTTATCAGTAAAAACAGGAAAAAATAAAAATAACATTTTGAAATAAGGAAGCTAACTCTTCTAAAGGTTTTCTTCTCTTTAAACGAAGTATGTGTTACAAAGGGGAGGTCCATATTACAGGCCAGTAAGCCTAACTTCAGTATCATGCAAACTGGTTGAAACTATAGTAAAGAACAGAATTATCAGACACATAGATGAACGGGATGTATTGGGGAAAATCAACATGGCTTTTGTAAAGGAAAATCATGCCTCACTAATCTATTAGAATTCTTTGGGGGCAGGGGGTCAATAAACGTAGACAATGTCCTTGAACTTTCAGAACGCCTTTGACAAGGTCCCTCACCAAAGGCTCTTAAAGCAAAGTAAGCTGTCATGGGATAAGAGGGAAGGTCCTCTCATGGATCGATAGCTGGTTGAAAGATAGGAAAGGGTAGAAATAGTGTCATTTTTCACAGTGGAAAGAGGTAAACAGCAGGTCCCACAGGGTCTGTACTAGTACCAGGGCTGTTTGACGTATTCGTAAATGATCTGGAAAAAGGGGTAAGCAATGAGGTGGCATAGTTTGCAAACAATACAAAATTATGCCAGATAGGTCCAAAGCAGACTGTGATCTCACAAAATTGGGTCACTAGGTAACAAAATGTGTAGTTGTAGCCGTGTTGGTCCCAGGATATTAGAGAGAGAGGGTGGGTGAGGTAATATCTTTTATTGGTCCAACGTCTGTTGGTGAGAGAGACAAGCTTACAAGCTCTGTGAAAGCTTGTCTCGGTGAGAGAGACAAGCTTTCACAGAGCTTGTAAGCTTGTCTCTCTCACCAACAGACGTTGGACCAATAAAAGATATAACCTCATCCACCAGGGGCAACAAAATGACAAATAAAATTCAATGTTGATAAATGCAAAATAATGCACATTGGAAAACATTACCCCAACTATACATATAAAATGATGGGGTCTAAATTAGCTGTTACCACATAAGAAAGAGATCTTGGAGTCATTGTGGCTAGTTCTCTGAAAAAATCTGTTCAGTGTTCAGGGGTAGTCCTAACAATGTTAGGAACCATTAGGAAAGGGATAGTTAATAAGACATAAAATATCATAATGCCACTATATAAATCCCTGGTATGCTCACACCTTGAATACTGAATGCAGTTCTGGTTGCCTCGTCTCAAAAAAGATTTATTAGAATTGGAAAAAGTACAGGGAATGGCAACAAAAATTATTACGGGTATGGAACAGCTTTCCTATGAGGAGAAATTAAAAAGACTGGGACTGTTCAGTTTGGAAAAGAGATGACTAAGGGGAGATGTGATAGAGGTCTATAAAATCATGAATGGTGTGGAGAAAGTAAATAAGGCAGTGTTGTCTACCCCTTCGCATGACACACGAGTTCACCCAGTTAGTAGGCATCAGGTTTAAAACAAACATAAGGACGTACTTCTTCACACAATGTGCAGTCAACCTGTGAAACTCATTGCCATGGAATGTTGTGAGAAGGCCAAAAGTATAAAAGAACTAGATAAGTTCATGGAGAATAGGTCCATCAATGGCTATTAGGCAAGATGGTCAGGGAAACAACCCTGTGCTCTGTCTCTCCCTAAACATCTGACTGCTAGAAGCTGTGACTGGATGACAGGGATCACTCAATAAAGTGCCCTGTTCTGTTCACTCCCTCTGAAGCCTCTGGCACCAGCCACTGTTGGAAGACAGGATACTGAGCTAGATGGACCATCGGTCTGATCCAGTATGGCTGTTCTTATATTATAATCCCCTATGTTTTAGTATTGCTGTAATGTTAATTTCTAATATAAAAGGAGTCTTGAGAGAGTTTATGGTATGTTAGTGTTTAGGGCTATATGGTGCTCACTGGGAGTGAAACAAATTATTGGAAGTCAGACCATCCTCGCTCAGAGAATTACCCACGAAGGGGTTGGTTAAAGAGGCAGGAAAACTCCATAATGTTCCCCTCCGTTTCCTGCACAGTGTCCCCTGAAGGCAAATGGGGGCTGAAAAAGGGGTCCAAAGATTGGAGGGGCCCAGCCTCTTAACCCCATGTTCCCTGGAGATAACCATTCCTGGATCCATAAAGGCCAGGAGCCATCCCTATGGACAGGTCAGCTGCTTCTGCACAGTACTTGGCTGATTCCCAGCAGCAAAGCACCTGGAATGGATGTGGAGTGGATGCTCCAGCCTATTAGGTTTCCCTGTTTCACGAGTACTATTGCAGTTGCTGATGAGTCTGATGTCTGTCTAAAATGTTTGCATGTTTACTTCCAAAATGGAAGGAGTTTATTAAGGGCTTCTACAGGGCTGAGAGCCAGAATATTCAAATAGAGAGATAAGTGGTCGTTGTTCTACTTTAATAGCACACAACATTTTGAAATAAGGAAGCTAACTCTTCTAAAGGTTTTCTTCTCTTTAAACGAAGTATGATAGAGAATCACTACCTACATCACATAAAATTGATTTTATACAAATGGGGGTCTGACTTTCTGAATGCTGTCAGACACCACTCTGATAGCTTGAATATTAAATGGCCTTGTGTTCTCTTTTCAGGTACTCTCCACTTCATAATATCAAACTACCAGAAGAGGACGGAATCCAGTATCCCTCCACGTTACTTCTCACGGCAGACCATGATGATCGCGTGGTCCCTTTGCACTCACTGAAATTCATTGCTACTCTGCAGTACGTGGTGGGCCGAAGCCGTAAACAAACCAACCCACTTTTCATTCATGTTGATACCAAGTCTGGGCATGGAGCAGGAAAACCAACAGCTAAAGTTATAGAAGAAGTGTCTGATATGTTTGCTTTTATAGCACAATGCCTAAATCTTGATTGGATTGAATAGGTAGAGTACATATTACTGTCTCAATTAGAAATCAAGGGCTTTTACACTATTTGAAAACAACCAACCAGTTGGTGTAGTACTTACATTTAAGAACTGCAGTTTAATATTTTATTGATCCAATCTGCTGTGGAGTTTTGGTCTTTTAAGCTTCCTTCTTTTTAATATTTACTGGGGTTTCTTTTCTACTAGGTTCAGGTATATGTTTTAAATAGCACCTTTGAATAGATAGCTGAATTGCTGGCACTGCTGTTGTGAAGATTTAGATTCCCGAGTTGGTGGTAGTTGAGCTTATTTCATATCAATCAATTTTAATGTATTTTGCATCTATAAACATATCCAGTTCACCTGTAATTAAATGTAAGTACTGTTCCTGTACAAACACTTGGAGAATAATATCTGTTATTTAAGAATGTTATGGTTATTACAAAATCTTTTCAATTAAAATGCTGAAGTACAAATACATTGGGTCATTTGAAGTCAAATATTGCTGTTAAAAAGCTTACACTTCACGTTATTCATAACAGTGTATTAGTCCATCATACTTCTGTTGCTTAGTTTAATCAGTTTATTGTAGCTGTCCAATACTTCACCAGCTTAGTATCAGGTAATTTATTTCCGCATGTAATAGAAACTCAACCTGGAGAACTTGGATTATCTCTAGAATTTTGCTCTTTTCTTTTCAAGTTGCACAGATAATCTTGACAATGTTGTCTCATTGCTCCCTGCATCTTTAACTACTTCTGAACAACAGACCAGCTATCACCAGTGTTGCACACAGAGCCCTGATCGAGCTCCCCCAAAACTGGACACTCACCAGGCTGTTGTGTTTGGGGCCCACCTCACTGGGTACTGTGTGGTCTTTAAGCCTCCTGAGTCTGAACAGAATCCAGGTACTACCTCTGGCGTACAGTCCCTATGCATACTCAGGGTGAAGGTCCTCTTGTCTGGCACTCCCTCATGAGAGATGAGACCCTGCAGTCCAGCTGCCCAGCCCTTCAGACTAGTGCTGACGCCTCAGGCTCATCTGTAGCTTAAATACATACTCTCCCAGAGCTCCAGCCATGTGAGCATTCAGGGTTTACAGTTTAGCTCCATATGGTCATTCAATGGTGAAAGCAAACAGACCCATTAACTTTGCATAGGAGTCTAAAATAACATTACTCTTTTACTCTTGGGGGAATTCTGGACCACCATGCATGTGCAGAATTTATGTCCCTCGCAGATTTCTGTGCTTACCTGCAGAAAAAGGACTTTCTGATGGGGAAGCAAAAGGAAGCCACAAGAGCAGTTATGCGACCCTTCCCAGCAGTTTTGAGTGCCAAGGATAGCCATCAGAGAAGTAAATCACTTCATGGCACCCAGGGCCATGTCAGACCCACCCCCCGATTTCTCCTCGTCTGTAGGAAACTCTGCAAACTCCCCTGTTGCCCCCCCCACCCCCATTGCGCTTCCTGCACCTGTCACTCCACAGCTGCAGGGGGAAGGATCACTGTATGGAGAGCTGCTCCCCTTTCCACCCAACCCCCATGCATCCAGACCCTCCCGCCAATTCCCCCACACACCCAGAACCCCCACACCAACAAGCCCCACTCCCCCTGTACCTCGACCACCCCAATGAGTCATCTGCACCCAGATCCCCGCCCTACCAAACCCCAACCAACTGCAGCTTGATCCCCACCACACTGAGCCCCACTCCCCCAGCATCTTTACCCCTCACTCAGCTCCCCATACCCAGAACCCCCTGCCAAGCTCCAATCCCCGCACACCCAAGCCCCTCCCTGCTGAGCCCCAACCACCGTCACCTGGACCCCTCTGCAGAGTCTCACTACCTTTGCACCCAGAACCCCTCAACAAGCCCCTGCACCCAGATCCCCTACTGAGCTGCCCACACCCAGATTGCCCCACACAGACCCCTCTCAACCCACACCTGAATCCCCCCCACTCACACTGAGCCCCTCCACCCCTGGATCCTGCCTTGCTGAGCCTGCCTGCACATACCTGGTGCATCTGGCATGGAGGGACAGGGCCCTGAGGTGTTTCTGGGGCAGACCCTGTCCTTGAGCTAGGTCAGCGTGGGTGCAGCCTCGCTGCTGAGTCCGTGTCGGGGAGGCGGGGCTGCTGCACACTGATCTCCCACCTCTGTGAAGCCAGTGGCCTGTGCTCCCCAATGCCAGGCTGGTGCCTCCACATTTATTTGACAAAATTTGCAGAATTTCAAAATACTGTGCACAGAATTTTTATTTTTTTGGCACAGAACTGTTAATGTTTTGGTGCAGAATGTCCTCAGGAGTAAGACTCTTTACTTAGGTAGCATGAGAAATACACAAATCTAGACAAAATAATGAACACACTTGTATGCATTTTCCCTGACTCAGTTTCCTTGCCACTCTGAGGAGTTCTTAGTGCTTGAGCAGAGTTCTCTGTGTAGTCCAGGTATAGCCTGCTGCACGTGGCTTCTAAGAATCATGGCATCACCCTTTCTCCTGCAGCTAGCTTCCTTTGCCTTTGGCTGGTCCCACTGTTAAACAGAACACCCCTGTATACAAAAGCATGCTATTCTCTCCTGCCCAACGCTTCCTGCATATCCGTGTGTGTGTCTCCTTCAAGTTTATATATCCCACTATCACCACTCGGGTTGGGTTGGGTTTTTTTGGGGGGGTGGGGGGCGGTGGAGGGAATGGGGGTTATTTTTTGTTCTTCTGAGAATTTTCCAGTCTCCACTTTTCCAGCCCCTTGTAGAGAACCTTGGTCAGTAGAGTTAACCCTTAGTAAGTCACTCAATTCTATATGGAAGAAGTGCCATATCTCTAGAAATACACTGGTGTTGCAGCCTTTTGCAAGTGGCTTGAGTTTGAGAGTTTCATTTGCTATGTAGACTGAATAGACTCCCTATAGCAGTATAGAACAACTGTGGATGTTCTTTTGTGGACCTATATGTGGATTAGAAGTGCTGCTTTAGATTCAGCTTATTGTAAAGATGCTGCTTCTGTTCTCTTGAAGTAATCATAGACATTGAGATAACCTCTGCGATTTGTCAGGTACTAGTTATGCTCTCATCATAGTATAGTATTTAAACCTGAGTGTTGATGGTTTGGCTTAAGTAGACCTGGAACCAAGTCATCCCTAACTACATAAAACCAAAACAAGATCTTAGGCCCTCTGTGGGTGGGTTGGTTTTTAAAGTGGAAGTGCTAATTTCTGTATGGACAAACTTTATATGCACTTCTGGTTGGCTTGTGCCTACTGATTCTGGAGGATGAAGCAAATTCTTCTGCAGTGAGGAAGTTAACCTGATCTGTACCAAAAAGCTACTTTTAGAAAAGGGAATCTGTTCTTTGCTACAACTAAAGTAAAGTTTTATTTGCATAGACTGAAAATATTGCTTTGTTTGTATTATTTTTTATTAAACATGTGCGACTTCAATCTTTTTAAAAGTTAAAATTTTTCTTTCTGCATTTCTGTCCTTTTAATGTTCTTCACAACTAATGGATAGATATAATAAATTAGACACTTTTCCAGTGAGAACGTGTTATTGATAGAATTGGTTTCTGTGTGAGAAAAGTCGAAAGAGTTGGGTTTTTTTGAAGGCAGGGAGGACAAAATGAATGACAAAGCAGTTAAAATAGCATCTCAGGGGTTTTAAGTTTTTTAAATGGGGTTAATTTAAACTTTTCATTACACAGCATAAATATCAACTTACAGGTGCCCCTTGCTCCTCAACAACACAAATACACAAGTATAGCAAATTGAGGGAGTGGGGAAGTTGGCTTGTGGATGTGAGAAGATGAAATAAATTCCAAATACAAGTAGGATCTGGAGCAGGTATATTACTGACAACTGGGATTTATCCTGCAGCACCAGGATTTCCTTTAACATGGCCCTTGACTGAATCCACCTCCTCCTTTTCCTGCAGGAAAGCTTAAGTCTGTGCAAGGATGACTCTGCATTTAAAGCTCTCCACAGCTTTAAAACATCTGTTTCTTGAGCTCATTTATTTATTTTTAGGCACAGGTGCACTTGCTGACTTCAGAAGAGCCTGATTGTGGACACTTTCTGACAACCTCTGCTTTCAGAGGGCTTTCTGAGGTGTTTGGTAGGATTTTCTATTTGCAGCTGGAAACCATCCTGATAAGCAACTGCCCCATCTCTGACCAAGCTCTTCTGCCCTGAAATTGTTTAATAGACACAGCTTCTCCTGATACTTATGCACAGTCTCTTCATTCAGCCAACCATTATTATTATTTAGATATGCCACAAGTATGCTAGGCTAGGCCACTGCTTTCTTAGTGGTCCTTCCCAGTGTCTTCATCTCTCTTTTTCCTCAAAACACTTTTTCTTTCCTGTTTTGGAGATGGGTGCTTGGTTTCTGTAGTGGGGAGAGAGGGGTTCTTGTTTTGCCTCTGTTACTGTTGGATATTTTTCCAGTCTCCTGTTTTTGTTGACAACCCACAATGGGTCTACCTCTGGGGAGTATTGATATTGGGTGAGTTACTCTTGCATCTGAAACAGAAGGTATATTGGGTTGAAGTCCCATAGTAGAACCATGGCTAATTACTCGCAATCAGACAAATACCAGAGGAGTGCTAGTCAGATAAATGAGTTAGTTCTTAAAGCCCTATTTCCCATTCTTCCTTGCTGTCCATATGAAAGTTAAGGGTAAACCGTAAAGCTTAAAAATTGTGTTCAGCTCAGCCAAAAGGTGAGAGGGAACTTATCCAATGGATTCTCCCCTCTTCCACAACCCCTCTACACTGCTGTGAGCAGTATAAAGCCTCTTAACCACACAGAACTCGCTTCCTGGTCTTGCTCTTTGTTTCACTCTCTTCATCTGTAAAGTAAGGACAATTCTGAAGCTACTTATTGGCAACAGAGCCACTACAAGGCCACTATTACAGCTTGAGGGCTATTGTAACTTCCACAGTTGCTGCACCTTTGAGAAGTTTAGCTAATAGGTCCATATAGCTGCAGACCCAATGGCCCTCCATAGCAGGAAGCCATGTAAAGTACTGCTTGGAAGCACTTAGGGTCTGTGGACACCCTGCATGTGTTCTTCTCATCCCACCTGATCCCAAATGCACCACTTTCACTGCTTATTGGGCCTTCCATGCCCAAGGAAGTGGTAGGGCTTTGTCCTTTCCACACTGAACTGTTGCTTTTTTGCTGTTTTTTTTTACATTATGCATACAAAGAAAAGGATCCTTTAAATGTCTATAATTCTGTAGCCTGCAGACAGTGCTACCTGAAGTGCTAAATTCTATGATCACTGCGTAACCTTAACCAAGACCATGTCAGTAGTTTGGAAGCGAAAATATCATCCGAAACTGGACTACATTATATCTCAGCATTGTTTTCCAAATGTACGAAGGGAAAATTATTAAAAGGATAGCAATGAAAAGAAAATTTCAGAACTGTGTTTAACCCCTATCATTCACATGTATTATCTAACCTCTTCAATATTTTAGGGTGCACAGTCATAAGGACCCTAAAATGAACATCCTATTCAGCCTCATCCCACCCAAAAGAAAGCATGGGGAAATACTTATAACACTTATAAAATGGGAAATACAGCAATGCTACAAATTCCGCACACTGAGTTGAATGAAATATCTTATCACTCCAACACAAAGGCAAAAAGGATTAGAGGTGATGGTTTCTTTTATTTAGTGACATGATCTCTCATGCACACATAAAGCTGCTCTCTTTTCTCTGCAAAGGACTATGCCTATGCCTAACCTATAAAATCTCCTCACTACAGAAGCAGACAAATGGTTTTATCAAGATATACTGCATTTCAATGATGCCATGCTACTTTCTGTAACATCTGACACTAACACTAGCCCTGTGGGAATCTGAAAGTGTCACAGGACTGCAGCAAGTATCCAAAAATATTGGTAGCTTTGGCACCCAGTGGTCATGGACCAACAGCGAGTATATAAAATAACTTAGCAATTTATCCCTTAGTTTAACACAAATTGATGCAATTTTTCAGAAATTCTGATGGGAATACTTAACAGATGAAGAATTTCTCTGCTTCATTAAATTTTTAGGCTACTTCGTAGCATGAGGCAGCAACCTGTCATTTTGACAGCAAATGACAAAGTGCAGTGGTGTGGGCTGGCTTTCTTTTTCCTTCCCGGTAAAGAAGTTGAATAAAGAGTTCAGTTATTTTACTATTTAGAATCCCTTGGAGTTGTGACAAGAAGAGAGAATGTCTCCTGCTTCTTTCAATCTAAATAGTACAATTCTCTTACCAGAATCTGATTCTTGTGACAGATTGTTCCCAAAAGTATTGCACCTGGTTGCACTATTGTATTAATGTTATGGTTTATCTGTATTGTTTTTGTGGGAAAGGATTGTATTCTGCACCATGAGGGAGGGTTACCACAGTCCCTCCAGGAACTATAAACAGTGGGGAGTAATTACTGCAATTCCTGGGTCTGTAAACCTGGGACTGTTTGCATATACTCCTTCAAGCTAGGTTTCCGACAAAGGCGGGAGATAAAAACAAGAACATGGGGTCTAAAGGACCTGCTTGAACTGACCAATTCCACAAATGAGTGTGATTTTTTTTGTCCAAGGAAGGATCCAAACCTGCAGAAGGGTTGGAAAGACTGGAACTTGCCCAGGTCTCTGTAGGACTAATGGAACTACTGGTGAAACATTTAGATCATGTTATTGTTTGTTTTCTCTGTATAATTTTGTCCTTAAATAAATGTTCTCTGCTTTGGAAGAGCTGTGTGGTCCCTCAGAACTGCTGGCATTCCTTGATCCTGGCCTTTGGAGAGAAAACAAAGTGCAGGGACTGATCTTTAGTGAGACCGTCCTTAGATAATCATAGTGCAACTGCAGACAGCTGCATGGGCACATGTCCCTTCTGAGAGACAAGTGATGGCTAGAGGCATGACCTGAGAGGACATTTCTTGAGCAGACCAGGGTGGCCAGAGGTGCAGTTACCTCAAAAGTGTGATAATGTTTACAAAATACTGGCATAGGGCAAAGAACTACATCCTTAAAGAGAAAAATCTGCTCTGGGATTGACTGCATTAAAGTTTATATATGATCAGAAACGAAGTCCAGATTGGCTGTTAATGTTAAAGCACCAGATGTGCCTACCAGCTTGGCCAACATAATTTACACATTGAATGTTGATATTTATAATTTTTCTGGGTTATATTGAAAAATGAAATTCACCTTGCAATTTTTTAAAAAGTGTATCCTACAGAAAATATTGTTGTGGTTGGATTCTTCTCTATAGACAAGGCAACAATCTAGAACCATGAAAATGCAATGGGCATGAAATTGTAGCTGCTGCTATGAGCCACAACCTCAGCTGGTGTAAATCAGTGTGTCTCTCATCCATTGTATTTAACAGAAAGTCTCTCTCCAGCTTGACCTGGTAGTCTGCAGAACCTTACCTTTAGTACAAAAAAGGGGAAATAAGCATTTGTAATCAGTGTGGTATCTGGGAAATATATTGTTACTTCATACATGTATAAACACCCTGCTTGCTTCTAGGGGGAATTAAAATAGGGGGTTAATAATTAAAGAGGTTCAGACCTCCTTGAGCATTGAAGTTCAGATCTATACCTTAACTTCATGTTCTGGTCCATCTCTTAAAATACCTGAAGACAACTTTTGAGAATTGGTTTTTATTTGCTGTGTGATTATCCTGCAGAACTGACTTCTAGAGCTTTGGCAGCCAAAGACAAACTGGAAAACATACTCCTCTCACAGATGACAATCATTCGCACAACTACCCAGCCATTAAACAGTTTGCTGCCCTAGGCCTGCTGCCCATTCTTCCTGCATGGTAGAGCTTTCCAGCCTTCCTGAAAACCTTCTAGCATTTACTAAAGAAAATAGATTGAGGGAGGGGTTTCTTAGTAAGAATAAGAATTTTCTGTTTCAAAGTTAGCAAAGTTGTTTCTAACTAATGAATCAAATTCCATTGAGATGAAACTAGTTCACTAGAATTTTCTGGCAGTATTTCTTAATTTTTACACTTCCTTTCATTAGGATTTAGGCAGCCTGTTCTTTTGCATGCGAGTCACAGCTCTGCTGGGGTAGAGAGAGAACACGGGAATTATTCCATTGTTACATGGTTCACATCACATGTAGAGAGATTCTGAAAAAAAACCCACATTTTAAATAAACTTGTTTTTAATACCAAAATACATTTACTTTT
This sequence comes from Mauremys mutica, assembly GCF_020497125.1. NCBI lineage: Eukaryota > Metazoa > Chordata > Testudines > Geoemydidae > Mauremys > Mauremys mutica. Next base: position 80,927,422 of record NC_059074.1, on the reverse strand, counting down.
GCCTTATTTATCAAGTTAGATTAGATCATTTCAAGGGAGCTTGTACCATAAATTTGACTGAAGAGAGAAGCATAATCCTATTTGATCCACAAAATGAACATTTGGTACCTGAATGTGGCGTCTGTTTCCAACAGTACATAGCCATATCCATACATAAAATGTAATCACTGGCCAAACATAAGCATATAAAATCAAGGATGGGGATGAGGGGGTAATAGAATTAGAGATTTGTGCCTCTGTGACCAGAAACACAGACCTCAACCCATGAAACTAAGAGCTGTCCCCTAGCTGTCAGAGGCTACTGTTATATAAGCTGATCTATTGTAGCTAGTCAACTGTAGCTGATCCCAAGTGCCCAAACCAACCATTGTACTAGCTTTGGTGGTTAACTATTGGCTTTGAACCCTCATAAATTAGAATGCTCTGTATCTGTCTGTTGCTTTGCTGTTGGTTTGGGAGCTTGGGATAAAACACAGATGACTGGAGGAGAGACGTGATGAAGTGGATCATTTAAAAGGTCCCCTGCTAGGATATTAGTCAGACAGAATTTATCTGAGGCTTTAAATTCAAAGTGCCAAATTATGCCCACAGTTAATGGCTACAGTCAGTGGGGTTGCTGGGATGTAACTGACAGCAGATTTTGGCCAAGAGGCTTTTTGTCTCCACTAACCCATCTGGGAAGGTTAACTGAGATTTTCTAACAAAGTGCAGACATGACCCTGCATGCATCTCATTTAATCAAATGTGGGTAGAAGGAAAAACAACTGAAAGTAGCCTGGAAGACACATGTATAATGAAAATTGTTGTGTGGTGTATGGTGCACATGCCAGGTGTGCTTGTTTCATGAAACTCAAAGCTTTGGGATGTGTTGATACGGTTGGCAAAAAAGTATATTCTCAACCCTACTGTAGAGTCCAAAAGAAAAGAGCTTTTGGCATTGCAGCCTCAGTTGCCAAGTCTAGATGCCCACTTGCTGCTGGCAGGCATAAAACTAGTATAGTTAGTACCTCTGTCATTGTCCCAGCTTTTATAGTGACTAATGCACCAGCTCATAGAAGGCTACTTGCTTTCTGTACGAATGCCAAAGCACATAGCTTGACATAGCTCTTTGCTGTTGATGGAAATGGGGTTCTTTGCAACCAGGACAATGTATTTTCACCTTAAGAACTATGCTCCCAATTGTCTTTCCTCAACTGAAGGCCTGTATCCTGTCAAATTACTATAGTGATCTCTCTTTCTTCCATGATGGCATTGCTGCCTGCCAAAACAACAGATGCAAAACCTGCAGACATATCTCCACTGCTACAACGATCAATAGCCCCTCGATACACCTTTCATGATCTGTGGGTCCAACTCATGCCTATCACAATATGTGGTGAATCTAATCCAGTGCATCAAATACAACTATGTGGGTGAAACTAGTCACTATGCTCTCAAACAAATTCACAAAGAAAAATGATAAAAGCATATCACCCATGAATGAATACCTTTCACATAAAGATCATTTCATATCTGATCAGCCCTCGTCCTCAAAGGAAACCTGTACAAATCTTCAAAAGATGAGTCTGGGAGCATAAATTCATAACTTTGCTACACACTAAAAATCATGGTCTCAATAAAGACACTGGCTATGTGGCTTATTGCAACAATCTGTAATCCACTAACCCTCCTGTGTTCTATGATGGTTAGGTGTTAGCTGTCCACTTCACCTCAAAGGTGTCTTTCAACATGTGAAAACTTCTTTAACAATCTGTTCCATCTTGTATTTATCTGTGACACTCTGGGTACCTTTCCCAGACCTGAAGAAGAGCTCTGTGTAAGCTCGAAAGCTTGTCTTTCACCGACAGAAATTGGGCCAATAAAAGATATTACCCAGCCCACCTTACCTCTCTAATATTCTGAGAACAACACAGCTACAACAACACTGCAAACATTTAAACGCATATGTGATACCCTTAAGTCTGATGTTTGCAAACATACCCATTAACGGCTATTTTCTCTTCAGAGTTATTGCTGTGTTTGTCAATTTTTCTGAGTTTTCCCCTCTATGCAAAATGACATGAAATGTGTGATGGGATGTACCTACCCACACCGGTTCAGCAGAGGTTAACTGCATGTGGTGGCAGAGGAAGCCACACCTTGTCATCCCTGCTAGGCATGCTCCAACTAGAACCAGAGGCTAAAAGAGAGAGTAGCTCAGCTCAGTCTGGGCTGGCCACCAATGAGAGCAGATGTGTTGCAGGCTACTTACTAACATATCTGCAGAAAATACCCTGAAGTGCTATTCTGTGCAGCACTGATCAGGTCAAGAGTTAAATTTTCTTTATGTTGGCCATGGTATTTCTCAAAGAATGAGGGCATGAACGGAAGGGGAGGAAGATGGGCCACCTTCAAAGATGTGTCCTTATCACAGTGCCCTGCAATGTGCACCCTGGAACAACTCAGAAGATTCAGTCTCTGCCTCCATTTGTATAGCTCTTTTCTAGGAACTTTCCTTCCAAAAAGCTCTGTTTACAACCATGTTCCTTCATCTATGCTGTCAGGTCATGTGTGTTTTCCTGCCCTCATCTGAGACTGTCTCATGCTCTCATGAGCCTTATCCCATTGCGCTCTCTCTCTGCAGTGCAGTTCTTTTCTCCTTGTATTAAACGTGACAACTGCATCCCATTTTCTTTAGCTACTTTTAGCTCCACAAATAGCCCTCATTTACTACTCCTCAGTTGTACTAATAACATTACCTCTGATCATTTTTCATCCTTTGGCTCTCCTGCTGTTTCAACCTTGACTATACCTTGCATAATCTGGAGCTTTGGTCTGCAAGATTTTTATACAACCCCAAATGCAAGGAAACCTGTATTTTACACAATTTTCTCTTTGCTCTGTTGCAGACCACAACTTAGCATTCCATGTATCGCTAATAGCAATCACTTCAAGGACAGCAGCTCACTGTGGATGAAGGAATATGCTCCTCTTGAGTCCTATTTCTGAGTTGTAAGTGATGCTCAGACACTGTACATCATCACAGAGATGAATTTCTTTCACTGAGAATGCTTGGTACCAGTGTGACAGTTCCTGTTTTTCCATCTGTTCTTATTCTTACTTGCATTGTATTTTCAGCTCTTTGATGTTAACTCTAACAGTCATCATCTTAATGGGAGACTTTCCCAACTAAGGAGTCTCACAAGTTTGATGGGTCTCCCCTTTAGATGTCCAGCTGGTATTCCATGCTCACATTTTCCATTCAGCACTACCAGATACCCACATTTTGCTTCTATGAACGTCATCCTGGCCTGCTTGATTAACTCCTCTAACTGGAACTATCTGATTTAACTTGCATTACTATGGGGTTTTTGTCATTATTTCATCAGTGTAGGCCATCCCTACAGACTACTTTATGCTCCCATCCTGTGTATACTCCTTCATTATCATATTAATTGGAGCTGCAAGCAAAATCACTTCACATGACTTTACCTTTTCCTTTGCATGCTTAAAGGATATAGGGCTAATAGAGTTTGGAACTAACAGAGATTTAGCCTCTACAACTATTACTTGTCATTATAATGGTTTCAAATGTATAAGCTCTAGAGACTGCTTTGCTATCCTCCCACTACAAACTTTGTGTAGTTTTCATTATCACATTCTTCGTAGCTGCAAAGAGAATTAATTGGCCTGACTTTACATTTCCCTTTTCCCATTTAAAGTGTATATTGCTAATAAGGTTTAATAGTCAAATACAATCCAATTGACTGATGGAGTCATGTGCCCTAAAAATGTTGTACTGTTCTAGCTAGCCAGTAATTTTGGGTGTTGGATGCTGATTAACAGGCAATTGTTGAAACAGGATAACTTGACCCGCTGTGTACTTGATTCAAAGCCTATTGAAGTTAGGGTGACCAGGCAGCAAGTGTGAAAAATTGGGACAGCGGGTGGGGGGGTAATAGGCGCCTATATAAGACAAAGCCTTGAATATCAGGACTGTCCCTATAAAATCGCCCTAATTGAAGTCAATACGCATCTTCAGTGAGCTATGGATCAGACCCTGTGATTGGGTGTCTACCCGCACACAAGGCCTGAGGATGTAAAAAGGGCCAGTTAACCCTGCAACAGGCTGCACCTGGAGATGGGTCAGGCCTGATAAGCTCTGATTGATGATGAAGCCCAGCTGGGCAGGCTGAGCTAGTATAAAATCAGGAAGTAGAGAGCAAGAGGGGCTGTAGGAAGGATCTTTAAAGTCACTCCTGAGAGAGAAGGGGAGTTGGCAAAAAACAAGGCGGAATCCTACCAGGGAGTAAGCCCTGGGATCCTGCCTTGGACTACAGACTCTTGCAAAAACCTGAGAGGGAGTGAAGTAGTCATGGGGAGCAGAGGAAGCTTTAGTGGCAACCCACGGGGCCAGAAGATAGGAAAAGTAGGAAGGAGGCTGAGGAAACAGCAACAGGATCTGAGATTGTTTAGATCATGGTTCCTAGTCATAGGGTCCCTGGGCTGGAACCCAGAGTAGTGGGTGGGCCTGGGTTCCCCTACCAGCCAGTGGGGAAGCGGCACAGTCCAGAGAGTGGAGCAGAGGACTGCCTGAAACAGATTGTCTAGGGGGACTTTGATACCCTGAAAAGAGAAAATTGTAGTGATCTGTCCAGAGGGCCAAGCCACAAAGAGGGAGCAACTGAGTCCAGAGATAGAAAGACACCCCCCACCCCCTGTGGTGAGCAAACAAAGGAGGGAGAGTCAGACTGGTTGAGAGCCAACCCCCAGATGTGGCCATAAGGAGGTGCTACAACAGTGAGTAGTAAACCCTGTAACAGATCTTAATAGAGAAACTTCAGCAGAGTCCTTCTGATGCTGCAGAATGTATAGGGCAAAAGGACCCTCTATTTGAGATTTTCACATAATGCAACAGCTCTTCTGTTGCTCTTTCATATCGATCTTTATACAAGCCATAGAGGATCCTGGGAAGTATGGACCAGTGAGCCTTAGTTCATTAATTATCATTCCAAACAAATTTGATAAAGAGATTTTAAGACAGCCAGATGAATATGTGCAGATAAGTTTATTTAGCTTCTGTAAAGGAAAACTTTGCCTCTCCAATCTACTAGCATTCTTTCACCTAGCTACTATTTTGTTGACAAAGGGAGAATCACTGAAGCAGCATGCCTCAGCTTTCAAAAACCCTCTGACAAAGTCCATCTCAAGATGCTATTAAGGAAACTAAGCAGTGATGAGAGGAAGTTGTCTGTCATGGATTATAAACTGGCTAAGAGACAGCTGGCTAAGAGTAGGAATAAATGGACAGTTTTCAATATAGCACAGTGGGGTGACCTCCAGAATGCTGGGTACTAAATATAGTCATTAATTATCTGAAAAAGGAGTCAACAGTGAGGTGACAACGTTCAGAAGATACAAAGATACAGGGGATATTATCTAGTTTCTTCAAGACTAGAGAGAACTTCAAAACATATAGCAAATCTATGCAATGTGGTACATGAAACTGAGTATTAGCGAATGAAAGATAATGCACATTAAAAGGAATAAGGTGAACTGTTGGGTTCCCGGTTAGCCATCACCATTCGGAGGGGGGAAAGACCGTGGCGTTATTTGTGGGCAGCTAAGTAAAACATCTCCTCAATTCATAGTGGTGGTGAAAAAAGCAAACAAAATGTAGGGATATATAAGGATTGAGAGAGAATTCTGAAAATATTATGTCCATATATAAATCTGTAATAAACAGTCCTCCAGAATACTGTCACCAGTTCTGTACATCAAAAAAATCTAACACAGAAATGGAAAGCTCTAAAGACTGGTAACAAAGATGATTGGATGAATAAAAAGATTTTCAGATGAGGGGAGAGAGCTAAGATTAGGAATACTGTATTCAGAGGGGAGAGATGGATGGGAGCATGTGATGATGAATGGTCTAGAGGAGTTAAATCAGGTACTACTATCTATGCTGTCTCATAATACAAGAAGGGGGCACCCAATGAAGTTAAAAGGCAAGAATTTTAAAACAGATAAAGGGAATTAGTTTAATACAACACATAATTAAGTGTGGAACTCATTATCACAAGATGTTGAGGCTGAGTGCTTGGCCTGGTTTTTAAAAAATTGATAGGATGTTTGCATGGTTAATGAAAACATTCAAAGGCTTCAATTGCCTTGCTGCAGTATAATCGCTGGAATTTAGAAACCAGTTCTGTTGATGATGCAAAAGAAGGAATAGAATTCAGATTGCCCTCTTAAGGGTGTGGTTGGCTGTGCCAGGGCTAAGGGTGGATCTATACTACTGTAATCAGAATCGTCTCTAAATGCAAAGAGGGAGCAGATCTTTTGCACTGATAGTTATTTTTCAGAGTAGAACTGAGCTTTGAGCTCTGAAGGGGTGGCCAAGAATATTCAGAGTGTGAGGGGGAACTCAAATGTGAGAAACACTGTAAAAACAGAGGAAATATTTTCACTTAGTTATTCAAGTTGCCTGTCCCTCTTACTGCTGGTGCTACATTTTGAGCTGAATTTAAGCAATAGCAAAGGATAACTGATGCCATCTACATTTAGGTAAATATATATATTTCAAAGGGTATCATCTCCAGTTTTGCCTTAAACATTATATTTCACTCTTGATGAGTTTTTCAACTCAGAAGACAGTCTTTCACTATAACCAGTACTCCAGTTTCTCTCTTACATATGATCAATATATGTGTGTATGGATACTGGGGTAGTTAAGAAAACCAGCATTTTGAATCTCTCTAACACAGACTATTCCAAGAAGTTGGAAACAGTTAACAAGCTAACTGTAAATTACAGATAAAACTTACCCTCTTTTATAAGGAGTTTTGTGATCCTGGAATATAAAAAGCTATGTAAGTGCTAAGTATTATTATGGTGGTGATGTATGGATCCATCAAGGATTCTCCTGAGTTCTTCTAGTTCTCTCTTGTTCAGAGAGAAGCTTTTGATGCCAACATTTGTTACTGCAAGTATATAAGGCTCCATCTACACTAGTACTTTTGTCAGTAAAACTTTTGTCTGTGAGGGGTGTGAAAAAACTACACCTGCAAGCAACATAAGTTTCACCGACAAAAGTGCCAATGTGGACAGCGCTAGGTCTCTAGGAGATGCTCCCACCAACATAGCTACCATTGCTCATTGGCGGTGGTTTAATTTTGCCAGCAGGAGAGCTCCCTCCCACCAGCATAGAACGGCTATACGGGACACCTTACAGTGGTTCAGCTGCAGCGGTACACTGTGCCGCTGTAAGGTCTGCAGTGTAGACATAGCTTAAACCTTTGCAGATCTTTTGCTCTACTGGCACTTATTATTGATACAGGCCCATTTGGTAATTGCCACCTAATTAGCCTAACTGCCTTAGAATTTTTTCTCTCAACTTAATTAACTGCACTGTCAATGCTAAATTGATACCAGTGCATTCTCAGGCCATGCCTTTATGCCTTTGGACTTCCAATTTGCATCTTTACAATATTTCACTGGCAAGGTGAGGACTAAGACCTTGTCTACACTGCAAAATTAAGTTGACCTAAATTGGACTGATGTACAGCCACCGCAGTAATTGCTGCTGTTTTTCATGTCCACACTACCCTCCTTCTGCCAGTGGTGCGCCTTCTTGCAAGGAGCGCTTGCACTGATTTAAGTGGGGCAGTGGGGATGGTGGGAGACTGACAGCCTGAGCTATGAACCCCACACGAGGCTGCCAGCTTAGGGCTCCAGTGGCAAGGCTCCAGCTGTGAGTCCCGAGCAGGGCTTACAGCCAACAGGCGATGTAAGTAACAGTGTCTACACGGACACTTCATCCGCCTAACCACATTGACCTAAACACTGCACCTCTCATGGAGATGGTGGTATGTCATGTCGTGTAATGGGTGATTTACATGGCAGAAGCAATGTTGCAGGGTAGATGCTTACAGAGTTAGGTCAACATAAGCTGCCTTATGTCAACCTACCTGTAGTGTAGGCCAGACCTAAATTACCTAACAATTCTTTTCCATCTGTAATTACTCTGAATCCATGAGTGGTAAGTACCTAGCTAAAGAACATTTAATTGAAACATTTCTTATAGACCAAAGATTGTCTCACACTGGTTGATGGACCTTTGGTGGTCCATGAAGAGCTGGCTGATCACACGGCACTCACTCTCTCTTACTTCCAGATGCTCAGCTGCATTAAAAGTCAGCTACTATATGAAAAATTTCTTAATACTACTTTTCCTTGTAAGCAATTGCTATAGTTTCCACAATGATGTTCTGCAGTCACCAATGGGGACTAGACCTGATCCAGAGACAAGTTCTGTATTAAAGTGTGGTCTACATTAACCCAAAACTTTTCATAATCTGTTCTGGTCTCTTTGGGCCATATTTTTCTCCCATGTCAGTTTTACTCCATTGACTTTAGTGGATTTACTCCTATTTACACTATTGACTCAGGTCTTTTATTTCTGTCCCGCCTGAAGGAAGAATTGTAGCTCTTTCTCTTTCTGTGGAAGACAACCAAAACTTATCTAAAGGGCAAGTGTATTTCCTGTGATGAACAGCTTGCTCTGTAGTATATCACCTCTTCTCCCATGCCCTCCAAAAGGTGAGGCAACAACCGCTGAGTCAGGGGGCCCAGGCCCTCAGGCAGGGCAGAGCAATAATAAGAGTTTTAAGCCCAGCCCTAGGTCAGGGTGGAGCACCAAACACTGAGTCAGGGGGCTCAGGCCCTCAGGCAGGGTTGAGCAGTAGTAATAGGCCTCGGCCTCCTCAGGCTAGGGAGAGGGGGAGTCTGCCACCCAGGAGTTGGGTGGCAGGAGGGGCGCAGGCCCTCCCACTCCACTGCGTCCCAGCCCGGGGCCCTAGCAGCGGCTGACGATCCGCTGCTTAGTCAGTGGGGATCCTGGCCGCAACACACTGACAGGCTCTGGTCGTGCTGCAGCCAGACTGGGGTCGGCTGCCCCCGGGCTACTTCCATACTCCCCCTCGGGCCCTACCTGGGTCCTGGCGTTGGCCTCTGGGGGGTCCAGGAGCATGGGTTCGTCAGGGCAGGGATTGGTCGGCACGTCCGGCAGCTCCCCTGGATAGCGGGCACAGGGCAGCTCCCCCAGATAGTGGGCACAGGGCAGCTCCGGCCAGTCTGGGCAGCCACCTCGGGCCGGAGAAGCTTCCCAGTCTCGGGCTCCCCGAGGGACATCTGCTCTCTCCAGCGGCTGGGCTCCTACTGAGCTCTGAGGGCCGGCCTTTATAGTTCCGGGTCGCTGCCTGACCCTTTGAGGGGCGGGGTCTGAGCTCCCTAGCTCCGCCCACTCTGGCCTCCAAGTGGGCTCCTCTGCCCCGGAGGAGGAAGGGAGCCACACGGCCTCACTACAGCTGCCCCCCCCGCCAAGTCTGGCTCCCGCTCGTCGGGACATGAAGTCTGTGTTCGCATGTTCCTTACCAGCCCTATGCTGGATGGTGAACGCTTAGGGCTGTAAGGCCAGATACCATCACAATAGTCGGTCGTTATTATTTTTCATTTTCATCAACCATCGGAGGGGGGCATGGTCCATGACTAGCGTGAAAGGAGTCCCAAGGAGGTAGTAGCGTAGGGCGTCACAGGCCCACTTTATGGCCAGTGCTTCTTTCTCAACCACGGCGTAGTTCTTCTCCCGGGGAAATAATTTTTATCTGAGGTATAGAACCGGGTGGTCCTGTCCATCAACTTCTTGGGACAGGACGGCCCCCAGCCCCACCTCTGAGGCATCCATCTGGAGGATGAACCTCCGGTGGAAGTCCGGGCTGTATAGGACCGGCTTTTGTCAGAGGCATATCTGGAGTGTCCAGAAGGTATCTTCACATTCTGGGGACCACCGTATCTGCTGGGGGCTGTTCTTTGTCAACATTCCTGTTAAGGGTGCTGCAATGGAAGCAAACTGGGGGATGAACCGCCGATAGTACCCGACAAGCCCCAGGAACTGTCGGAGGTGGCGTTTCGTGGTAGGCGTCGGGCAGGCTGCCAAGGCTTGCACTTTCCCGACGAGGGGCTTCACTCATCCTCCCCCAATAGTGTACCGTAGATACGTGGTCTCCTGCCATCTGATGTGGCATTTTTTTGGGTTGGCCGTCAGTCCCGCCTGTCACAGGGACCTCAGGACGGCTGCTACCCGTTCCAGGTGGTCTTCCCAGTGGCGGCTATAGGCGTCAAACCGTGAGATGACATTCACCCGCTGGAAGTCTATACAAAACTGGCAGGTGCCATTGGGCTTGGGTACCAAGACCACTGGGCTACGCCACTCACTCTGAGACGGCTCGATGACTCCTAAGGCCAGCATGGCCTGTACCTCTTCCTCCACTTCTTGGCGCATCCGGTATGGCAGTGGCCTGGTCGTTTCCCGGATTACCTTCCTCAGCTCGGTCTGGATAGAGTGATAGTCCAGGGTCATGTATCCAGGTAGGGCCGTGAAGGTTCCCTGGAAAGCCTGCAGGAGACATTTGGCCTGCTTGCGCTGATCTTCTGTCAGGGTGTCGCCGAGCAGGGGAGCAGCGAGGTCCTCTGTCTGGGGTGCGCGGGGACCCAGTTCAGGCTCTGGCGGGTAAGGGTTAATCAGCAGGCCCTCCCGGTCTCGCCAGAGCTTCAACGGATTCACGTGGTATCACTGGGTCTTCTTGCGCTGGTCGAGTTGGTGGATCTCATAAGTGACGGGCCCAACCTTCCGAGCTACCTCGTAGGATCCCTGCCAACGGGCCAGTAGCTTCGACTTGCTCGAGGGCAGGAGGAGCAAGACCTGATCCCCAGGTTCAAAGTCACGCACCTGCGCCTCCTGGTTATAAGTCTGTTCCTGCCTGTCCTGTGCAGCCTTTAAGTTTTCACGAGCCAGGGCCCCAGCCTGAGCAAAGTATTCCTGCAGTTGGAGGACATACTTCAGGAGTCCCTGGGTTGGAGAGGGGGACTGCTCCCAAGTTTCCCGCATTAAGTCCAACAGGCCCTGTGGGCGGCGCCCATACAATAGCTCAAATGGGGAAAACTTGGTTGATGACTGGGGTACCTCACGGATGGCTAGCAGCAGGGGAGGGAGCAACTGGTCCCACTGGTGTAGCTCCTCCAGGGGGAACTTCCGCAATATCTCCTTGAGGGTCCGGTTGAACCATTCCACCAGCCCGTCCGTCTGCGGGTGGTAGATGGAGGTGCCTAATTGTTTAACCCCCAGGAGCTCGCAGACCTGCTGTAACAACCTGGAGGTGAAATTGGTGCCTTGATCTGTTAAGATTTCTCGGGGCAGGCCCACCCGAGCAAAGACCTTCACCAGTTTCCCGGCGATGGTCCAGGAGGTGGTGCTCCGCACTGGGATGGCCTCAGGGAAACAGGTGGTGTAGTCAACGATGACCAGGACATACTGGAACCCGGAAGCGCTTTTTGGGAGCGGGACCACCAGGTCCATGGCCACTCGTTCAAAAGGCGTCTCTATTATAGGCATGGGGACTAGGGGTGCCTTGGGCCCTCGCTGGGGAGCGGCTAACTGGCACTCTGGGCAGGAGCTACTATAGTTCCTCACCTCCTGGTGAATACCGGGCCAGAAGAACCATCCGGGTGAGGGTCTTCTCATGGCCCAGATGCCCAGCAGCCGGGATGTCATGTGCCAGCTTCATCACGGCTCGCCGGTGACACTGCGGTACCAGCAGCTGTGTTTGGGGTTCCTTCGTGCGGGAGTCACGGTTGATCCGGTAAAGACGGTCCCGGCGTAGTTCAAAGTGGGGCCACTGGGTTGCGCGCTGGGGGTCGATGATTGTCCCTAGCTCCGCCCACTCTGGCCTCCGAGTGGGCTCTTCCTCCTCCGGAGCAGAGGGGAGCCACACTGCCTCACTACACCAAGGAGCAACTGTAGTAGTAATAACAACTTCCTAACTGATTTTTTACTGTCTCTCTGACATACCAGCTTCCTTGTAGTTACGTAAGTTTAATATAGAGCTGGGCTTGAATGTTCAGATCAAAATTTCCCCAAAGCTTGGGGTGTTGGAGGTGGGACTTTTGGTATGGCTCCACCTTTATTTTTACTTCACTAAAAATACTCTGAGCCTTCAGATCAATGTGGGAGTTACCACTCCACATCCTTAGGCCATGTCTACGCTAGAGCTTACATCGGCACAGCTGTACTGATGCAGCTGCACCGTTGTGAGATCTCCCGTGTAGCCGCTCTATGCAAATGGGAGAGAGCTCTCCCATCGACATAAATTAAACCACCCACAACAAGAGGTAGTAGCTATGTTGGCGGGAGAGCGTCTCCCACCAATATAGCGCTGCCCTCACCGGTGCTTCTGTCGGTATAACTTGTGTTGCTCGGGGTGTGTTTTTTTTTTCCACACCTCTGCATGACATAAATTATACCGACAAAAGTGCTAGTGTAGACATAGCCTCAGTCATTGCCATTCATAAGTCTCTTGCCGATGTCTTTGTGTAGTAGCTGGAAGAATGCGCTTCCAACCTCATCCATAATCATTGACCACTTACTTACAATTTTAAGTGTGGTGACAGTATCACAGGAGAGAGAGGATTCCCTGGCTGTTCTCTTTGGCTTCCAATGGGGTGTAGTTACCTTCTTAACCTCACTAAAATCTGATTTGACTGTATATTTAATTCTTCAGTCTGACTTTACTACAGAAATGTTTTCGCCTCACATATGAAAAATGTTCTAAATACCTCATCTAATTACTTCTGTATGTCATGGGTGGTGGTGGTTTGTTTTTTTCCCAATTTTAATATTTATTTTTTCCCTCACCCCCCCACCCCTGTGACAAACACCAACGTCCTTGCTGTTTTGTTTTCTAATTCCATTCTTGTCCCATTAAAGGAACTGGGAGACCTACCATTTATTTTCAAAAGGGACTAAGCTTTCCCTTTTTCTATTTTCTTCCTTCCATTCTGAAGGGAGATGGGTCTTGCAAAAGAATTGTTCCTTCAAAGAAAAACTTATCTTCCTGCCCACCCACTGTTCTCTCAAATATGGGTAGTGGCTAAAGCACTGAACTACTCACTTTTTATCTGGGGCCCTGAGTTCAAGGTTACCCTAATGGACCTGTGAGAAATGAAGTCTGCTTGTCAGCCTTTCTCATGACTTTCACTTTTCAGAAAGTCACAACTAAAAAAGCTGGGTCACAAGTGGCAGGAGCTGTAATGTGGTAATCTGGCACAAACTGCCAGTCTCTATCTCAGAGATGGGCAAACTACGGCCCACGGGCCACATCCGCCCCATGGGACCGTCCTGCCTGGCCCCTGAGCTCCCGGCCAGGGAAGCTAGCCCCTGGCCCCTTTCCCACAGAGCTACGCCGCCATGCAGACAGTGCTCTGGGTGGTGGAGCTGCTCCTGCTGCCACACATGCTGCTCTGCATGCTCTGTTCGGTGTGGTAAGTGGGCCGGAACCGGGGGGTTGTATAAGGGGCAGGAGGCGCTGGGAGGCAGTCAGAGGGCAGGGGGACATTGAATGGGGCGGAGGTTCTGGGAGGGGCAGTCAGGGGATGGGGAACAAGGTGGGGTTGGATAGGCGTGGGGTGCCAGGGGGCCTCTCAGGGGGTGTGGGTAGGGGTCAGAGCAGTCAAGGGACTGGGAGCAGAGGGGTTGGATAGGGGGTGGGGTTCCAGGGGGAAGTTAGGGATCGGGGGGGTCCCGGGAGGGGGCAGTTAGGGGACAAGGAGCAGGGGGGTTGGATGGTCGGCGGTCCTGAGGGGGGCAGTCAGAGGGTGGGAAGTGGGAGGGGGCAGATAGGGGGCGGGGGTAGGGGCGGCTCCAGGCCCCAGCACGCCAAGCGCGTGCTTGGGGTGGCAAGCCACTGGGGGCGCTCTGCCGGTTGCCACGAGCGCGGCAGACAGGCTGCCTTCGGCGGTTTGCCTGAGGAGGGTCTGCTGGTCCCGCGGCTTCGGCGGACCTCCCGCCGAAGCCGCGGGACCAGCAGACCCTCCGCAGGCAAGCTGCTGAAGGCAGCCTGCCTGCCGTGCTTGGGGCGGCAAAATGCCTAGAGCCACCCCTGGGCAGGGGCCAGGCTGTTTGGGGAGGCACACAGGGCCGGTGCAAGGATACTTTGCGCCCTAGGAGAAACTTCTACCTTGTGCCTCCCACCCCTACCCCCAGATCATGGATTATAAACTTTCAAAAATGAATACTGCATAATATGGCATTGTTCATTAGAATTAATACACGTTCAGCTTGAAAATTTATTAATTTCATTATTTAGTCTACATATTTAATGAAAATAAATGAATAACCTGACAGGGTGTGAGGCTGGCTGGCTTCGGGCAGGGGTTGCGGCAGGGGTTGGCTGGAGACAAGGGGGTGTGGGCTGGCTGCGGGCAGGGCAGGGGGTGTGGCAGGGGCTGGCTGGAGACAGGGGGTGTGGGACTGGCTGGAGACAGGGCAGGGGGTGCAGCAGGGGCTGGATGGAGACAGGGGGTGTGGGACTGGCTGGAGACAGGGCAGCGGGTGCAGCAGGGGCTAGCTGGAGACGGGGCACGGGGTGCAGAGTCGGCTGGAGACAGGGGTGAGGGGCTGGCTGCGGGAAGGGCAGGGGATGCAGCAGGGGCTGGCTGCAGGCAGGGTGGCAGGTACCAGGGCCATCCCTAGATATTCTGGGGCCCTGCCCCCCCGCGGGGGGTGTGTGTGGTGCCCCAGGCTTCCGCGGGGGGGAGGGTCCTCGGGGGGGCAGGGGCACCCCAGGCTTCCATGGGGGGGCAGGCCTCTGGGGGGGCTGGCTTTGAAGGCAGTGGGGAACCACCCCCTAGCACCCACCGGTGGCACGGCTGGGGCCGGGTGAGTGCAGGCCCAGCCCTGCTGCAGAGCTCAGGGGAGTGGGGGCGGGGCGGGGCTGAGCAGGGGCGGGGAAAAGCCAGAGCAGCAGGGAGCAGCGCAGCGCTCCCGGCAGCCGGAGGAGGAATGACATCACTTCCCAGACAGCCAGAGCTGATCAAAGCCTCAGCGCTGGGTGAGCATCCCAGACATTTTGGGCACCGCTTTTTGGTGCCCTCAAATCTTGGGGCCCTAGGCGGCCGCCTAGTTTGCCTAATGATTACACCGTCCCTGGAGGCACAGCCTTCCCTACCCAGCCCTCCATCCAGTTTTGCAACCCCAATGTGGCCCTTGCGCCAAAAAGTTGGCCCACTCCTGCTCTATCTACTGAGGTGCACCTCTGGGGTATATGCACATCATCTGATCTCTGTAATGCTGGTAAAGCACTTTCAGGGCTCAGAAGGGCAGCCCTTATGCTGGTTAGTATTTATACAAGTGGTCTCGCTGACTTGAGTGGGCCTCTACATGACAGTAAGTGCTGTCTGATAAGAAGAAGGGTTCCACTATGGGCCCCTTAGCTAGCAAGATAAAAGGTATTATAAATTCCAATAGTCATGAGAAAAAATAGACATAGTGATGCAAGTTCCCTTCACTGGAGGGTTGTAATTCCTATTCACATTAATGGGAGCTACTATATGCATTGAGGGGCAAAGAGCATATATCTCAATCCATATTCCTTTTCAGATGAGCCATCCTCTGCCCACCCACAAACAAGTTATTAGGAGCCTATTGAGAAAGTTCTTTGTCTTTTACATCACTTGGATAATTCAGTTTATACCATTCCATTTTTTAGTCAATTTTCATTCACTTACTGTAGTGTTACAGTGACTCTCAGGGAAATGACTTGAAAGGGATAATCTTCCATTGTTGTTTGCAGTGTTGTTGCAGCCATGATGATCCCAGGGCATTAGAAACAAGGTGGGTGAGGTCATATCTTTGATTGGACCAACTTCTCTCAACTTGGTGAGAGAGACAAGCTTTTGAGCAGCGAAGAGTGAAGCTTTTGAGCTTACACAGAGCTCTTCTTCAACTTCTTCAGGTCCTGAAGAAGAGCTCTGTGTAATCTGGAAATCTTGTCTCTTTCACCAGCAGAAGTTGGTCCAATAAAATGTATTACTTCCCTAACTATGTCTCTTTAAAGCAGGGATTGGCAACGTTTGGCACGCGGCCTGCACATCCCTCGGCCCGCGCCGCTTCCCGCAGCCCCATTTGGCCTGGAGCGGCGAACCGCAGCCAGTGGGAGCCGCAATTGGCCGAACCTGCGGACGCAGCAGGTAAACAAACCGGCCCGGCCCACCAGGGGGCTTACCCTGGTGGGCCGCATGCCAAAGGTTGCCGATCCCTGCTTTAAAGGGATAAAACAAGTACTTCTTTTCCATCAGACAGCTGGGCAAGAAAAACATTCTGATTAACAGCTGTTGTCAGCTCTGTTAACAATAAATCTTTTATGGGTTTGAGTGATTATTTAATGTATTTTAAGCATAATTTATTACCTATGGTGCCCTGTTCACCTCCCTCATCAAAATTAAAATTTGCTCTTCCTTCACAACATGCTGAAGTGAATTTGCCCTACATAATTCTAGTCAGATTTTAATATACTTTAAAAGGAAGGTCATCTTGGGTTTTACTTACCCTCTCCCCCGCATCCACCCCTCCAAAAAAAACCAAAACACATCTGTCACATGGAAGAAGAAGTGTACTCCATTTCACTGCAGTTTCTCTTAGAGAATGTTAACTATTTCGTGCTGACTCTTTCATTTTGTGTTTTGTAAAATAAAGGCACACGCTGACTTTCATGCTGTTTCAGAGTTAATCAAAAATACCATAGACAGTGTAAAAAGAATTCTTTTGACCAATTGGTTAAACATAAGAAATTTCAGCAGAAGCCCTACCTTATAAATAGATTGATCCTTCCTAAATTTACATAAATTGCATGATATTCATTCAGCATGTAGCTCTGCTTCTGTGGGACACTGCAGTGCAGGGTGAAGTGTATGAGACCTGAAGATAAAGTGACAGATCCTCAGCTGGTGTAAATTGTCATAGTTCCACCGGCTTCAATGAAGCTATGACAATTTAACCGTCCCCAAAGCATTCTCAGTCAAGGTTGTTGAAGGTCAGGCTAACTTTAAGGCACACTGGAAGGCCCTCCCTTTGAGAGAGCCTTCCTATTGTAACTGTAATGATATGGCAGGAGAAGAAAGAAATGAAATTATGGATATATATCCCACACAGAGCCTCCTATAACCAGGGGTGGGAAGAGCAGAGACAACATGATATCAGGTAGGGACTTCACCATGTAGACTTAGTTTTCCTAACAAGTACTTACATACTATAGTGCTGAACACTATAGAAAATCCAATGATAGATCAGAATCGAGCCTTTACAAGATTTATATAACCTACTGTAGATATGTCTATTTCAGCTAGGCTAATCAGTGGTTGCTAACAAATACTGCTTCAATTATGTTTTTAAGACATTAGAAACTGATTATAAAATGTTTTATAATGAATTACCTGTAGTTGGGATAGCAATGCAGAATGCCCTTTGCGAGAACCTTGAGTTGGCCAGAAGGAGTCATCCAAAGAAAAGGTCAATTATTTCTGCTCCTCTAGGGAGTCTGCCAAACCAGAATTTATATGTAGTATTGTTGTATGTTGGTCCCAGCATATTAGAGAGACAAGGTGGGTGAGGTCATATTTTATTGAATCAATGTCTGTTGGAGAGAGAGACAAGCTTTTGAGCTACACAGAGCTCTACCTCTGGTCTGGGAAAGGTAGTCAGAGTGTCACAGCTAAATACAAGTTCAAGCAGGTACTTTTCCACAAGTAGTTAGCACATATTCTAAGGGACCCTTCAAGATAAAGTGGCCCATTAACACCCCTGTAGTCACAGGACAAAAAGGGGAGTTAGGGTATGGCTACACTGGCGATTTGCAGCGCTGGAAAGCCTCCACCAGCGCTGCAATTAGTAAGTGGCCACACCTGCAGGGCACTTCCAGCGCTGCAACTCCCTGGCTGCAGCGCTGGCCGTACACCTCACTCAGCATGGGGAATAAGGATTCCAGCGCTGGTGCTGCAGCGCTGGTCATCAAGTGTGGCCACACACCAGCGCTGTGATTGGCCTCCAGGGTATAAGGATGTATCCCAGAATGCTTTTATAAATTACTCTCCTTGTTTTGTTATGCAGCCTCTCTTTGTTTTGTTGTGAATGAGCTCCGATCGGAGCTCCGTTGCCGTTGCTGCTTATCTAAAAAACAAACAGAGCTCCTGTTTGCTGTGATCATCTGTACCTGGCTGTAAACAATCAAATGAGATTGCAGGCAGGGAGGGAGTGAAACAGCGGGGAGTCGTGTTGGCTGCAGGCTTTTTGCAATTAAGAGTTAAGACTAAGGGGTTGGAAACATGTTCTGATTTTTCAAGTCAGGAAGCTAAACACACAGTGTTGGCTCCAAAAATCCACTCTCTCTCTCCCCCCGCTCCCTGTCACACTAGACCCCACTCCACCCCCCTCTTTTGAAAAGCACGTTGCGGCCACTTGAATGCTGGGATAGCTGCCCATAATGCATCGCTCCCAGCAGCGCTGCTAATGCTGCAAATGTGGCCACACACCAGCGCTGGTAGCTGTGAGTGTGGCCACACACCAGCGCTGCTCCTACACAGCTGGATGACCAGCGCTGCAAACCGTAAGTGTAGCCATACCCTTAGTGAGTTAGGCTATGTCTACACCATAGCTTTTGTTGCTCAGGGGTGTGCATAAGCCACCCCCCTAAGCGACATAAGTGACACTGACATAAGTGCTGCTGTGGACAGCACTATGTCGGAGGGAGAGCTACCATCACTCACAGAGATAGTTTTATTATGCTGACAGAAGAGAGCTCTCCCATGGGCATAGGGCGTCTTCACCAGACGCACTGCAGTGGCGCAGCTGCAGCGGTGCAGGGCTGTATGTGTAGACATGGCCTTAGATTGTTGTATAAGCCACAAATCTAGTGTCTTTACTAAGGCCACATTTTTTTTAGTGTCTAGCAGAGAAATTAATTTAAGCTACCAGGCTCATCTTTTGAAAGTGTTGTTCAGATTTCCTTTGAGCACTGATAGGTCAGACATAGAGAGATGACTTTGAGAAGAGTGTTCACCCACAGGTGATAGGGTGGTTTTTTGTCTGTGATCATTTTCCTGTGCAAGTTCATTCGAAAGCATAGCGATTGTCTTGTTTCACCCACATAGGTTTTAGTGGGGCATTGACTGCACTGGATGAGGAATTTGGAGGTTATTCTCTGCTATAGGTCTGCTGCATAGCATGCATGATTGATGGAGCTAACCCAATATTCCTATAATCAAGTATGCTTTAACACTCAACTGTTGCTGTGCCTATGTATAGAATCTAGACATTAGCCCAAGATACTCGTTTGATTTCCGAAAGAAAATCTGTCCTGCAACAATAAATAAAAATACAGTTCTGATCATATCATGGCATTTCATTCATCTCAGACGTTTCATGTCCTTGGATTATAATGAAGGAGCCTATATGCCAAGTTGATTAAAAAAAAATCTCTAGTAGCAGAGGCTTTATTATGCAAAGCTCTTTGGTTAGCATTGTATGTAATTGTGGAATTGATGGTGGCTTCAGAGTTACTGTGCAGATCTGGAGAGTAATTAATCTCTTGAGAAGCTGTCCCTTTGTTTTTGGAGCCTATTTTTTTAAACCCACTTTTTGATTCAGCGCATTTGTGAATTAAGAAATTCAAAATAAATTCTCTTGGCAATCTGTCCACGGAATCTATCTGTAGTTATCTTTGAACTCATAAATGTTTTCTGCATCCATCTTTTTCATAGACATCAGCATGTCAGGATATTTTTCTTTAGGTGCAGCAGTAGCACATTTTTCATGATAGATCTAATTTAAAATTCTCTTGTACTCACCTCCCCAGTCCCATACACAACTATTCTACTGATATTTCATTCAGGTCAGGGCGGCTCTAGGAATTTCGCCGCCCCAGGCACGTCTGCGGGAGGTCCACCGGAGTCGCGGGACCAGCGGACCCTCCGCAGGCACACCTGCGGGAGGTCCACCGGAGTCGCGGGACCAGTGGACCCTCCGCAGGCACGTCTGCGGGAGGTCCACCGGAGCCGCCTGCCACCCTCCCGGCGACAGGCAGAGTGCCCCCCGCGGCATGCCGCCCCAAACGTGCACTTGGCGCGCTGGGGTCTAGAGCTGGCCCTGATTCAGGTTAGGATCAAATATAATTAAACCAAACAGCTACAAGGACTTAGAGGAAACCCCTTGCTTTAATTTTCTGACAGACTGAACTTGCAGAAGTAATAAGTTATATTTAATAATTATTGTAAAGAGCATCTGCTGTCTTATGAAGCAAGTCTATTTATAGACAATTCTGCATATGCTTCATGTTCTGTATTTTCATAATTCCTTTTTATTTTTTGAGTACTTACGGACACTTTAAAGGAAATAGGATATTTTGCTTTAAGAGTTCATCTGCTCTTACTTGTCATAATTCAGAAGTTTATCATCCTCTCTGTGACATCACACTTCCATGGCAACCCACTATGTCAAAAAGAGAGTTGTATAGCTTTAACTGTGTGGCATATGAATAAGGGATAATGCACATCAGCTTTTAGAGACAATGAGTTATTTTGTACCTTTCTTTAGAAAAACCCTTGGGAGAAGGACAGAGAGCCCAGGAAACTCAATAGTCTGGTCTATACTAGGGAAGCTTTATAAAAATTTCCCACTATTGGTTACACCAGTAAATCTGGTCTGACCAAAGAAATATGTGCACTAGGAAAATGTACTTGGTTAAAAGATATTAAAATGTTTTAACTAGCATAGTGTTTATACGCAACAAAGTGTAGGAGCAAATCATGGTTAACCTTAAGTTGTTCCTACAGTTAACCATGACTAGGGCCCTACCAAATTCACAGTTGGTTTTGGGCAATTTCACAGTCAGAATTTAAAAAATCTTAAATTTCAGTTTCAGATTCTGAAATTTCACCGTCTTGTAACCCTGGGGGTCCCAATCCAAAAGGCAGGGATTAGGGTTTTTGTTTTTTTTTTGCAGTATTGCCACCCTTACTTATGCGCTGTTCCAGGGGGAGGTGCTGCCTTCAAAGCTGGGCAGCTGGAAAGCAGCAGCTGCTGGCTGGGTGCCCAGCTCTGAAGGCGGCACCACCAGCAGCAGTGCAGAAGGGAAGGTGGCATGATATGGGGAGGTCCTAACTTTGGGGGGGCAGGGCTGGCGTTACGGGTGGGAGATGTGGGTGACTGCCGAGAGTGCCATCATTGGGGGGGGGGTGTTTCTGTGGTCACCACCCCCCACACACAGCCAGCCCAAGGCCCCTTTAACCCCAGAGTGCTGGAGCCAGGGAGGGGCAGGGCTTGGGGCACCCTGGCTGAGGGCTCCTACCATACACCAGACTGCAACTGCTGGTGAGGGATGGGACTTCCTCTTCCCCTGCAGGGGCTGCTCCTGGGGCCAGGTCAGACCCACCTCCAGGAACCTCCCCCGCTGAAGGGAAGCTCTGCAGCTGCTGGCTGGGAGCCCAGCTCTGAGCACCACTGCCAGCAGCAGTGCAGAAGTAAGGGTGTTATGGTATGGTATTGCCACCCTTACTTCTGCGCTGCTGCTGTCTGCAGTGCTTGGCTCCCAGTCAACAACCGCCACTCTCCAGCCATCCAGCTCTGAAGGCAGCGCAGAAGTAAAGGTGGCAATACTGCTTCCCCCCTACAATAGTCTTGTGACCCCCCCCCACACAAAAAACCCTTTTGGGTTGGGACCCCTACTTGGAGAAATGCTGGTTTCCCCCAGTGAAATCTGTATAGTATAGGGTAAAAGTACACAAGACCAGATTTCACCTTCTGTGACATCTTTTTTTCACAGCTGTGAATTTGGTAGGTCCATGACCAATGGACACATTTTGAAATAAGAATGACCCATTTTCACATCACATTAAAATGTTAGTTAACATTATGCCTTTTCGTATTGCAGATAGTACTGTAGTCTCAGCAGGTTTACTGATGTTAGCAATGGTGGGGAATCTTGACAAGACCTAGGAGCTAATCAGTGTGGCATTGAAGAAAGGCTGTGACCACAGGAGTCTTGTCTTTACCACTGATCCTAAGGTTGCTAACACCACTGCAGCTGCACTATTGTTAACAAGAGAAGGGGGGAGATTTTTTAATCAAGTGTTCCTAATGTAAACAAGTCTTTTGAGGGGTTGCCTCCACAGAGCTTTCTCTGTGATCCCATGCATAAAATCACAGCATGTAACTAACAACTGGCAGCAGTCCAAACACTATTTAGTTCTTGTATGCTTTCTCTTTCATGAACAATTTGCAGTCTGGTGTGATTTTCCATGTTATTCAAGCCTGATCCTGTGATATCCTGTGTCTTCCTTTTGCCACTGAAGTCGGTGGCAATTAAGGACTCAACTTCCATGGTTATTATAAACACAGGAACTGATCAGGTTCTCCATCCATTACATTGGTGGTATGATGCCATTGTAACTCTGATTTCGTTGGGTTGGCTTTAAACCAGTGTAACACAGAGGTGAATCAAGCCCAATACCTCTCTTGTTTTTATCTTTCTTGGTGAACAAAAAAATCCCCTTAGAATCAGCACATTTAATCTGCCTCAGCCAGAAGTGGATTTCTGGATGTTGGCTGGCTTCTTACTTCTTCCACTGAATGTGAGCAGGAATTACAGGATGGCAGCAGACTGAGACATAGTGAAAAAGTTTCCACAGGGAAAAAGTTCTCCATTTTCTTCACTATTATTTCTTTATTCTTAAAACAATTCTCTGTCTTAGAATACGTAATTTTAAAACATAACTTATGTTCCTGTGCAACATTTTGTATCCACTGAAGATAATCACCCAAAAATAGAATGCTATGCATAGTAGTAGATTGTATGTTACTTGTTTACAACACATGGCTCCAAATTCATTCCTGGTGTAACTTTATTAACTTCAAAGAGGCATCTAATACTTAGCATATAAATTGGGAAGAATTATAATATAAGACAGTCTCTTCTGGTTCTTTTATTGTGTCTATCATTATGGTACCTGAGCATCTAAATCATGTTTGGATATATTGATTATAATTTTCTGTTATGACAATTCACTCAAAAGCAGTGATTTTTCAACAGTGCTGTCACAAAGTGACACTGGCCCTTTAAGAGGGAGCAGGGCCAGCAAGCCTATGTCACATCAGCTGACCCAGATGAGGCTTTAAAAGAGGGCGCTTGAGGAAGGAGAAGTCGAGCTTGGTGAGTCAGAGCTAGGAAACGAGGACTGCCAGAGTTCCCGGGGAGGGGTGAGGAGGGGAGGCAGTCAGACCCTCAGAGGTAAAGAGGAAACATACCCTGGGGACTGTATACCAGGGTGAGCTGAAGAACTGTTTTTGTTTGTTTTGTTGCTTATGTTTGAGAAGGCAGGCAGGCAGAGGGATGTGCTGGCCGCCGCTTCCCACAGCCCCCATTGGCCTGGAGTGGTGAACTGCTTCCAGTGGGAGCCGCAATCGGCCGAACCTCTGAACGTGGCAGGTAAACAAACCGGCCCGGCCCACCAGGGTGCTTACCCTGGTGAGTCGCATGCCAGAGGTTGCCGATCCCTGGTGTAAGTCCAGAGTAACTCCATTTGCTCTGTACTTAAATCTATGTAACTGACATTGGAATCTGGCCACTGAGATTTTGTCTGTGAATGGTTTTAGCCAAAATGCATGCCATAAATGATAATGTTCATGCCAGAAAAGACTAGCAATAAAAAACATCTTTGAATCTATAAATCAATGCAGCAAACTCATAAAAATGTTCCTAAAAGTAGTATTTCAGCTTTTTTTTTCTTAAGTAAACAACTAAATGTGGGGGCGGGAAATCAGCTCTGCTGAAAGATACTGTCCTTGTCAATCCCATAACAAAGGAAAGGAGTACGTTAACATGAATTAACTTGTCAAAAAGAATGAACCAGGCAGGATAACTGATATTCTTGATGTCCCAGTAATCTTCGGTATAGTTTATTGTTCATCTCTCTCTAAGCATTGGTGTGTGTATGTATAACCTGTTGCATTAATTAAGATGGAATAAATGGGACAAAGGTGTTAACATGACAGTGTCCAAAATTAAACAGTGTTAAACAAAGTCAGGATTCAGTATACAGAGATCTTAGCCTGCTTAGAACCATGGTAAACACACCATTACAAATCCACTGTAACCTTTTTTTTTTAAAGATAAAGAAAGGAAGGAAAAACAGTTAAAGCATTTGAAATGCCAGGTAATAAATAAGGCCTGCATTTTAACATCTCTTGTTCCTTTCCATTTAGCTGCAGGGAATTTTTGGAAGAAAAACCTCCTTTGTGACAGCTGTAGATGACATCAAAGATGATAACTGTCCTTTTGGGGAAAGAGAAAGTTAGTTAAGATGGGCTAAAGCTCTTGTTGCTGCTGCTGTTGTTTAAGTCCAATCCTGTTACATCCAAGGTGGTGGTGATTTAGCTGGGTCCGGTGGAGGTGACAGTGTCATCTAGATCCTTCTCTCTGGCCCATTCTGGTCAGGACATGTCTCAGAATCAGGACAGTGAAGGCCTTGCATCCCAGGAGATGGTGGGGGTGGCAGCCAGGATGGTGAAGCTCACTCACCTAGTCCAGATTTCTCCCCAGAGTCTGTCTTTAAAGGCCCACAAAGGGAATAATGGGTGCAATAGCCCATCTCATTATTTTGTCCACCAATTGGACTTAATTTCTGACATACCAATTTTAGTTCACTGATTTCTGGTTCCACGCTTTTCTTGTTTACCATGGCCTTTTTGCTTTGACTAATTCAGTCTTTGGGTCCCTTTCAGTCCTTTTCCCATCAACATTTGTTGTTATAGGTCAGGGATTGGCAACCTTTGGCATGCAGCCCGCCAGGGTAAGCACCCTGGCAGGCCGGGCCGGTTTGTTTACCTGCCGCGTCCACAGGTTCGGCCCATCACAGCTCCCACTGGCCGTGGTTTGCTGTCCCAGGCCAATGGGGGTGGTGGGAGCAGCGGCCAGCACATCCCTTGGCCCACGCTGCTTCCCGCAGCTCCCATTGGCCTGGGACGGCGAACCGCGGCCAGTGGGAGCTGCGATCAGCCAAACCTGCGGACACGGTAGCCCAGTGCTTACCCTGGAAAGCCGCATGACAAAGGTTGCCGATCCCTGTTATAGGTTACTGTGACGTCTTATGAACTTACACACACTTTTTACAGTTGAATTCACAAACAGGGTAAATTGGTAGGCCCAATTATCACAACAAACCTAAGGTATCTGGGACATCAAGAATCTGTTATCCTGGTCAGCTGATTCTTTATATAAATATCATTATGGCTTATTCTATTGATTATTTTTCCCTCCCACCCCCATCATTGTTAATTGGCTATTTTATTGGTACTAGAGAAGCTGCTTATGTACACGCTGTTCTGAGACATTTGTTCATCAGAGGCATTTGCAATAATGAATAGCACAATGAAGTAGAAATCAGCAAGTTAGTGAATCCAAGTACCAAGTAGGGGCAGAAAGTGTTAGGTGGCAGGAGGAAGTAGAATAGAGGGCATCTGGAAGCTGGAGAGAATCCCTTCTGACATTTTCAGAAATGAGGTGCACTCTGATGCCTAATTTCTAGGGAAGCCACAAAGAGGCATTTCAGAGGTAAAATAGCAGCCATTGCGACACCACACCAAACACACAGTTCACTAGCTAAGAACAAAGAATAACTTTTGTATTCTGTACTTACTTGAATGTGAGTACCAGCAAATTGCCAGCATTCATTCACAAATCAAATATGAACTGAAGATTAGTCACTGTTATAACCTTGTGTGTAAAGGACTCCTTTGCAGTTGAGACAAATTACCCCACCTACCTGGTCTACAAAATAAGAAGTGAACCGTGAGGAGGAAAGTTCGCAGACAAATATATTTTCAGGTGCTAGTACTGGTAACAGCAACCCTCATTCTCCCCTCAAGTAGGGCCTGATCCAAAGTCAATGGGAGTCTATCCATTGACTTCCATGGGCTTTGAATTGGGCCACATAGAGGTACATTGCTGATTAAGTTCAGGAGAAGATGCACCTCTGTGAAGGTGGCCGGATATGGCTCAGAAAAAGGACCACAATTCTAGATGAAAGAAATGTCCTTGGCTATAAACATTCCCTGCCCTTCCCACTCCCCAGGCAAAAGTCAAATTTCAAGGGAAAAAGACTCCCATTGCTTTCAGTGGGCTTTGGATCAAGCGCTCTGTGAATTTTTGTTGCCATCCGAAACTCCCATTGACTTCAGGGGGAAATTTGGTATCTTCTTTCCAGTGTTTGCTAAAACAGGCATAGATGTTAGTGCTCATGAAACAATCATTATGATATTTTTGTTATTGTTTTTGCCATATCTCACTCTTCAGACAGGATGCCTCTTTATATTCCTTTTTACTGAACATTCATTATAATATACTTTTTTAATAAAGGAAGTATATAAAAGAGATTGGTGCTGTGCTTCACGGTGGAAACTAGTGCTATCGTGTACATTTTTTTTCTTTTAAACCACACTGCATCCACTTTCACTAAACTCTACACTCTTTAAGGAGGTGGCATTAAGATAGCTGGAATGTTACAGATCTCTCTACTCTCCTATAATGTCTCATCTTTTTCTGTTGCTTTAAATTGATCCTCTACATGGCTTTACGAACTGGAATATACTAAACTAATCAGTATTATTTATTTAGGCGTGTTCAAGGTGTAAATCATTGCACCTCCATTGAGGTCAATGAGCTGTGCCAATTTATACCAACTGAGAATCTAGCCCTTGGATTCTTACTTGACCCCCAAACACTGAACGTTTTGAAATTCACCCATCACTATTACGATACCTTTTTTGACTAAATACCAGAAGTCAAATTCTTCTGCTCCTTTAGATCAGTTATACAGTGGTCACTCTTAAAAGCTTACCAGTTGCATTATATCACTAAATAAGGTTATTACTAAAGAAATAGCTGCATTTCCTACAGTAGCATAAGGGGTACTGCAAATATTGAAGTAAGCATCCCTATTACTCTATGGCAAAAGTTTTTAAGGGTGAGCACTGTGGATAATGATTCCATATTGTATAACATATGGTTCCTCATTTGTTTCTCAGGAGGTAAGGAACAACTTTTGAAAAATTTAAAAGGGCTTTAGGAGCCACCTGGTAACAATGGTCATTTGCTCTGAAGATGATTCTTTCTTTGAATCTGAAGGATGCTCTAAAATCAACAAAACAATGGGGATCACGAAACTTTAAATATTGAACTTTAAATACCTGCATTAACTTAAGCCCCAAACTGCTTTTCTTGCTGCCAGAAAATGGGTTGATGCTCAGCACTTTCTGAAAATCAGGCCCCTCTAAGGTGTCTCAATTTGGACCTCTGAAACTTGAGGCACCTAAAATTATTGGCCACTTTTAAAAATCCTGGCCAATAGCATTCTCCTTGCTTATGGCCTTTCATCACCTCTGCTGCCTCTCCAAGAATGCTCTGAATCTCATTGTGCAAATAAATGATTGTCATTGAGACTTGCAAAAAATGGTGTTATCTATAGAAAGATTGCAGATGATGATGCCTTGTAAGAGTGGCAGTCACTGAACTTCAAGATCACTAAATTGTAACCACTGAAACTGACAATTATTTTTTTTTAATGTGATGCTGACCACTTTTAAAGCTATATCTTAAAGCTCAGAACTAATGACATGTTTAATATTCTGGAATAATTCACCTACCTTCACCAGAATCTAGTAAAAAGGATCCCCTGTGATACTGCCTGTGGCTGGCATGGCTTGCTGTGCATTTATCATAGTGCTCCAGACAATATTAGTATTTAATGACTGTGCTCTGATAAATCTGAAACTGGATAACAGAATATCTTCCATCTAGTTGTACTTAGGGTAACATCAACTTTCATTTGTATCATAACCACTTGCAGCCATTCAAGTATACTCCAGAAATGCTGAAAGGGATACTCTATCACAGGGGTAGGCAACCTATGGCACACGTGCCAAAGGCAGCACACGAGCTGATTTTCAGTGGCACTGTTTGGGCCCTGGCCACCGGTCTGGGGGGCTTTGCATTTTAATTTAATTTTAAATGAAGCCTCTTGAACGTTTTAAAAACCTTATTTACTTTACATACATCAATAGTTTAGTTATATATTATAGACTTCTAGAAAGAGACCTTCTAAAAACGTGAAAATGTATTACTGGCATGCAAAACCTTAAATCAGAGTGAATAAATGAAGACTTGGCACACCACTTCTGAAAGGTTGTCAACCCCTGCTCTATCAAATCACAGCTGAATGAAAGATTATAACAATGAGTCTGTCTTTCTTACTGTCTTTGGATTACTTTAATAAAAAGCATTTGTATTCCAGAAAGGAAGCAAAAAATATAATTAATGAACGACGCAACTGAATAGGAACACTGTCTAAGTGATTCATTAGGAAGTAGTTTCAAGAATATTTATTTTGATATACTCTTTATAATTCATTAGCAGCATAATAAAGTGAAGACACTCAAATGGTTGCATTTCTATTTTTATACCTCTGAATTAAATATAACAATGCCTCAGCTACCTGCAGCTGTGCTGGAAACACTGGGAGTCTCTGCAGTAAATGGTAAGGGCAGCAATCATGGTGGATGCAATTAATGCAACAGGGAGCCTTGTATTGACAGGAGACCTTGTTGTACTCATAACTACCAATCAAGCCAGGAATCTGACACACAAAATCCAACATTGCAACTCTAAGAGACTGATAACTGAATGTTTGTGAATACTGAAAAGACAGTTACCTTTTTCCCTAACTGGTGTTCTTCGAGATGTGTTGCTCATGTCTATTCAACTTAGGTGTGTGTGCTCACCACATGCACCGGTGCCAGAAGTTTTTCCCTCAGCAGTATCTGGCTCTGGCACCCCTTGGAGTCGCGCGCACATGCTGCGGTATATAGGGGGCCGCTGGCTCCCCCCACCCTCAGTTCCTTCTTGCCGGAAATGCCGATAGTGGGGAAGGAGGGCGGGTTGTGGAATGGACTTGACCAATACCTTTCGAAGAACACCAGTTATGGGAAAAGGTAACTGTCTTTTCTTCTTCGAGTGCTTGCTCATGTCCATTCAACTTAGGTGACTCCCAAGAAGTATCCCTTGGAGGTGGGTAGGAGTTCATGGATGTGTAGATTGCAACACAACTCAGCTGAACCCAGCATCGTCCCTGGCCTGCTGAGTGATGGCATACTGGGCCGTGAACGTGTGCACGGAGGACCATGTCACGGCTCAACAGATGTCCTGGATCGGGAAGTGTGCCAGGAAGGCCGCCGAAGATGCCTGTGTTCTGGTGGAGTGGGCTCTGACGATCGGCAGCAGAGGGACTCCTGCTAACTCGTAGCAGGTTCGAATGCAAGATGTGATCCAGTTAGAAATCCTCTGCATGGACACTGGGAGGCCATTCATCCTACCAGCTGTAGAGATGAAAAGCTGAGTCAACTTACGGAAAGGCTTTGTTAGATCTATGTAGAAAGCTAGGGCCCTTCTTATGTCCAAAGTGTGGCGGCACCTCTCTTCCTAAGTCTCATGGGGCTTAGGGCAGAAGACTGGAAGGAAGATTATGTCCTGGCTCACGTGGAAAGTAGACACCACCTTGGGAAGGTGTCCTTATAAAAGACCAGGTACCCTCAAAATGGACGCTTGCCCACCTGCTTATTGCGGGTTGAGCTGGACTGAGAAGCCTGTGAAGGCTGGTGGCTAGGACGCTGCTTGTAGCCTCTGGATTTCTTATGGGGAGGCTCCTGGCGAGCGTGACTCTCCTGACCCTGAGGCTGCTGAAGCTTAAACTGCTTGCGGACAGGGCCAGGAACATACAGGCCCAACATTTTCAGGGTCGTGCAGGAGTCCTTGAGGCCACGGAGCTTATTGTCCGTCTGTTCTGCGAACGGGGCTTGCCCATCGAAGGGGAGATCTTGCATTGACTGCTGAGCCTCCATGGACAAACCGGAGAGGAGCAGCCAGGAAGTCTGCCGCAAAGCGACAACCGAGGCCATGGTTTGGGCGGCGGTGTCTGCTGCATCCAACGGCGCCTGGAGTGTCGCCCTGGCCGCACTCCTGCCCTCCTCCATGATCGCCCGGAACTCCTTCCTAGAAGCCTCAGGAAGGGATCCCTCGAACTTGGCCATGGTTTGCCACATGTTAGTCATAGCATCCCAGGACGGCCTGATGGTTGGCTACCATCAACTGGAGACTAGAGGACGAATAAACGTTATGCCCAAACAAGTCTAGTCTCTTGGAATCTTTATTCTTAGGGGTAGCTCTGGGTTGACCCTGTCGCTCCCTGTGGTTAACCACCTCTACCACTAGGAAATTGGGGGCAGGGTGGGTGTACAGAAACCCATGGCCCTTGGATGGCACAAAGCACTTGCGCTCAGCCCTCTTGAAGATGGGGGGCAAGGAGGAAGGAGTTTGCCACAGGGCCTTGGGGATCTTTGAGACCACTTCATGAAGGGGCAGAGTCACCCTGGCCCGTGCTATGGAGCAGAGGGCATCAAAGAGAGTCTCCGAGGGCTCCTCTAACTTCTCTGCCTGAAGACCCAGGTTGGTGGCGACCCTTTTCAATAGTTCCTGGTGTGCCTTAGCGTCATCCTGAGGAAATGGAGGAGGGAGCCCCATTATGGCCTCATCTGGAAACGACAAGGAAGATGCTGGTGCCATAGGGTCCTCCGTGACCATCAGTGGCCCAGTGGCTTGCTCCCCTACTTCCCCATGGACCTTCAGGATCCTTGTCCCTGAGGCTTCATGCACCAGGGGATGGTGGGAAAGAGGGGCAGCTGGTCTCTCTGAGGGTCCGGACATCAAGTGGGTGACTTGGGAGGGCTGGGTGAAGCCCCACGGGTTCCATGGGTACCACAGCGCCGGACATTGAGCCTGAGGTCACAAGGCCGATGCCGATGATGTAGCCAGCACCTCTGGTACTGGGGCTTGCCCCACCATCAGGGAACCTTGCTCTGAACCAGAGCTGGATTCTGAGTGGTCACTCCGAGGTGACAAAGACAGGGCGGAGCGGTGGCTCTGTCCCAAACAGTGCCGGTCACTCTACCTGGAATCTGGACCTCAAAAGGTCCACTAGTGCAGCCCCCTGTGCTGTGGCAGCACCAAGTAAACCTGGACAAACACCTGTCAGGGATGGTCTAGCATGTTTCAGTGATGGGGATTCTACAAACTCCCTTGGAAGTCTAGTCCAGAGCTTAACTATCTTTACAGTTAGAAAGTTTTTCCTAATATCTAACCTAAATCTCTCTTGCTGCAGATTAAACCTATTACTTATTGTCCTACCTTCAGTGGACATGGAGAACGATTGATCCCTGTCCTCTTTGTAACAGCCCTTAACCTATTTGAAGACAGCTATCAGGTCCCCCCTTGTTGTCTTTTCTAAATCTTTATCATTTTTTATGTGGTCCTCTGGGTTCTCCTCTGTTTGTTCACATCTTTCCTAAAGTGTGGTGCTCAGAATTGGTATTAGCTGAGACCTCACTGGGCCGAGTAAAGCAGGACAATGACCTCCCATATCTTATGTAAGACACTCCTGTCGATTCACTTGAGAATATTAGCTTTTTTTGCAACTGCATCATATTGTTGGCTCATATTCCATTTGTGATCCACTATCACCCCCAGATCCTTTTCCAGAGAACTACTACTTAGTCAGTTATTCCCCATTTTGTAATCCTTCATGTGATTTTTCCTTTCTAATTGTAGTATTTTGCACTTGTCTTTATTGAATCTTATCCTGTTAATTTCAGACCAATTCTCCAATTTCTTGAAGTTGATTTGAATTCTAATCCTGTCTTCTGAAGTGCTTGCAACCCCACCCAACCTGATGTCTTCTGCAAATTGTATAGGTGTACTCTACATTCCATTGTCCAAGTCATTAGTGAAAATATTGAATAGTATTAGAGCCAGGACAGATAATACAGGATGACAAGACTTGGCTTTGCAGGGGATGCCTTGTGAACATTATAAGAAAATTATTGGAATACATTTCTTTAATTTCTCTAGGGATATGATAAACCTGGCACGGTAGAGTCATTCTCTCACTCTCTCTCTCTAGCCCATTGTATACTTATACACATGGAAGAGCTGCAACAGACAAGATAGAGAGAGACGACTCATCAGCATACCCCATAGTCTAGTTGTTATTGTGCTCAGCCTGGAGGTAGGAAATCCATGTCCAAATGTCTTCTCTCTATCAGGCAGAGAGAGGGATTGAACTGGGATCTCCCACATCGTAGGTGAGTGCCCTAACCAGTGGGCTAAAGATTGTAAGAGAAGGCATCTCCCCTAGCTGTTTTGTGTGGAGTTGGGCATGCTTTGAGAACACCTACCAGATCAGCCTCTGCAGACACGTTAGGTGGGCAATGACTATCTTCTGGTTTGAGGATTCCATTCAGGCTTGGCTGTAAGATAGGCACTCAAGTAGCTACACTGATGCATTGTGCACATGCCCAGTCGCAGAAATTTAGGCGCCTACGGGACTTCTACAGTGAACATTTAGGTGCTAAGGGCTTTAGGTGCTTCCAAAGTTAGGCAGCTGAGAAGAGATTTTCAAAAGTGGAAATTAGGCACCTACATCCTTTTGTGGGTCTGGGACCTAGTAGCTGAGAATAGTCCAGGAAGGAAGAATTAAGTCAAGCCAAATTTAAGAAGCAGAGGATTCCATCCTACATCTCCAGCAAGTTGCTGCACCTTGTATCTGGACAGAGGCTAAGTACTACCCCTGGCACTTTTAAATGTTAAAGCCTATCTAGAATACTGTCTAACACTTTACACCTTATTTTCAGCTAAGAATCCTGTAAAGTACACAAGTACTACAGTGGTCATCTGAAAGTCCCTGCAGGAGAAAAGAGAAAAACTATTAATGAACTTTAAGCTTTAACATTTTGAGTGACATATGAAACTTTTGCGTAAATTAAACCTGTTATATCTGGAACAGAGAATGAATACTGCTCCATAATTTGAATTTTGGTTTCTTTGGTAATGCAATATATGAACGACAGAATTGTATTATGTTGAGATAGGACCTGTTTTTTTTATTTATTTTTTATTTCTTGCTTTTATTAGTCTGTAGTAAAAAGTAGAATTTAGTTAATGACACAAATGGAGTCCTAAATCCTCTGTCTTGAATTATACTGAATGCTAAATAATTTTGGCTTTTTCTTTAGGAAAAGTCAGTCTTCTGATATGGCTTTTCAAAAATTTATAAAGACTTGGGTTCCAAGTGACTAATATTCCCTCCATATTGTCCTCTTCAGATGACCTGAAAAAATGAAGTATTAGAAAGGGCGGAGGGAAATCTATAGCCTCCGTAAGAAATATTTTATCATGTTACCATAGCTGTCTCTCTTGCTTTTTAAGTTATCTTTATTGACAGAGAAGACAAAAGAATGCAGAAAAGAAAAAAAGCATGTGCACTGAAGATTTAGTGAACATCCAAGATATTCTAAGAAAATAAAAAATAACCTCTCACTAATTTATGTCAGAGATACAGGAAATGGTGCGACTTGACAGTGGTAAAGGAAGAGAAATAGAGTTGTGAGAAACCAGTTGATATAAATCTGAGGAACTCAGGGGAACTACCTTCTAAAAAATTAAATCAAACATCATGTTATTGACCCCATCATGAGGAAATCACTAATTCTTCTCCAAGGGAAGATAAGATGTCAGTATCCCTTAAATGAGCAATGTTTAGGTCCTTGCTCAAGAAACCATCTCTTGACCATAATGATGTCACCTAATTACTGCTTTTTAGTTTGGAGGCAGGGCTGTTGAGAAGGAGATAGCAAGACAACCTTGGTATTTTATGGAGTAATCAGATTTCCATGATCCTGGTAAGATGAGTCATGGTGGTGAGTCTCTACTTCTCTTATGTAGCCTTATGCCTTCACTGTCATAGATGGGTTCTGTCTCATGGGTTGATACTAATCCTCACTTTCATATGTCCATGATGATTCTGTTAGCTCTAACAGAAGTCTTTGATACCACTGAGTTCCAACTTACTCTTGGCTGCCAAGGAGTTGTTCCTGCAGCTGGGAATAGCCAAAGCACAGGGTCACACCACTACACCAGCAGTTGGGAAGGGGGAGGATAAAATATAGCTGCTGCACTGGCTCTATGCCAGCTAAGGAATCCCCCTACACTGTGGGAATTCCTGGGTAGATGGTTGTCAGCAAGGCATTACTGCTGCTTTATGTTGCCAGAACTGTGCAAAGGCAGCAATTTGGAACCAACAATTAGACCCTTGATGTCATTCATCTGACTTTCCTTTGTACACTTTTTTACAAGTGCATGAAATTTTTACAGTTAAAAATGTGTAATTTACCGTATATTTTGCATGACTGTTGCATGGGACAATGCTTGTTGTAATTTGCTTTTGTATTTATTTCATTTGATCTCAGAATGAATCATTTTAGGCAGATAAAAAATACAAGACTTTTGAAATGAATCCAAGAGGAGACTAATTACTCAGCTGGCTGATTCAAAGCATGATAGGCAAGGTAAGTATATCCTCATTATGCAATTTTATATCCATTCTGTTATTTTCCCACTCATCTTGTATGTACTCATATTTGTAATATGCATCAGTCATGAGAGAAATTGTCCTACAGGAAGATGGGATCTAAGATGAAGATTTTCAAATGTGATTTTTAAGTCCTCAGGTTTTGAGCTTGGGACATCTCATAAGGGCCTGATTTTCAGTGAATAAATGCCCAACGTATTATGAAAACCAGGTGTCTCAGTTTGGGACTCAAAAATTAAGGCTTACAGAATGACAGGTCTCTTTTGAAAATCTTCATCTAGATCTCCTCCCTTCTCTACCTATTTTGTGATGCCCTGATAAACTATTTGAAAGCAGTGATGGTTTTGTTAGTAAATCAGTACTGACTATTGCCCTTTTCCACACTAATTCCACCAAATGTGCACTTTTTATGCAGTTTATTGCACCAGCACATGCATCCCAGTGTACTGCACTGAGACTAAATTTAGAAGGATATTTGTAATCTCAGTCCCAAATTTCAATGGCTAGAAAATATGTGATATAGATCTGAGTGGATTAAAATAGGCAGCATTATGGTACATTAACTGTGCCTGGATGATCCATGCTGTGGAGGAATTTAGGTTTCTTGGTCATTGCTTGAGACCAAGAACAATTAGAAAAGTATCTCACAGATAAGTTACCAAAAAGCATTAGAATTTCTCCTTTCTCCAATAATGAAGAGCATTTTTAATTAATGAGTAAACCATTAATCATTAAGAATCACCAGTAAGAATTCATCAACCAATATATTAATTAATCTAATTTCCCAAGGTCAGTTCCCCACATCAGTTATACTGATTTATATGAATGATTGGATCTTTGTAGATACTTTAATTAGACAAAAATAGAAACTTCAGAAGTTCTCTTCTCTTCATCTCTATCCCATCTGTTATTAGCCCAATGAAAAATAAACATAATGGATCAGGAACATCCTTAAAGCAACTGGGAATGAATGTGAACCAGTGATCAGAAACCTTCAACTCTATCCTTATATCTGAACTTTGTATACGTGAGACAAAGATCACAACAATGCAAGGAAAAATAGAAATAATCATGGGAAAATGTAAGCCTACATAACCACTGATTTAGTAGTGTAGAAATCTCAAATAAATGGTGTTGCTAGAATTAAGAATTTTCATGACCTAATATACAAATCAGGTTTCAGAAAAAACTAGTGAATACTACTTCACACTCTCAGAAAGGAGTACTTTTTTATTAAATGTTAGAATTTTGTGCTACTTCTAGGAAAAGAGAGGCGGTGGGGAGTATGTCAGACAACTACAGTGAAATCCTAGCTCAACTGAATTCAATGGGAACTTTACCACTGACTTCTGCGGGGCCAGGATTTCACTCAAGCTGCTTTAGGCCTGGTCTATACCTATAACTTGACCTAGCTATATTGATCAGCGATGTGAAAAATGGTGTGCCCTGAGCAACGCAATTACGTGGACCTAACTCCCTGTGTAAATATGACTAGGTCAACAGAAGGCTTCTTCCGTAGACCTAGCAACCACCTCTCAGCGAGGCGGGGATTATCTACATCAACAAAAAAACCTTTTCCATCACTGTAGGAAGAGTCTACGCTATAGCGCTACAGCAGCACTGCTGCACAGCTGTAGCATAGACATATCCTTAGGGTGAGGTAGAGAATGGAGAGATTAGCTATACCATACAGTGACAAATATAGAGCTTAGTAACTACTTTCCAGTCAAGATCCCAGATGCTTTACTTCAGTGTACATTTTGTTAAGGAAGCTTAGGCCCAGAGCCAGCAAAGCATTTAATCACATGCTTAACTTAAAGCATGTGAAACATCCCATTGAATTCAGTTTGTGTCTGCAAAACAATAAACACAATAGACTCACTACGGACCTATTCCAGCACAAAACGTTTAAATATCTTATTCATTCTAAGGATTTGAGAAGTCCCACTGAAGTCAACTCTTTTTTATCTTCCAGGCACAAAAGCAAGCTTGGCTGAATTCGATTTTGTATTTTTTTTATAAATTGAGGGATAATATTGATGTTTATTTTTAAGCATTTTTAAAATGTTTATCTATTTACATTTTCTCAGTTGTGAGAAATTATGTGGGTAGAGTCAGACAACAATTATTTAATGACAACAGATGTAGAGATTCAAAAAGTTAAAGCTTTACAACTGGTAAAACACAAATTGTCAACATCATATGTCACAATATACAAAGTAAACATCCTTAAATCAAACTCTCTAATAAGTTCTCAAGCAGCATTTTTCCCACCTTGCCTAGCTGTAAATTTCTATTATTGATGGAAATATTTTTGTCGGATTGTGTGTGTATGGTGAAATCGATGTGTACTGATAATAAAAATCTAATCCTTCCAAGCCTATCCTCCTCCTATTTATGTTGTGCTATTGGCTTCAGAGGGAGAGCAAGATTGAGTCCAGAAATGGAAACACTACAAAAATATAGCTGAAACTTCTAAAAAAATTACCTGAAAGTTGTGTTCACAACACCTAAAAGGCAGGTGTTCAGAAAGGTACTGTAAAGGCCTCTATCATTAAAATTTTAGGTTAATAGACTTAATATTACCCTACTAGATAGGTATGTTTTTCCCTGAAAAGGGTAGACTGTAGCCAGACCACAGCATTTTGGATCTATGTAAGGTAGGGCTGCTGTTGGAGCTAATCATTCGGATGGTCTATTTTTCAAGTATTAGGAGAACAAATTAATGAGGAAGCATGTGTCTTCTTCCCTGACAAATTTGGAGCTCATATCTAAAAACATGGAGAGAGAAGCCATGGAAAGTGGATCTGAAAGTTGTTGCAATAGGTCCCAATTCTGCAATTTAAAATGCATAGGTAGATTGCTGCACTCACTTTCACCAGGACTCTATATGGGCACAGCAGTTTGACTGTATATTTTAATTTGCAGAATTGGGCCTCAGTCCTCACAGCTGGCCACTATAATATTATATCACTGGAAATCACGACTGAGGCTCCCCACACTTAATGTTTAAAATGTGCGTAGCTCAAACTCTAGTTCGGGGTAGTCAATAGGTGGACCATGGGCCAAATCTGAACGGCCAGACCCTTTTGAATGGACTGTGAAATCTTTTTATTTACGTATTATCATTATTATTTTCTCTGGAGTTTGGACCTTGACTATATCTTGACCAAGAAATTTGGACCTTGACAAAAAAAAAAATTGATTACCTCTGAGGGTTGGCTTCTGTAACAACTGGAACTGTGCATTTTATATCTGAAATTTTTATGTATTAACTTGGAATTACAAGACTGTCTATGTCAATCCCTAAACTATATTTCCACAAAGTGGCCACTAGAATTTGCAATTAACATACTAAAAGAGATATACATTAGATCTTGTGACACATCTGTTTATTCTAAAACAAGACAACTGAAGATGGTACAAACTGAAGCATTACAAACAAGTAATGAAGAAATATAATTTTCATAGTGCATTTCATAGAGCAATATATGCTGGGTAACTAGAAAAACAGAAGGAAATTAGATTTTTGTTTAGTTAGACTATGTCCTCTAGAACTATTCATTTCTAAGGTAACGGTTTAAAGGAAGATGCAATTCTAGTTGGTTCTATTGTTCTTTTTTTAAACACCTGAGCGGCAGTCTGTGATAGAAGTTGCATATAAGTACCTAGATTGTCCAATGAGGAGATAGATAGATGACACTTTACATCACTTTTAAGATAGAGGAGTTTATAAAAGGAGCTCTTTGGCTAAGCAGGCTCTGACGCGATCTGTCACAGCTGGCAGTACTGCAGCTATATCAGGTCAGGAAAAAACATGACAGAGTTCAGAACTGCCAAAACCATAGTAAAATCTGCAATATTCTGGCTCTTCCACTTCAGGGCTAGTCGTAAGTGCTTTTCACATTGGGCCTGAATAAGGAGTTTGCCAAGGTAAGATGTTCAGGATCTAGCCCCGAATCCATAACAGGTATACATTTTCTAAAGATTGTTTTTATTTCTTCCCTCTGTTCTGTATTTTGGCAATAAAAGTTAACTGCTTATTTATTTATTCTGAACTGTGGTTTTGACTGTTAATTAGGGGCAAATCCTTGCTGATGCTCTCAAAAGAAACTGAACTCCGTCCCCAAGGGCACTGTCTTCCCTCCTCAACAGTGCCACAGAAGAAGTGGTGGACAACAATGAGCCCCGCATGGTGTGATGAACATAAGGTACTATTACAGTTCTCTTACCCTATTAAGAAGAATCATAAAATGGGGAGGGGAAAAAAGAGAAGTTAACAAATGGTAGGCAATGTGTATTGTCATTGTTTTAATTATATGATCTTAGCTACCTCTGTGATGCAATTGCTAATTCTCATGATTTTATCCTGAGTCTTGTGATATTTGCTGTTTTTCTTAAAGCCTCGCCTGCAGGAATTATGTTCTGATCTGAGAACCTAAGCTTTCCTTTAAAAAGAAAAACACCCTCATGAATGCAGAGAAAAGCTTGAAAATGGGAACGCAAGGTGGTCCAACAGCAGTAGGCAAAGCAGAAGAACCCATAAAATGTATTACTTTAAAATATCTCGTTATTTTCTTTGGGCCCCCAGCTCCTGATTATAGAATGCTCTGGGGCTAGGTAAGACTATTGATGTATCCCAATGTATACCTAGTAACTCTGGGGCAGATTCGGCTCCACGGGTGGGGTAATACCGTGGTCTGCAGATACCTGTGTTTTCTATTGGTTCTACTCAAGGTGAGTAAGGGGACAAGCGCCTCTTCATGTTAACAAAAAATCCAGTCACATTTATTTATTTTTAAAGACCTGGCTTATTCTCCATTAACACAGCACTAGCCGCAATGGGGGCACGTGAGGTATAGCTCATGCACCCAGCCTAAGCTAACCTGGTGCGATCCCAGAGGTTGGACACGAAGCTTTGCTCCTCACATTCCATTCTCCGCAGGTTTGTATTTGCTGGGGGGGGGCTGGTCCACAGCAGAAGACAAATGCAAAAAAGTCAGTGCCGGGGAGCACGGCGGGGGGCCACGGACCGACTATCTCCTGGCTCGCTCGCATCTGTTAAGACCTGCCCGCGCTCGCTAGGGCGGAACGGGAGGCGCATTTCCCCTCCCGTTAGAAGCGCGGCGGCACAGCTCCGCTCCAGCTCACCAGGCGCAGGAGCTGGCTCAGCGCGAACCTGCCCCAGCCCCGGCCCCGGCCCGCTGCCAGCTGGAGGGCGGGGGAGCGGGCACCCCGAGTCCCCCCGGGCCGGCCGCGGAGAGCGGCACGTGGCCGGAGCCCGCCGGTGTCTCCGCCGCCGGGCAGCGGCTGGTGGTGCCCGCGGGAAGCGCCTGCGCGCTGCGGCCGCTCGCTGCCTGCCCCGGAGCTGGCGCCGCCCGCGGCCCCCTGGCGGCTCCCCGCCTATTTTAGTCCAAGCGGCCGCTCGCTGGCGGCGCGGGGCCCCGAGGAAGCGGCAGCGACGTCCCCGGCGCCTCAGCCCTGGAGCCGGGAAACTTTTCCTGAGGCGCCCGGCAGGGGGCTAAGTGCCAGGTAAGGGGGGCGCTGGGGCGCGGGCAGCCTCCCGGCGCGCGGGCACCCACCTCCCCCCACCCCGCCGGGGCGGCTGCTCTGGGGCTTCCCCGGGCAGCGGCTGAAATCGGAGCCGGAGGCGCCGCTTGCCCGGAGCGACCGAGAGAAACTTCCCCGGGGAGACGCGCCCGGGCCGGGCCAGCTGGGTGCAGCCCCCGCCCGGCCCTTCGCTCCCAGCGGCCCCGCTCCGTGACCCCCCAGGTGCTCGCTGCCCCCGGAGCCCGCCAGAGCGGGGCTGTGTCGGGGGCGGCTGCGGCTCCCGGGGTCACCGCCCGCCCCGAGCCCCCTGCCAGCTGCGGGGTCCCGCCGGGCTGAGCCGAGCGCTGCTCTTCTCCCCGCCCGCCGGGTTCCGCTGCGCTCCCAGCACCCGCACCCCGCCCGTAGCGGCGTCCTGGCCCCGAAGGTCCTTTCTCCTCCCGGCACTCAGTCCGCTGCTCGTGGCAGCCCCTGTGAAGGGAAGCGGTGGTGTTGTTGTGTTTGCGGCTGGCTTTAGGCGTGGTACAAAGTAACTTCGCAACATTGGCTGGGATACACGAATCCAGAACGCGGACCGCATTCCAAATGGAAAATCAAGCTGTAGTATCACAGATATTTCATATTATCCGCGGGAAATGCTTTGTTAGGAGCTAAGGACAAATGTAAACAGTCCATATTAATTGTTGAAATAACGGATTTCATTGAAACAGGTGCTTTCCACATTAGATCTACAGTCCTCTGTAAAAGGCTTCACTTTAAAAGTAGTACAGTAGTGAAATGCAGTAATTTTGTCTGAAATGCTTTGAGAACACTTAAAGGTTGAACAGCTTTGTGCTGCCTCATAAAATGTTCCATTTAGACAATATTGCTTGCATGACACTTGCTCTATAGCTAACTTTCCTCCTTGATTAGTAAAGATATGCACCTAAAACAAAAATCTTTGCTTTGTAAGAATTCAGAGTTTATTTTCCAGCTGGAAAATAATCTCTGTACCCGACCCTGCACGTTTTCCATGTGTAGAACTCCTTTTGCACATGGAGCACACAGAGGAATAGCTTTTCTGTGTAGTAATAGTCTTTTCACAAGAACCAACTGGGGCCAAATCCTTCTCCTTTTACTCTGGTAAGTAGTCCCATTGACTTCACTGATTTGACTTTCCCTTGCCACCACCAAATAATTATATCTTAATTGAGTAAGAAACAGCAAGAGCAATTCAACTCTTACATTAAGAGCTGATCTTTATATTTGCTTTTTTGCAAAGAAACAAAGGGAGAGTAACACAAAACATGAGCCTTTTTTCTAAATAGGCTGTTTTACAAAATCTTCCACAAGCCACCAGCTGTTTCTTAAAGCTTTGTTTACATTTAACCTGCCAATCACTTTATAGGCAAATATTTTATTTAGTTGCTCTCTTAAAATATTGAATCATAGAACCACCTGGTAATGTCATAAAGATGTCATTGATGAAATCTGGCTTCCAGAAATTAGTTTTCTTGCCATTTTGTGGATTCATGGGAGTTTAGCTGCATACATCCAAGGGAAACGTATGTGGCAGTCAAAAAAGCGAACAGAATGTTGGGAATCGTTAAGAAAGGGATAGATGATAAGAAAGAAAATATCATATTGCCTCTATATAAATCCATGGTGGGTTGCCCCATCTCAAAAACGATATATTGGAATTGGAAAAGGTTCAAAAAAGGGCAACAAAAATGATTAGGGGAATGGAACAGCTGCCGTATGAGGAGCAATTAATAAGACTGGGACTTTTCAGCTTGGAAAAGAGACAACTAAGGGGCGATGTGACAGAGGTCTATAAAATCATGACTGGTGTGGAGAAAATAAATAAGGAAGTGTTATTTACTCCTTCTCAGAACATGATTGGTGTGGAGAAAATACTTATTTCCTATTTACTCCTTCTCATAACACAAGAACTAGGGGTCACCAAATTAAATGAATAGGCAGCAGGTTTAAGACAAACAAAAGGAAGTTCCATACAATGCACAGTCAACCTGTGGAACTCCTTGCCAGAGGATGTTGTGAAGGCCAAGACTATAGCAGGTTCAAAAAAAGAACTAGATAAGTTCATGGTGGATAGGTCCATCAATGGCTATTAGCCAGGATGTACAGGGATGGTGTCCCTAGCCTCTATTTGCCAGAAGCTGGGAATGGGTGACAGGGGATGGATCACTTGATGATTACCTGTTCTGTTCATTCCCTCTGGGTCACCTGGCATTGGCCACTGTTGGAAGACCAGTAAAAGCAGCAAAGAGTCCTGTGGGTGAAGTGGGTATTCACCCATGAAAGCTCATGCTCCAAAACGTCTGTTAGTCTATAAGGTGCCACAGGACTCTTTGCTGCTTTTACAGATCCAGACTAACATGGCTACCCCTCTAATGTTGGAAGACAGGATACTGGGCTAGGTTGACCTTTGATCTGACCCAGTATGGTCATGTTCTTATGAAAATGACTAGTGACCAAAAGAAAGTAAGAAAGGGCTTTCAGCTGTGTAGAGTTGTTGCTATTTAGGCATGACACCATACTGTGTGTGATGCCAGATCTTAAAGTAGTATAGACAATCTTCAGGCAGGTACTTTGAAGTATGCCAGTGACTCGTGCAGTATCACCTGAGTTGCATGTGCCAATAGTAAGGAGGATAGATGCTATTAAAGAGGGAAGCATAATACAACATTTTTAATTTTGAGGGAGAAGGCAAGTTTTTCCCTTCTCTTACAAGTTTTGTTGTAGGAAAATCTCTAAGATAAAATTTGATCAGCAGGAAGTTTATTGGAGTAGGAGAAAAGGACTGTTAGCTGAAACTAACTTGAGTCTATTTGTTTAGATTGCAAGTTCTTGGGGCAGAGACCACTTTTTTGTAATGTGTACGGTGCCTAGAACAGTGGATATCTAGAGGCTACCACAATACAAATAATAATTAATAGCCTGGTAGTTTGATTATATTGGGATAAAGAATTTATAAGCCTCTTCTGACAATGGTAGGCAGAAATTAATCTATTAATATACTTGGAAGTGATACTAAATGATCTCTCTCTCTGGGTGTGCATGCTTCTGTATGGCATTGCTTTTGTGATAGTCCATATGACACTTGTCCAAAAAAACCTAAACCCCTGTCCCAATTGAGCACAAATTAGAGATATATATTGGGGCCGCACTGGCTGCTTCCGGGAGCGGCATGGGCCAGGGTAGGCAGGGAGTCTGCCTTAGCGGCAGCCACACTGCACCACTGGAGATCGCGATTGACTGGGAGAACCTCTTGGATTGACCAGTCAATCGTGATCAACCGATTGGTGACCACTGCACTAAAGTATCCTTGTTACCATACTGGAATGTGTTTTGGAACACATGGGATAGGTAAAGTGGTATCCCATGTTTTATCACGTTTATCCATTTGAACTGGTATCTAACTATTTTTCCTCTTTTGTAGTCTGGCTTTCATATTGCTGCATTGTGATGAACCAAATCTCAGTGTTTGCTTCTTGGTTTGGTAATAACCAACCATGCTACATGCACTTAACTTGTTGATGCATGAATTGTAGGATTGCCAGGGGGAGCTCATATGGTTATGCAACATACAAACTAATTAATTTTAAACTGAACTGTGTTTGCAAGGTTCAGGTGCAGTTCATTAACGCAGCGGTAAAACAGCTTTTAAAATATGCACTGTCGCTGCTTAGTAGATTCCTTTAAAACAGTTTAAAAGCTGTAATGTGTAAACAGGAATGATGTTTGATTTCACATTACTGTTTTCTTTGCAAAATGCAATAAATCCAAATCATTACATTGTTTGACCAACACAGTATTAATCATGTTTAACATATGTGAATTTTATTCAAGCTTCCCCAAGTGCAAGTAATCCACCATACTTGAAGATAAAAG
Organism: Mauremys mutica; assembly: GCF_020497125.1. Classification (NCBI taxonomy): domain Eukaryota; kingdom Metazoa; phylum Chordata; order Testudines; family Geoemydidae; genus Mauremys; species Mauremys mutica. The sequence goes on along the minus strand of NC_059074.1, from coordinate 80,883,589 downwards.
ATCTGGATTGTTTCATTCTGTGCCAATAGGCTTCATACACAGTGTTCCCCCGGTCTGAAAGAACTAAAGAAAAGATGCCAACTAGCCTATTGTCTATAACTCAGATTTCTGCAAGAAATCTATGTGCTTTCTATGGGTTATTAGTCCCCATCCAAATTGGAAAAGAAACTGTAATGGTTTTTTAAATAAAATATTTAGATATCGCCAATATGTGCTATTGTCTGGTATGTTTTACAGTAATAAAGAAGCAATTATTCAATTATTGTAACTTACCTAAATGTTAAACTACAGTAAATTGTTAAAATATCGAAGACAAAATATTTGTAATATCAAAAGTTTTCACTATACATGATGACACTTTTGATAAACGTTAAATAAATTATTCTATCCTCCATTTTTTTAAATGCTGTGGCAGTTTAACAAGTTAGAAAAGGAATGATACAATTAAAAATAGTATCCTTGACCTTGTTGCACATACAAATTCAACTAAGCTCAGTGAATTGAGAGTCCTGAGTCAGAGTACACCTAAATTTGTTCCTAAACAAACACCTACACATGTTTGTTTAGGAACATGTATGACTATCTAAACTATTCTGTCCGTCGTTGCTGTAGTACACTTCTGACATCCAGTGCTATAATATATTATTTTTCCCTCAGAAAAGTTGACCTACATACGCAGAAAAGGGCAACTTAAACTTGAAACAGGTTAAATTTTGTAAAAACAAGCTTTTATAAAGCTTGCCACTAATGGAAGCGTTTCCACAACTATTAAAATCCAGTGAAAACATTTGCTCTTAAACAAATGAGCAGTGTTTAAAACACAAACTTAAATGCACTAAGGGTCTGAAAGTGAAACTGACATAAACAAAAGTGAAGCTGAGTTGATTGATTTGTTCAAACTGAGAGAAATGCAAAATATAAATGAAGGGTATAAGTGAGAGCTAAATCCAGCCAACCCATGCAGTTTTAACTAGTGCAGAAACCCACAGATCTTTCCCTCTGAATATTTAATATGCTCCAACTAAAGGGCAGTTTGCTTGAAGCCTGAATAAGCACAGAGTGCTATTACTTTGCCTCTGGACTTAATATAAGAGCAAACAGATCACACCTTAAGTTTTTCAGAAATTAGTGTTCCCAGTATTCTATGCAGGTGAATCATTAATATTCAAAGAATACCACAGCTAAAGTATTCAGTGACAAATATATGGAGATATAATACTGTTATGAAAACACTCATTTACATAAGAAAGAAATGTTCTGTATGGACCCTGCAATGTACAGGGAACATCCCTCTCCCCAGACACACACTTTTCTGCATATGGTTGTTTCAAATAAAATTTACATTTTAGCTGATTAATCTTTGATATGCATGCATATTAGTATAGCCTGTATCATAATTCTGGCTTAATATTTCCTTGTTTTGGGGGAGGATTAATGGAATATTGCCATTCTATTTATTAATTTTTAATAATTTTTTTTCTGATTTTAATTATTTCTTAAAGCCCTCCTCAAAACACTTCCACGAAGCCAGTTCAGTACCTGCAGAAGTACTGTTTGTTTTTAAAAAATATTGTATTGCTATGTGATCACAGCTTGTATGTCAGATATGTTGATCTCTCACTAACTGATCTGGTTCTATTGAAGACAATGGAAATTTTGCTATTTACGTCACAAGAAGCAACATGAACCCTTAAACTAAACTTTTCATACTTAGGAAATCAAATCTTGAATTTTTTGTTTATTATTAAACCAAAAGTTCATCTTCTAATGGAAAAATCTCAATGAAGTTGTGGTATTCCGATGTATTTATAAAATTGGATAAACTAGTACTAGGTCCTTGTGAGAGTGGTACTAAATGGCAGAAGCTTTGCAATTAATAGCGCTGTTGATTTCCCTGTACTGAGGATAAACTGAATGGTGTCTGTATAGTGGCCGTTGTGTAGCCCTTCGAGCTGTATGTCCTGCACCTAGAGCAGAGGTGGGCAAACTATGGCCCGCGGGCCACATCTGGCCTGCGGGACCCTCCTGCCCGGCCCCTGAGCTCCTGGCCTGGGAGACTGGGCCCTGGCCCCTCCCCTGCTGTTCCTCGTCCCCTGCCGCCAGCGCAATGCTCTGGGCGGTGGGCTGCGAGCTTCTGGGGCAGCACAGCGCAGAGCCCAGCCTGACCCAGTGCTCTGGGCTGCGCAGTGGCAACGGCATGGTTGGCTCCAGCCGGGTGGCGCAGCTTTAGCACCGCCAGCCACCGGTGCTCCAAGCAGCGCAGTAAGGGGACAGGGAGCAGGGGGGTTGGATGGAGGGCAGAGGAGTTTGGGCAGGGGTCGGGGCAGTCAGAGGGTGGGGAATGGGGGGTTGAATGGGGGCAGGGGTTCACCAGGGGACAGTCAGGAATGAGAGGATGGGGTGGCGGGGGGCAGTCAGAGGCAGGGGTTCCCGGGACAGTCAGGGGACAGAGAGAAGGGGTGGTTGGATGGGGCGGGGGTCCCGGGGAGGGGCATCAAGAACGAGAGGAGGGATTGGATGCGGTGGTGGGGGAAGTCAGGGGCAGGGGTTTTGGGGGTGGTTAGGGGACAGAGAGCAGGGGGGGGTGGATGGGACAAGGGTACGGGGAAGCTGTCAGGCAACAATGGGGTTGGATGGGCCAGGAGTCCTGGGGGCGGAGAGGGGGCGGGCCACGACCTCCTCCCCTAACTGGCCCTCCATACAATTTCCAAAACCCGATGCGGCCCTCAGGCCAAAAAGTTTGCCCGCTCCTGACCTAGAGGAACTGTCAAGTAAGGAAATATCAAGGAACACACACACTGTTTGCTCTGCTCTGCCAAGTACTTTGTTCCATTAGTCTCAATACCCTTGTGGCAAAAATTACCAACAATTCTTGGCCTCCCAGGAATATTTCTCCCAAAATAATGGCAGAAGCAACTCTGATTATGGGGCTTGATCCTGCAAGTTCTCTCTGTGCAGAATTCCCATTGAAGTCAATGAGAATTTTGCATGTGGTAGGTTTTGGAGGACTGGGTTCATTGTGAACATATCCAGCTATAAATGCAGAGAATTTTTTCCATGGTCTTGGAGCCTATAAATCTTCCTGAGAAAATGGGTTCCATTGCCATGGTTGTGTACATAGGAACTACCATACTGGATTAGATCAAAGGTCCACCTAGCCCAATATCCTGTCTTTCAACAGTGGCTAATGCCAGGTGCCCCAGAGGGAATGAACAGAACAGGTAATCATCAAGTGATCCATCCCCTGTCACCCATTCCCAGCTTCTGGCAAACAGAGGCTGTCCATCTCTGTCCATCCTGGCTAATAGCCATTGATGGACCTATCCTCCATAAATTTATCTAGTTCTTTTTTGAACTCTGTTATAGTCTTGGCCTTCATAACATCCTCTGGCAAGGAGTTCCACAGGTTGACTGTGCATTGTGTGGAACTTCCTTTTGTTTGTTTTAAAGCTGCTGCCTATTCATTTAATTTGTTGACCCCTAGTTCTTGTGTTATGAGAAGGAGTAAATAGGAAATAAGCAAGTGTTTTCTGCACACCAGTCATGTTCTGAGAAGGAGTAAATAACACTTCCTTATTTATTTTCTCCACACCAGTCATGATTTTATAGACCTCTATCATATCACCCCTTAGTTGTCTCTTTTCCAAGCTGAAAAGTCCCGGTCTTATTAATCGCTCCTCATATGGCAGCTATTCCATGTCCCTAATCATTTTTGTTGCCCTTTTCTGAACCTTTTCCAAGTTCTATATATCTTTTTTGAGATGGGGTGACCACATCTGCATGCAGAATTCAAGATGTGGGTGTACCATGGATTTATATAGAGGCAATATGGTATTTTCTTTCTTATTATCTATCCCTTTCTTAATGATTCCCAACATTGTTCCCTTTTTTTGACTGCTGCTGCATATTGAATGGATGTTTTCAGAGAACTGTCCACAATGACTCCAAGATCTCTTTCTTGAGTGGCAACAGCTAATTTAGACCACATCATTTCATACGTATAGTTGGGATTATGTTTTCCAATATGCATTACTTTTCATTTATCAACACTGAATTTCATCTGCCATTTAGTTGCCAAGTCACCCGGTTTTGAGAGATCATTTTGTATCTCTTCGCAGTCTGCCTGGGACTTAACTACTTTGAGTAGTTTTGTGTCGTCTGCAAATTTTGTCACTTCACTGCTTACTCCTTTTTCCAGATCATTTATGAATATGTTGAATAGGGCTGGGCCCAGTACAGCCCCTTGGGGGACACCACTATTTACCTTTCTCCATTCTGAAAACTGACCATTTATTCCTATTCTTTGTTTCCTATCTTTTAACCAGTTACCAATACATGAGAGGACCTTCCCTCTTTTTCCATGACCGCTTACTTTGCTTAAGAGCCTTTGGTGAGGGACCTTATCAAAGGCTTTCTGAAAATCTAAGTACGCTATATCCACTGGCTCCCCCTTGTCCACGTGCTTGTTGACCCCCCTCAAAGAATTCTAGTAGATTGGCGAGACATGATTTCCCTTTACAAAAACCAAGTTGACTCTTTCCCAATACATTTATGTTCATCTATGTGTCTGACAATTTTGTTCTTTACTATAGTGTTAATGAGTTTGCCCGGTACTGAAGTCAGGCTTACTGGCCTGTAATTGCCAGGATCACCTCTGGAGCCCTTTTTAAAAATTGGCAGCACATTAGCTATCCTCCAGTCATTCGGTACAGAAACTGATTTAAATGATAGGTTACAAACTACAGTTAGTAGTTCTGCAATTTCATATTTGAGTTCCTTCAGAACTCTTGGATGAATACCATCTGGTCCTGGTGATTTATTACTGTTTAGTTTATCGATTTGTTCCAAAACCTCCTCTAATGACACCTCAATCTGTGACAGTTACTCAGATTTGTCATCTAAAAAGAATGGCTCAGGTTTGGGAATTTCCTTCACATTCTCAGCCGTGAAGACCAATGCAGAGAATTCATTTAGTTTCTCCGCAATTGCCTTATTGTCCTAGAGTGCTCCTTTAGAATCTCGATCGTCCAGTGGCTGGTTGTTAGAAGGCTTCCTGCTTCTGATGTACCGTATATACTCGTTCATAAGCTGAATATTTTTGGTAAAAAAGTGACGCATCAAAGAGCGGGGGTTGGCTTGTAAACGGGTCTACGCCAAAATGTGGTGATTTTAAACTCTATGGAATCATTGAATTGAATATCTAATACATTGTGGTTTTGTTTACTTGGAGCATGTGCAGGCATGGAGCCCCTCAGCTCCCCGTGGCCGCAGCTTGCCATTCCCAGTGCTGCAGATCTGCATGACATTTGACCCATGCATTTCACAAAATGCTATGCCTTATAAGCTAATCAGAAAAATACGATGAACAATAGTACTATAGCAGTAGTGTCAATCCACTACTGTGTAATTTGATCTCATGCATTTCTACCATTGGACCTCGTAAGTCTCGAGTTAATATGAAAATGTAATGTGCAGAATCAATGGAATCTCTAATAAAATTGAAATAGCCTGTTATCCCCACAGACATTGCCAATCTACAGGGCTGCTTTGAAATAAACAAAGAACAATCATAATTTGACAGTGATTTTAAAGCAGGTGACATTCTTATATAAAGACCTACAAAATCTATAACTACAATAATAATCTATTTTCATACTAGTATTTAAAATGAACAAGGGTGAAATAAAAAGGTCTGCTTATCATGCAGCGTTCAAACTTAAAGTTGTTGAATATACAGACGCAAACAATAATTGTGCCTCTATTCATGAATTCTGTATCAAGGAGAAGCAAGTAAGAGAATGGCAAAAAAAATAAAACAACACTAAAAGACATGCCAAGAAGCAAGAAAAAATGTCCAACGAGCTGCGCTTCATTTCCTGAGCTGGAGAAAGATCTCAATAATTGGGTTGTTGAATGTCAACAAAATGGGTACATTGTCACTAGAACTTGAATTTGTCTGCATGCTCTGCAAATGTCAAAAGACGACAAATACAAGTCAGTAAAGCCGTCAGTGTTTTTTGCATCAGTGGGTTGGTGTACTTGGTTCATGACCCGTCATGGTCTCTGTCTTCATCAGCGAACAAAGATAGCGCAAAAGCTGCCGAGAGATCTGGAAGAAAAAATGAATCTTTCCAAAGGTTTATTATAAAATATCAAAAGGAATATTCATTTGAACTGTCACAAATAGGAAATATGGACGAAACACCAATGACATTCGATCTCCCGAGCAACATAACAATAACTGGTGTTGGTGAAAAAACAGTTTTAATTAAAACCACTGGCCATGAAAAAATCCATTTTGCAGTGGTTTTATCATGTTTGGCAAATGGATCAAAGCTCCCTCCTGTTGTTGTTCTTTTTAAAAGAAAAACCTTGCCTAAAAACATTAAATTTCCTGTTGGTGTCATCGTACGTGCACATGAAAAGGGATGGATGGATGGATGAAAGTGGGACTATTGAATGGCTAGAAAAAGTGTGGGAATAAGAGACCAGAAGCACTTTTCAAGAAACCTGCTATGCTCGTTTGGGACATGTTCAGGGCACACAAGACGGATGAGGTGAAAAATGTGGCCAAAAATATAAAAACTACTTTGGCTGTAATACCTGGAGGCTTAACTTCAGTTCTACAGCCGCTTGATGTATGCCTGAACAAATCCTTTAAAGACAGGCTACGCAAAATGTGGTCTGAATGGATGTGCTCAAGCATGGCCAAGTTGACAAAAAGCAGGAATCTTATGAAGTCTGAAATCAATCTGGTCGCCCAGTGGATCAAGGATGCGTGGGTGTCCATTCCCTCGGAAATGGTAGAAAAATCATTTGGGAAATGCTGTATCAGCAATGCACTTGATGGGTCAGAAGATGATGCCATATTTGATGATGACACAACAGAGGCTGATGATGAGAAGGAATCTGAGTCTGAAGACGACAATGCTGACATCTACGATGACAATGCAGGTGCAGCTGTGACTAAAACGAAGTTTAATGAACTGTTTGGTGAATCAGAGACTGATTCAGACTTTGAAGGATTTTAAGACTTTTTAAAGTCTCATATTGTTCTAAAGTTACTTGTTTTAAATATCCATTTACTGATTTTAAATATTGACTGTAATTTTGAAGGTGAATACATCTTTGTTGAGTTATTATAACATTTTTCGTTGGATTACATTAAAATAATTCTAGCAAAACTTTTGAGTATTTCTTGTGATGCCAGCTTTTAAAATATAGCAGGAGTTGGCAAACTTTGGCTCCCAGCCTGTCAGGGTAAGCCGCTGGCAGGTCGGGATGTTTTGTTTACCTGAAGCGTTCACAGGCATGAAGCCCCTCAGCTCCCAGTGGCCGTGGTTTGCCGTTCCCAGCCAATGGGAGCTGCAGAACTCCCGCACAGCAAACTGCGGCCACTGAGAGCTGAGGGGCTCCATGCCTGTGAATGCTCCAAGTAAACAAAACATTCAGGCTCGCTAGCAGCTTACCCTAATGGGCCAGGAGCAAAAGTTTGCCAATCCCTGAAAAATAGGGTCGGCTTATGAAAAGGTCATACAGTTTTTGCTATTTTTACCTAACCATCTTGGGGAGTCGGCTTATAAACGAACGGACTAATGACTGAGTATATACAGCACTTAAAAAATGTTTGCTATTACTTTTTGAGTCTTTGGCTACCTGTTCTTCAAATTCTTTTTTAGCCTTCTTAATTATATTTTTACACTTCATTTGTCAGAGTTTATGTTCCTTTCTATTTTCCTCACTAGGATTTAACTTCCACTTTTTAAAGGATGCCTTTTTGTCTCACTGCTTCTTTTACTTTGTTGTTTAGCCAAAGTGGCACTTTTTTGGTTGTCTTACTGTGTTTTTTAATTTAGGGATATACATTTAAGATGAGCCTCTATTATGGTGTCTTTAAAAAGTTTCCAGGGATTTCACTTTTGGCACTGTACCTTTTAATTTCTGTTTTAACTAATATCCTCATTTTTGTGTCGTTCCCCTTTCTAAAATTAAATGTTACAGTGTTGGGATGCTGTGGTGTTTTCCCTGCCAGAGGGATTTTAAATTTAATTATATTATGGTTACTATTACCAAGCAGTCCAGCTATAGTCACCTCAGATCCTGTGCTGCACTTAAGACTAAATCAAGAATTGCCTCTCCTCTTATGGGTTCCAGGACTAGCTGCTCCAAGAATCAGTCATTTGCCCCTCTGCTATGTACATCGGACAAACTGGACAATCCCTCCGTAAAAGTATAAATGGACACAAGTCAGACATTAGGAATGGCAATATACAGAAACCTGTAGGAGAAAACTTCAACCTCCCTGGACACACAATAGCAGATTTAAAGGTAACCATCCTGCAGCAAAAAAACTTCAGGACCAGACTCCAAAGAGGAACTGCTGAACTTCAGTTCATTTGCAAATTTGACACCATCAGCTCAGGATTAAACAAAGACTGTGAATGGCTAGCCAGCTACAAAAGCAGTTTCTCCTACCTTGGTGTTCACACCTCAAGTGGTAGAAGAGGGCCTCATACTCCCTGATTGAACTAACCACGTTATCTCTAGACTGATTCTGGCCTGCATATTTATACCTGCTTCTGGAAATTTCCACCACATGCATCTGACGAAGTGGGTATTCACTCACAAAAGCTTATGCTCCAAAAGCTTATGTCTGTTAGTCTGTAAGGTGCCACAGGACTCTTTGTTGAGTTTGTGATTCCATTTGATAAGTTGGTAAACCCTGGTATAAATAGGAAGTAAATTGACTATGCAGAAGAGAGATGAATTGAGGGCTTTATAAGGTTATGAAGTATTTTTAATGCTTGTCATTTTGTGGAACATTTTCATAAACATTTTTAGCCAAACTGAAATAGGAGGAAACTCTCTTGACTTCAGTAAAGCTCCAAGACTAAGAAATTTAAGGTCAGGAACTGACCTTCTTTATCGAGTGGAAGTAGTACAAGTGACACTGGATTTGTGGTGTTTGGCCCTGTGTATTAATCTTGATATCCCCATATATAGTTCTACGTCTTAACAATGTACTGCTTTACTATAGAGATTTTGGCTTAGGTTCATTAAAAGATAGACAATCTGTGTTTACATGAGTTGAAATACAGGAGTTACAAAAGCTTGGAGTTAACTGGTAGTGGCTATCCCAGGCCACTGGAATTCTAAGGCTGCATTGTGTCAGTTTTAGTTGCATAACATAATAAATGCTCCATGTTGTGTGAACTCAGTGGTAGTAGGACTGATCTATGATCTTATTTACATCATACAGGCAGAGTCCCCCATAATATTTTGACCACAATCTCATTCAAAACGCAGCAGTTTACTTCACAGGAATTGGTATTGTATTAATTTGACAATTGGTAGATGGGGTATCGTTGACACTAAGCTAGAAACAGCTGTGTTATCAAAAGTAAAGAACAACATAGGACCAGGTTGTCTTAAGTGATTTTAAAGGATTTTTTGTTCTGAGGTTGACTAGCAGCATTCTCACTGCACTGCAAACGAATTTCAAAATAGAAGACTCAATAGCCATGTGCATCTGTCAATTCTGTTGCTTTGAGTTCAACAATTCTATATTTTGACCCTACTTGTAGTGCCTAATGATCTCTCCATCTAAGTAACTTAAGAATTTTTATTTGTAGCAGACATGGCTCTTATCAACTCACGTGGTCAAAGTGCCAAATTCTGCATTTAGTTATATTTCTGTAGTAACTCCATTGACTCCAAGATTTACACTAGTGTGACTGAGAATAGAATTTGGAGAACAGCTTATCTTAAAGCTCCAGGATATCTCTTCTACAGGATTTAGGGTCCAATAGTGCCACATGGCTCCCCCCTTTTAATTAAACAAAAAAATGTGTGCTGTGGAAAAAAGATCATTACCCCTCCCTCTCGCCACACACGCGCACGCATGCACACTCTTGCAGATCTTAGTACTCAGAGAGAGCCAGACCTCCAAAACTTCTCATCAGTACTGCCCCACTATATTTCTCTCAACTCTTCTAGATTTAATCATTTTAGCAACCATGTCTTGGAATCCTGCAGCTAATGTTCCTTTTTTTAGTAAACTAAAGGAATTAAAGCTTAACAGCTAATAAATATGCTATTGATATATTCCATGCACCTCTATGAATTGTCATTTCAAGGGTGGTACTTCTGAACTGCTGGACTCACTCAGCACACCAGTAGCACTTCCTCTAAGTATTGACTTCAGTGGTTCCTGGAAAATCAGTTCCATTTGATGTCCCAAGAAATCTAGTATTTGCAATAGATTTCTCTTTTTCCTAGTAAAACAGCAGTGGAACTGACATTTAAAGTTGGGTATTTTTCACTTTTAATTACACCACTGATTAATTTTGATTTTACACTTCCTACCGATGCTAGGCTCCTTTTGGATAAGTATATTTTGTTTTAAAATCTGACACAGAAGCCAATATGTTTTTAAATTCTGGTGATCTCACAGAGCTCAGATATTCAGTGGCTTTTCCTGGGAATAAATCAAAATGTGCAAAATGAGTACTGAAAGTGTTAAATAGCATCGTGTATATTATAACGTGTAGGCTATAACTCTAAAGCTTTGTTATATATTGTTCTCTTTGTGGTTGCTTTTGAGAAATTCTTTCTATATTTTCATGCCTGTAGTATAAGAGCAAGTTCCTTTGTACTTGGTGTATACAGAGGCACCCTTAAACTGTGCAGCTTTACTTATTCTTGAAAGGTTTTCTGCATGTCATAGCTGAAAAGTGTCATTTTACATGTGATGAAAAAGGAACACCCTGCGCTACGCTTATGTTCCATATTGACTCATTCAGGGTCAGATCCTTCACCCCTGAAGTCAGGAGATGCTTTGCCACTGACTTCAGAGAGTACAGAAGCATGTGACCTAGTTTGTGCCAATAAAATTTCAAATATTAAGAAGCAATCCTCACCATGTTGGGAAAAGTTATTTGTAAATTAAAAAATAAAAATAAAAAAGCAAACAAAAAAAGCTAGATCATGCCCTTCCTAGGTAGGGAAAATTTCTAGTATCTCCGCAGGGTCATCCACTCAGTGAGGCAGAGATGGTGGCTAGCCATAGGTCCTACATTATACAAATAGGCTGGAGATCCATGAGAAACTCTGGAGATTCCTCCTCCCCCCTCCCCCCGACCATGCTTGAAGACTTTGCGTGTAACTGGAAGGCTCCACCGTTCTTACACCAGCAGTTCTTATGCTGCTACTGTTTCCCTTGCTTATGGGCATGATCCAGAGCGCATTGAAGTGAATGAGTCTTTCCATTTACTTCAGTGGGCTTTAGATCACGCCCCCGGCTGCATATTCAGACCTTCTCTGCCCGTTGTTAATTCTGGCATGAACCAGCATTTACCTTTGTGAGATTATGTCAGAGTTGAACTACCTACACCAGAGAATCATGCCATTTAGCGCAGAGGTTCTCAAACTGTGGTCCGCGAACCACCAGTGGTTCGTGAGCTCCATTCAGGTGGTCCGTGGATAGTTCCCTCTAAGGTGCGTGCCTGGGCAGCTGCACACAAGAGAATGAAGAGCCACCCACCTAATTAGTGGAGCTGCGCAGGCATGGCACCACTAATAAGGTGCCTGGACCCTGGAGAAGATGCACATGTAAGGTGAGGTGGTGGCCTGGGGGGGGGGGGGGAAGAGGGAGTAGGTGGGAGGGGACAGTGGAGTGAGAAGAGAGGGTGGGGGGAATTTGGGACATGCAGGGCTGCAGCGGCCAGAGAAAGAGGCGACTTTCCCCAGCTCTAGGGCTGCGGCTGCTGGGGAGAGACACCCCCCCGTTCCCAGCCCCAGCTGTGTGGCTGCTGTGGTGGGGGAGACCCCCCTCCTTCCCAGCCCCAGCTCAGGGGCTGCCGCAATGGGGGGAGAGAGGGCACATCCATTGCATTAGAAAGGTAAGACTACTGATATTAAAATATGAGTTGTGTGCTTTTATTTGTAGGACAAAAAAAAGTTAATGTTGTGTTTTTATAATATATAATATAGCGCTTTTATCCAAAGCGCTTTACAATAGTTAGCGAATGGTACAAACAACCTTTGGAAAGATCATTAAGTGGTCCGCCGAGACCCTAGGCAATTTTCAAGTGGTCCGTGAAAAATATTAAAGTTTGAGAACCACTGATCTAGCATGTTCCTTGGATGTATCCACTTGGCTGCCAACAGACATTCCCTCTTCCCCAAGTTCCATTTCCAGCTGATCTGCCTCAACACATGTTGTTTACAGAGGAGGCCTTCCCAACTGGTAGCTCCTTTCTTTTGGTATTTGCAGCCTTCATTTAAAAAGTTACTACTTGATATGTGAGATTTGATAGGGTTTGAATATAAGTCAAACTTATCATCAATACTCTGCTTTTGGTGGAATAATAGTAGAAATACTAGCACTATTTGTTAAGTGATACCAGATAGTATGACTAATGCAAGTCCTAATATCTATTTTCAACTCCATTTTATAAATCACATTTGTTTATTATGTTACACTTATTAAACGTGCCCTTTCAGATGTCTCGGGACACAGAATGTACACTAGAACATATTTCTGTTGGCCATATAGTAAAAGAAATTTTACATGTTTATGTATAATGTAAAGTTAGTAATGTTTTAGGGCAGGTTTCATAGTGAAGCAATGTTTACATAGTGGTATAATATTGGGCCAAGTCTACATGAGAATATTCAAGAAAGTTAAGACAAGTCAACTAAAGATGCGGTGCACATAGGTTAAAACTTGTTTAACATCAATGTGGGTGACTGTGTTTTTATTTTCTTAAATATGAACGCATCACTATGGTGCTCTACTCTCTCTACTGGCTCCCCATAGAATACAGAGTCCTGTTTAGATCTCTGCCCTAATCTTCAAAGCCCTCCATTGGATTGGCTCTGTCTATCCAAGAGATTGCCTGTCACTCTGCAAACATGACTTCCCAGGGCAGCTATATTCAGTTGGAACAATGAAACTGCCAGTCAACAGAGGGAGGCTCATGAGAGCAAGAGACAGCTTTCACAGGAGCTGGACCTAGCCTGTGGAACCATGCCCTCAAAAGATAGGAGTGACCCCCAGATCTCATGGTTAAATGTAAAACTCATTTGTTTTTCTTAGCTTTCTCTCAATCAGTTCTCCTCTCTCATACTTTGTAAACAAAATCCCCCAAAATACAAATTAATCAAGCTATTGCTCCAACAGACTGGGGGAGTTTTGTTCTTATTTCTTTTTGTTAATACTTGGAGGATTACTAGTACTACAGTGATGGGAGGCCATAGATACATAGAACACACTTGGAAATTTGAATTGAAATTCAACTCCAACTGATTATCCTATTAAAATATTAACAAGAATATTTTGTTACTTCCTCCTATTTTGGTGTTAATGAAACTTGTATTGCACTGATATCACCCTTACAATATTGAATTTTGCTCCTTAAATTTTCTTTTGACTTTTTTGTTTATACATGGTCCATAGTTCAAAAAATTAATAAGCAGTGTTCTTGATTGTTGGCATATAATTAATAAGGCTATTGACATAGCTATAAAATAACCCCCACCACACACAATCTCTTATTAATTTGAGTAAGGAATCAATCCGATCTTATCTTTCATGCCAAACTTGTCATTCCTTCAGTGCCCTAAAAGGACTATTGCTGAAAATCTGACAATTAGGGCTGACAATTAATCACAGCTAACTCACAATTAACTCAAAAAAATTAATCGCAATTAAAAAAATTAATTGTGATTAATCTCAGTTTTAATTGTACCGTTAAACAATAGAATACCAATTGAAATTTATTAAATATTTTGGATGTTTTTTTACGTTTTCATATATATTGTATTGTGTGGTAATTGAAATCAGTGTATATTTGTATTACAAATATTTGCACAGTAAAAGAGATAAAAATATTTTTAATTCACCTCATCCACTGTACTGTAGTGCAATCTTTGTTGTGAAAGTGCAACTTACAAATGTAGATTTTTTTTTTTAACATAACTGCACTCAAAAACAAAACAATGTAAAATTTCAGAGCCTACAAGTCATAGAATCATAGAATTCAAGATCAGAAGGGACCATTATGATCATCTAGTCTGACCTCCTGCAAGATGCAGGCCACATAAGCCGATCCACCCACTCCTTTAGCAAGCGACCCCTGCCCCATGCTTCGGAGGAAGGCGAAAAACCTCCAGGGCCACTGCCAATCTACCCTGGAGGAAAATTCCTTCCCGACCCCAAATATGGCGGTCAGCTGAACCCCGAGCATGTGGGCAAGACTCTCCAGCCATACCCTCTGGAAAAAGGTTAAGAATATCATATCATTGACCCATTGTACTATTTACCAGTGTGGCACTTAATTGACCTATTGACTAAGCCCGTTATCCTATCATACCATCTCCTCCATAAACTTATCTAGCTTAATCTTAAAGTCATGGAGGTCCTTCGCCCCCACTATTTCCCTCGGTAGGCTGTTCCACTCCCCTGATGGTTAGAAACCTTCGTCTAATTTCAAGCCTAAATTTCCTGACTGACAATTTATATCTGTTTGTCCTCGTGTCCACATTAGCACTGAGCTGAAATAATTCCTCTCCTTCCCTGGTATTTATCCCTCTGATATATTTAAAGAGTGCAATCATATCTCCTCTTATCCTTCTTTTGGTTAAGGAAAACAAACCGAGCTCCTCAAGTCTCCTTTCATACGACAGGCCTTCCATTCCTCGGATCATTCTAGTGGCCCTTCTTTGTACCCGTTCCAGTTTGAATTCATCCTTCTTAAACATGGGAGACCAAAACTGCACACACTACTCCAAATGAGGTCTCACCAACACCTTATATAACGGGACTAGCACCTCCTTATCCCTACTAGAAATACCTCGCTTAATGCATCCCAAGACCGCATTAGCTTTTTTAACGCCCACATCACATTGCCTACTCATAGTCATCCTACGATCAACCAGGACTCCTAGGTCCTTTTCCTCCTCTGTTACTTCCAACTGGTGCGTCCCTAGCTTATAACTAAAATTCTTATTAGTCATCCCTAAATGCATAACCTTACACTTCTCACTATTGAATTTCATCCTGTTACTAATACTCCAGTTTACGAGGTCATCCAAATCTCCCTGGAGGATATCCCGATCCTTTTCCGAGTTGGCAATACCTCCCAACTTGGTGTCATCCGCAAACTTTATCAGCCCACTCCTACTCTTGGTTCCCAGGTCAGCAATAAATAGATTGAATAAAATCGGACCCAAAACCGAACCTTGAACTCCACTGGTAACCCCCCTCCAACCCGACAGTTCCCCCTTCAATACTACCCTTTGCAGTCTCCCCTTTAACCAGCTCCTTATCCACCTCTGGATTTTCATTTCGATCCCCATCTTTTCCAATTTAACCAGTAATTCCTCATGCAGTACCGTATCAAACGCCTTACTGAAATCCAGATATATTAGATCCACCGCATTTCCCTTGTCTAAAAAATCTGTTACTTTCTCAAAGAAGGAGATCAGGTTGGTTTGGCACGATCTACCTTTCGTAAATCCATGCTGTAATCTATCCCAGTTGCCATCGGCCTCATGCTCCGTAACCACTCTCTTTTAAAATTTTTTCCATGATTTTGCATACTACAGATGTTAAACTAACTGGCCTGTAGTTACCCGGGTCACTTTTTTTCCCCTTCTTGAATATAGGAACTACATTAGCTAATCTCCAATCAAATGGTACAATCCCCGAATTTAGGGATTTATTAAAAATCATTGCTAACGGGCTAGCAATATCACTCGCCAATTCCCTTAATATTCTAGGATGAAGATTATCCGGGCCCCCCCGATTTACTTCCATTAAGCTGTTCAAGTTTGGCTTCTACTTCAGATACCGTAATGTCTACCCCCATATCTTCATTCCCATCGGTCCCTCTATCACTATTCCTTAGCCCTTCATTAGCCTCATTAAAGACCGAGGCAAAATATTCGTTCAGATATTGTGCCATTCCAAGATTATCCCTAATCTCCACTCCGTTTAAAGTTTTAAGCGGTCCCACTTCTTCTTTCTTGGTTTTCTTCCTATTTATATGGCTAAAAAACCTTTTGCTATTGGTTTTAATCCCCTTCGCTAGGTCCATCTCCACCCGTCGCTTTGCCTTTCTCACTGCTTCCCTACATCCCCTGACCTCAATAAGGTAGGTTTCTTTGCTGATCCCTCCCATTTTCCACTCCTGGTACGCTTTCTGTTTTTTCTTAATGACCCCTCTAAGACGCTTGCTCATCCAGCTCGGTCTAAAACTGCTACCTACGAGCCGTTTTCCCTTTCTCGGGATACATGCCTCTGACAACTCCTGCAACTTCAACCTGAAGTAACCCCAGGCGTCATCTGCCTTTAGATCCCTAAATATGTTAGTCCAGTCCACTTCCCTAACTAGTCGCCTTAATTTAGTAAAGTTAGCCCTTTTGAAATTGTAAACCCTAGTCTCAGATGCAATATTGATTATCCTCTCATTTATTTTGAAACGAATTAGCTCATGATCACTCGAGCCAAGGTTGTCCCCTACAACTATTTCCTCAACAAGGTCCTCGTTACTCACCAAAATCAGATCTAAAATGGCATCCCCCCTCGTCGGTTCAGCAACCACTTGATGAAGGAATTCATCAGCTATCACGTCTAGGAAAAGCTGAGCCCTATTATTATTACTAGCATTTGTTTTCCAATCTATATCCAGGAAGTTAAAGTCCCCCATGATCAAGCAGTTCCTATTAGTATTTACCTCCTTAAAAACATTAAAGAGCTCTCTATCCGTCTCCAAGCTAGATCCCGGCGGTCTATAGCACACCCCAGTCACTATCCCACACCCCAATCACTATCCCACAAGAAGTCCACTCAGTCCTACTTCTTGTTCAGTCAGTTGCTAAGACAAACAAGTTTGTTTACATTTACAGGAGATAATGCTGCCCTCTTCTTATTTACAATGTCACCAGAAAGTGAGAACAGGTATTTGCATGGCACTTTTGTAGCTGGCATTGCAAAGTATTTATGTGCCAGATATGCTAAACATTCATATGCCGCTTCATGCTTCGGCCACCATTGCAGAGGACATGCTTCCATGCTGATGACACTCGTTTAAAAAAGTGTTAATTAAATTTGTGACAACTCCTTGAGGGAGAATTGTCTGTCCCCTGTTCTGTTTTACTTGCATTCTGCCATATATTCCATGTTACAGCAGTCTTGGGTGATGACCCAGCACATGTTGTTCATTTTAAGAACACTTTGACTGCAGACAAAATGCAAAGAAGGTGAATTGAAAAATACTATTTCTTTTGTTTTTTACAGTGCAAACATTTGTAATAAAAAGTAAATATAAAGTGAACACTGTACACTTTGTATTCTATGTTGTAATTGAAATCAATATATCTGAAAATGTAGAAAACATCCAAAAATGTTTAAATAAATGGTATTCTATTATTGTTTAACACTGCGATTAATCACAATACATTTTTAATCGCTTGACAGACCTACTGACAATATGTTATTAAGAAAGATATCTAAGACAAGGAAAGATTTTTATTTTTTATTTATTTATTTTTGGCTAGAAATAAGGTGTGCAAATTTTTAACAGTGAGAGTAATTAACCATTAGAATAAGATATGTAGGGTGGACTTCCCCCTCACCTGAAGTCTTTAAGCCTGAAGTTATGATGAGCTTGATGCTGGAGCCACTTGGTGAAATTCTATGACTTGTATTATGTAAGAAGTCAGATTAGGTGAACATAGTGCCCATCTCTGGCAAATCTTGTCTGAGCTAACTTATGCAAATGTTTGTATAAATGCTCCTCTCTTTTCTTCACTTAGCCAGATCAGATCATGTTATGGATCCAACCAAACTGGAAGGATACATGAGCCGGTGAGAAGGAACATGGACTTCTGAGAACACTAACTTCCTAGATGCTTAAAATAGAAGAGCCTGGGATTATGGTGATCAGTTACCAATGGCTAGAAAGATGGAAAAGCAATGGACCCCTCTATCTGTACCTATATAAATAAAGTTTTAGAAGGCAGAGAGAACTTAAACTGAACCAAATAATTATTTCAGCCATGGGAGAAAATGAAAGTTTTTGGGAGAGCTTGATATATGCACATCCTACCTGTGTAGCCTGGAAGCAAGAGCCAGAGGGATCAATATACCATCTAGCTAGTATTCTATTTGTTGTTGGCTTCATGGGAGGAAGTGGATTCTTTGGGCTAATGTACGTCTTCAGTTTGCTTGGATTGGGTTTTCTCTGCTCTTCTATATGGGCTTGGCTGGATATATGTGCTGCTGATATCTTCTCCTGGAATTTTGTCCTCTTTGTGATATGCTTCATACAATTTATTTATGTTACCTACCAAGTTCGGAGTGTTTCCTTTGAAAAAGAATTCCAGGAACTCTACAGTTCTCTTTTTCAGCCTCTGGGAATCTCCTTGACTGTTTTTAGGAAGATTGTCTTGTGTTGTGATGCAGAAGTGATTACTTTGGAGAAGGAGCATTGTTATGCTATGCAAGGCAAAACACCTATTGATAAACTCTCTATGCTTGTGTCTGGAAGGTTTGTATCAGTTTGTTCTTATCTATTTACAGGGTGGGTTTTTTTTTTCATCCTTCCAAATATAAAAGTAAACAGTAATTCCTTATTTGTATATTGTTTGCTCACATTTAATTCAAGTACCAGAGATTAAATAGGCTGACAGTTTAAAAATTGTAAACATGTCCAGGAAGTCTCCAGCATGAGAACACTTTGAGCACAAAAGCCATAACAGCTTAAAGAACAAGGAGACTAATATTTTTTCCAGACCATTGTATTATACCACTTGCATTTTTTCCTTAAGAAATTCAAGTAAAGGGAGCATGAGTGCATTCATCAATGTGTACACTGTATTTGTTACCCATCTATTGTTTTAATAACATAAGAATACTTTAGAAGTGTTCTCTATTAGTATAACCTGTCTAATATGGAAAACAAAATTGTGCTACACCGTATAGCAGTGAATGCTATGTTTGTTTTAATAGCGTATCGCTACATTATATCCTAGATTGTACCTGCGTGCTTCATGGGTGTCCAAGGAGTGGAAAAGGCATAAGAAACAAACAGCCTCCCTCCACGACAGCTGGGCACAACCACAGTCCCTGCTAGTGTCCACATTACTCCTGCAGCATAGCTAGCACTCGTGTCCATCCCTCCACATTGGCCAAATATGCAGGGAAATGCATGTTACACTTCTTCCTGGGGTGAGACAAAAGACTTGCACCCCCCTGAGCATGGGAGATGAGAGCATTAAGCCCTGTCCTGAGTAGCAGGGCCGCCTGGGGGGGGGGCCAAGTGGGGCAATTTGCTCCGGGCCCCGCAGGGGGCTCCATGAGAGTTTTTCGGGGCCCCTGGAGCGGAGTCCTTCACTCGCTCCGGTGGCCCCAGAAAACTCTTGCGGGGCCTGGGCCCCTGGAGCTTCTTCTGCTCCAGGTCTTCGGTGGCAATTTAGTGGCGGGGGGTCCTTCCGCCCCGGGACCCGCCGCCGAAGTGCCGGGTCTTCGGCGGCAATTCGGCAGCGGGGGCCCCCCGCCGCCGAAGACCCCAGGCCCCCTGAATCCTCTAGGCGGCCCTGCTGAGTAGCCCTCAGAGTGGCATACAAGGTGCAGTTGAGTCCTAGATCATTTTTTAACTCATGAAAATCTTGGTCTGTGGAGGGCTAGGCCATTCATACAGAGACCCAATGTCTCCATGCTATTCCCTTGGCCTCAGTCACAGCTCCTGAAACAGCATTACCTTGCATGGGAAAACCATATATGTTACATGAGGGATGTCTCCCCAGCTACCATGCCTCCCTCTCACCTCAGCCCTCTAAAAAGCAGAACCACAAAATAACAAGTAATTCTGGGTTCTATTGGTCTTAGAAGAAGAAGAAGGTGAATCATACTTTTTCACCATCTCTATGTATATCCGCCATATCAGGCCACCGTATGCCTAACATTCAGCCCTTCCACATGCCAGTCACCTATAGAATGATCTTGCCTTGACTAAGGACTATAAGATTTGAACCTTAGTTGCTTGCTTGCTGTTTTGTGTGTGCTTGTTCCAACTGTATATAAAAACTTAAAGAAAACAGTAATGAACAAATAAGCATAGACCTCACTGACCTCAGCACCCTATACTGACTATTAAAGTACCTCACATCCAGCTGCTGTTTAATATTAGAAATAACTTACTATTCTGTCTACTTTTATGAGTGCAATATTGACATATCCACTGTATTTTGGTAGGATCAGAGTGACCGTTGATGGAGAGTTTCTGCATTATATTTTCCCCCTTCAATTTCTGGATTCCCCTGAATGGGATTCCCTAAGACCCACAGAAGAGGGTATTTTCCAGGTAAAACATGAAGGGTTTTTGTGTACTTCTTTAAACTGTTGCATAGTTAATCACTTTAGAAATTAATGTACTGTATTATTTTTGTTATTGAAAATGCCAGACTTGGGCATATAGGGGAGGGAGGTCTGGTTACTCAGTTGATTGGTTATGTCTGTATTCTGTTGGTATTTTATTTTTATTTAGTTTTATATTGTTGCTGCAAAATATGATTGCTTAGAAAAAATGACCCTATTTGGTATTTCAGAAATAGACTGCCTTTGTATTATGTAACGGTCTTTTTACATTTCGTCTGGGCTTACACCTAGAGAACTTCTGGATCCAAGGAAACTAGAAATTCTTGGTCTTCTTCCTCACCTGTCTTCTATCTGCAATGAGTCTTGGGTCATATTCTCAGCTGGCTTAAATTGACATAGCTCAGTTAACTTAAACTGTTGTATATACAGAGCAGAAAGAATAAGGCACATGCACAGGCAGCAATCCAAGGAGCACTAGTGGCACTTTCAGAGGACTATTTGTAGGATTTCTGTGGTCAATTGTCATAAAAGCCTGATTCTGCAGTTTTTACTTGTGCACATTTCCTGTTGAAGCCCATGGGAGTTTCTTCTGAGTAAGAAGAACAGACCTGAGCCCTTTATACAATTGTATAGTCAACATCAGCACACTGGAATTTAGCTATTTTTAATCTCATTTTCAGGTAACTCTTACAGCAGAGACGGACTGTCGATATGTGGCTTGGAGGAGAAAGAAACTGTATTTGCTGTTTGCTAAACACCGTTTCATCTCACGTCTGTTTTCAATTTTAATTGGGAGTGACATTGCTGATAAACTATATGCCTTGAATGACAGAGTGCACGTAGGGAAAGGACTTCGATACGACATCCGGTTACCAAACTTCTACCAAGTGGCAGTACCAGGGACACCCAAAGTGCAACCTGCAGAACAACTTGTGAGCAATTCAAGACAAAAGTTCACTAACACTGCAAACTGTGACTCTTCTAAAAAATAACAAACAAAAAGATATGCTAAATAAAATAGGGAAATACAAGTTAATAACAGGAAAATCAAGCTGAACAATACCTAGTAAAGCCAAACTTGATTGGAAGTGCCATTTACTTTAGTTAAAATAGCTTGCCTCCCTTTTCTCCCTGCAGAGCCAGCTGGTTGGCTTGTACATCTCGACTAATTATGCATTATGATTAATTTCTTTTGTTGGTCTTATTACTTTTAGGGGGGAAAATGAATCATGATGGGATGAAGCTTTATTGTAATTGTGGTGCCTTCTGTGGGTTTGTTTGTTTTTTTAAGATATTTGCATAGCGCTCTTGATCATATTTATTCCAACTTGCTTGTCATAATGAATTATGGAATCCATTTCATCATAGTGAAATGACAAAAGCAAGTTATCTTATCTTATTTTGAGTTGCTTGTTACATTCAGAATTACAATATGTGAACCTGATCTTTTTTTTAACCATCAGAATCTTAGAGATTACGTTTTAAATTTTTTTTAACTCAGATTGTCTTGTTTTTCTTTTTTAAAAAAGGGAAATGACAATGTGAAATGCACAGTAAGACTTTTTTTTTTTAATTCAGTGCATGAACAGTTGATTTCTCTCAGGCTATAGGAAAGAGGCATTACACGGAAACAAAAAACACTAGTGTAATTGCCGACATGAAAAAAGGTAAAGCGATCAATGTAATTGCAGCAAAATATATAATAGGAAAAAGGTTGTGTAGTGCTTTTAATAGAATGTGATACTACAGTACCTAGACTTCAAAGGTGTAAGTGCCAATCATAATGTACAATAAATACTGTACATCAATCAATCACTAACACACTTAAGTCCATATTTTACAGAAACCCTTTCAGTGAGGTTTGTCATAAAGCGACACAAATCAGTAAATATGTGGGGCTACCAACATAAAACAGCAAAGTATTCTTAGTAGTGAAGTACTCCTGTTTAGCTTGCAAAGTCACTTCTCGGTGCCTATAAACGTTTTAATTTAAAATACATCCTCTCCCTAGTGTGGGTGTCTTTAATAGTTTATGGGGATTCAAGATCAACATTTGGTTGAAGAAAGCTAGTTTTATACCTTTTCCAATTGATCTTGAGGTCATTGTGCCTTTGGGGAAGAGGTGTTTGAATGTCTTTCCTAACTTACTTCCTTGCTCTATGCTTGATGCATGCCTGTAATCAAAAAGGGAGAACCATTACTATTTTATGAGACAATATTAATGCTTGATACATATCAAGGTAGATTGCCTTTTTAATATTTAAAACTTAAAAATTGCTCTAGGGTTTGGGAGGAAAAGTTAGTGCCTGCCTTTTTTTTTTTTAAACTAGATCTTATGAGTCATTGGTGGAGGTTTAAAGCAGTTGCCACAGTCTCTTCCTTGAAGGTAATCTTACTGTGTAAGAGGGAAAACTCTTTCAAAAACACATTCATCCTGGAGCCTGAGTCAAGTGGTTTTCAGTAAGAGTGGCTTTACAGAACAAACCAAATAAATCCATGTATTTTAACAAAGTTATTACAAGTGATGAAAAACTTATATATTGTACATCACTCAATACAAATAAAAGTAGTATTGTACAATGCAAGAACACATTCTGCTTTTAGCTTTGTCCATTTTCTAGGGAGATAGATACGTAGTGGTGCCATGTGATATTGCAGAGCTACTCGTGTATAATGGGGTAATCCCAAATTCATGCTACTAAAAACCTCTTTATTATGTAGTCCCTATGTTATACCACATGATATCACAATGTCCAGAAAATGACTTTGTTTCTGTAACCCTGTGGCAATACCTGCAGCCATTTAATTAACTGAAAGATGCTGAGTCCCTAACTTAATTTTGGAGCTGAGGCTGTACACCATTTGGCGGGAGGTGGCTTGCACCTCCATATAATTGGGTTCTCTTATTGCTCTGTTGACTTCTCACTTGTGTTCTGCCAACTCAACCATCTCACCTACAATTATCAAATATCTCACTCTTCAGATAAACTTTCAGCATCTTTTTCTATTTTTAACGGTACCCCAAAATTATTTTTTCCTCACCAAATCTGACATAGATAAAAACCCAGGATTGAACATGTCCTTTGCTATATAATTTATTTTGGACCAACAAGGTTTTACAATATTTTATGAACCCCTAGGACTAGAAATGCCATTAGAAAGCTAGTATTCTAGCTCTGACAGACATTGACAAAGCGTTGATTTATTGCTCTGTTAGACATTAAAATCAAGACATCCTGACTTTTTTTTAAAGAAAGCTAATTTTAAATAATAGTTTTACAAAACTTACTAGTACTAATTTCCCTTGCTTGTACTATCAGATATATGGTGTAAAATTCTGGTCCACTTTGAAGTCAATGACAAAACTCCCCTTTATAATTCTGTGACCATGAAATTGACCAAAGTTGACTTTGAATTTGGTAGGGTCCTAACTGTCAGTGTGAGTATGTACAGAGAGACAGATACAGACTTTGGGCCTGATTCTAGTCTCACCCCACTGTGTAAATCAGGAATAATGTCATTCATCAGTGAGGTCTAACTGGTTTAAGTGACAGGGTAATCAAGTCAATGCTGCTCTGTGAAGCACAGAGGTCCATATTGTGAATCCCTTACTTGGACTGTAGTGACTCTGCTTGAGTAGCACCTCGCTCTTTGGAGAGATGCAGTGTCTTGAATGGGGCTATTGATGGAGTTGGGTACTATTATAAGTAAGGGGGGTAGAATCTGGCACGATGTCACTGTTTTAAAAGCAGCTGTTTGCCCTTTCATCTGTGCATCAGTCTATCAACTGATTAGTGCTTCCAGCATTTTTGAACATGTCAGGCAGGAATCCCCCTTCTGAATTGCAAATTTCATGCCACCAACCAGCAAGATAACTGTGCCCCAGGAAGAATTCAGCTCAAAGAGAGAAAATGGTATTTGCACTACTAGCATTCTCAGGAGTTCCCCTAGTATGGGTGGCAGAATTTAGTCTTGTGTAAAAAGCAAGGGTTACATTCTCCTCCACTGCCTGGGGTGACAACCAGGGAGAACTTAGCTCTATTTATTATAATACATGGTGCAACTTCTAATCAAAAATTATTTTCCTTGGACCAAAACAGAAACTGTGGCTCAATCTGATCAAAGATGACTTGATCATGGAGTAGATTATGGTACACAGCACACAAGATTCAGCCTGTTTTGAAGAAAAATGGGAAATGAGCAAGAATAATAATGCTATAGACTTACCACTCCGATGAAGCTATGTACTCTTGCAATTATGAAATGATGTTGATACCACTTTCTAGAAAAAAGTTTGATAATATGAAATTATTGTGACACAATGCATTGCCTACCGTTATATTCTCAACCAACATGAAAAATTACAATAAAGTATTTTGCCACTGGTGTGAACTGGTCTTGCAAGACCATCTGTTGTTAAAAACCATTCTCAATTATTTAGGTACATAACATGAAGAAAAAAAACTACACTGAACTTGGGGGTGTAAAAATAGATTAATTACTCTACTGCTGTAATAACTGAATTTATATTAAAAAGTGGGAGTATTTCTGAAATACTCTGAGGTAGTTGAATAGACACACTGTCAAACGATTCCTTAGCCTACCTTTTGAAAATGTTTATTTTGATTATATTAATATGCATGAAAAATATAAGTACCATAATGGGTTCTTGATTCCAGAGGGAGTGCATCAATTTTTCATCTGCATAATTCATACTAACTTGTTTCTTGTTGTAGAGTTTTATGTGTGTCTGCACTTTCTGCTTAATTTTCTGTCTAGTGTAGATGCAGTAAAAGCTGTAATAGGCCTTGCATGGTTTGGACAGATCGTTTTAGTACACCATTCACAGAACCTGGGCGTATAAACACTGATGTTTGAATTTTGTGGTGGTAGTAATCCAGCACAAAGGTGCTCAAGAAGACAAGTGCTGTACATAACCCACTTTGTTATTTTAACTTTCAAAGTCTTCACCTCTGTTCTATGCATACCCATGTCCCAATGTGAATCAAAGGAATTAATGAAACTTAACATGCAAATTAGCAATTTAGCCTGGTAACTTAACATGTAAATAAAGCCACATCATCTTGGTGAATCAAAGAGTGTAGGTGGAGCTTCATAAATACAAATGTGCTGATTTTCTCCTACACAAGTGAGGCATGTGACCTACCCGGCTGCTCCGGGAGGCTTAAGCAGCAGCTATGACTTCAGTGGGACTAATTGCATGAGTAAGGATTTGCAGGATCGTGCTTAAGGTCAAAAAACTGCTGGCAGATTTACCTACAAAGGCATCATACAAACATCACCCATGGAGAAGGTAAGAAGCTTCCAAGTTCCTGAGGGAGTAGAGGAAGATGTTCCAGCAGCTAAAGTGCTACCTGGCGTTCTGGATTTTAAAATCCCTGTTCCACCATTGACTTTTTGTATGACCTTGGGTAAATCACTCAGCCTAAGTTCCTTATCTGTGAAATAGTGCTTCCTTACCTCACAGCAGTTTTGTGAGTCAGTACATTAAAGACTGTGATGTACTCAGAAGCTAATGACAGGGGCCATATAAGCACCATAAGCAGTTG
Source organism: Mauremys mutica (assembly GCF_020497125.1). NCBI lineage: Eukaryota > Metazoa > Chordata > Testudines > Geoemydidae > Mauremys > Mauremys mutica. Next base: position 80,857,636 of record NC_059074.1, on the reverse strand, counting down.
CGATAAAATAATAGAGTGAATAATGTTTGCTCCTCTCAGTGCTGGCACTCACTTCTAGCCCTGGAAAATCTTCAAATACCAAACTTCAAAATCATGAGACTTTTATACACAAAAAGCTATTTTTGATCAGTTTAGATATTTGCAGAATTTTTTTTTCTTTTCGGTACAATGTGGGCTCCTGGTAGCTGAAGTCTTGTTGAATTGAGATTCAGGCATCGGGGGCCCAACTCCCAATGTAACTGCACTAATGCAAACCCCAAGTATACTTAAAAAAAGCTGCAATTTGCATTAGTTGAGTTTACTGCTGCCTGAAATCCTGGCTTTCCTTGTCTACAGCTGGGACTTGCACTAGTGCAGCTAACACCAGTTGCTGGCTACCAATGGCTGAAAATGCCAAGTATAGACAAACCATAAGGCTCCTGATTTTACAGGTAGAAGAATACAAAAGGAAATCTCAGTGGAAAAATATTTAAATTTTTCTAAAGCAGTCTTAAAATAGTTTTTTTTCCATAGTACATATGGCATATATGTAATAAAATGGTATGAAGTTTCATTAACATTTATTTGGAATAACTTGCATTACTTGTCAAGTTACTGAGTTGTGCAACCATTCCCAATTCCTGCTCATAAAACCTTTATACCACACAACATACGTGTGTGCGCGCGCGTGTGTGTGCACATGCACGCATACAAACACAAAATTCTTACAGTGTAGAGGATGGACTGTGCTCTGGGAATGGCTCTGGGCTGTGTGCTGAATGAAGATGTTGTTTGTAGGACGCCCGTTTCATTTGTTGCAGAAGATGGAAGGTTTGTAGTGAAGGAAGTGAAATATGATCCTGTATCTAAAGATGTTGAATGCCAGCTCTAAAATGAGGGTGGTAATACCATTCAATCTGAAAGGAGTGTTTTGAAAATTGATTAATATGTGAAGCAGTGAGGCCCAGATCCTCAGAGGTATTTAGGCACCAAACTCGCATTGAAATCAATGGCAGTTAGGTGCCTAAATACCTTTGAGGCTCTACCTGAACGAAACTATGGTAAGAGCACCATAAAAACAATTATGAAGAAATTACTTGTGTATTCAGTGCAGCATTGGAATGGTGTGTGGTACATAAGGCATGGAACTGCACATAGAATGTGAAGGATAAAAAGAAATGTTGAATAGCTACCTATTCACTCAGTGAGGCAGGGGTCCTTTGGAAAAATAGTAGGTGATCATGTAATTAAAGACTGTATCATAATTAAGGTTAAGAGTTTGTGTCAGTTATTTTTAGTTAAAGTCACATACAGATCACAGCCAATAAACAAAAATTCACAGATGCCTGCAACCTGTCTGACTTCTACTAAAAAATAACTGGGGAGGAGGGTGGAGGGAAGGGCTGAGTGGGGAGGCATGAATGACAGTTGGGCCCGGTGTGGGGGAATTGACAGCCTGAGCCCCACCGCCATGCGGGCATAGCCCCAACCCTAGACATGGGGGTAGGGGAGGAGGTGCAGAGCCGCGGGTGAGAGCAGCCCCGGCAACAACCACTGGTTGTGGGGGATATACAGCCCTGGCTCCAGCCCTTGCCACAGCCATGGAGGGCAGGCACAGCAGCAGCTGGGGAAGGGGCGGGTTGCACAACCCTGGCTCTGGCCCGAACTGCAGCCGCTGACAGCTGAAGCCAAAGAACTCACAAAGCTCCAGTAAAGTAATGGAATCTGTGACCTCCATGACTAAACATTATCCTTAATCATAATGCATATTATTCCTGGGGAAATTCTGCACCACTGCCCATGCGCAGAATTCATGTGCCCTGCAGATTTTTTTCCACTGCAGAAAATACATTGTCAGACAGGTGCTGCAGTTCTGCCTCTCTCCCAAAAGGGAATGATGGGGGTACTACAATACAGCAGCCAGCTCACTGCTCACCAGCCCTAGCAGTCAGCAGCCAAGAGAGAGCAGAGGCTCATTCCTCACAGCACCCTGCATGCAGAGCCAGGTGAGGAGGCCTGGGATATGGGAGGCGGAGGAAGGGTGGAGAGGGCACACAGACCAGGCCACATGGAGCTGCTAGGGGTCATATAGGCTGGGGTTCAGAAGGGCTAGCTGGAGGGACAGTCTGGACTAGGGGGTCAGTATGAGTGGGGTTGCAGGGACACATGGAGATGTGGGGGCAGGAGGGTACAGGGGAGATGTACCTGACTGGGAAAGGCTAGGGCAGGGGTAGGCAACCGATGGTACACGTGCCAAAGGCGGCACACGAGCTGATTTTCAGTGGCACTCACACTGCCCGAGTCCTGGCCACCGCTCTGGGGGGCTCTGCATTTTAATTTAATTTTAAGTGAAGCTTCTTAAACATTTAAAAAACCTTATTTACTTTACATACAACAATAGTTTAGTTATATAATATAGACTTATAGAAAGAGACCTTCTAAAAACGTTAAAATGTATTACTGGCACGCGAAACCTTAAATCAGAGTGAATAAATGAAGACTCGGCACACCACTGCTGAAAGGTTGCCAACTCCTGGGCTAGGGGTCAGTCAGGGTCTGCATGGGAGAGGCTCCCCAACTTCCTAACTATCCCTCCCCCATCCCCAAAAAACTTCCCTACTTCTCCCACCCACATCCAACAACCCTCCAGGTTCACTTTCCGGCTTCTTCCCAGCAATTACTTCCCTCTCCCTCAGCTCCTCCATTACCCCTAACTCCCTCAAACCTTTGCACTGCTTCTGAGGGGTGCGGGAAATATGGTTCTGTATTGCAGTTTAAATGAATTATTACTCAAAGTTCTGTATTAATATGTCTAGTAAGGAATCTATTTGTCCAAAAACATTTCCGGAATCTTTTTTGTTGTCTGTATTGTTACAGGAATACTTGCTGACAGGTATTTTGAAATAAATTACCAAAATAATTAAAACAGGAGTGATTATATAGTGTTGTTTTGACAAATAAAATATGCAGAATTTTAAAATATAGTGTGCAGAATTTTTTTGGCAGAGAATTTTTTAATTTTTGGTGCAGAATTCCGCCCCCCCCCAGGAGTAGTGTATGCAGAAGGAGGCTGAAATAAGGTTGTAGAGGCAACTGTAATTCCTAACTTGTCTAACTTCTGAGTATTTATTTAACTCTGCAACTTTAATGTTCCTTTAATGTAGTTTTTATTCATGATAACTATATCTAATTTTGATGTAACTTTGTATTATATTTTGCTAAGAGATTTATCTGAGAAACATCTTTTATATTTTTTCAAACTTCATAATTGTCTTATTTTAGTTTCTAGAAATCTCATCCTATGTTTTTAAGCAGAACTCCCCAGTGAAATCAGTGCTCAAAAATCAATACCAGGATACAGCCCATACTGTTTTTTGGCTGAGTCTCCCTTTTCCAGTCCCAACTCAGTTATAGTTTTTCAATACAATCAGAGTCCATTTGGCATATATAAAACAATTTGGAGATTCATTATAAATGGTAAGAACATAGCAATATATAAATACTGAGGACCTGAAGTCAGATGTGGAATATAAAATAGTATGCTGTTCTATGATTTTACTAACCAGTGTACTTTGTTCTTCATCATAGTTATTTGAATAGGTATTTTAGGTCAGAACAGCGTTGTATACAGAGTGCTTTATGGATTTATTGAAAATAGCATTAGGTGCAAAAACAATAGACATACTGCAAATGTGTGTGTGGGTGTGTACACTGCAGTGTCTACTTTTAAGGGCTCAGTATAATAGGTTTACTTTACAGAGCAAAGAGCTATAATAAATGTAATGCATCAGACTGGTCTTTAGCGATCTTCAATGAAATTTGGGGAAAATATTTTAAATGATTCATTGTTTGTCTAGTATTTGAAAGATCATTCAAAATTTCTGTAGGAATACTTTATCCTGATTCTTCTGGCAAGGATTAAAGTAGTTCATAATATATATCGGCATGCATTCTGCTATAGTGAGTTTAAATCAACCTAATTTCCCCAATACTAATTTCCCCCTACTGTTACTCACACCTTCTTGTCTACTGTCTGAAATGGGCCACGCTCATTACAATGTCAAAGTTATTTTTCCTCCCTTGGTATCCAGCTATTAATTGAATTGTCTCATTAGACTGACCTTACACTTGGTAAGGCAACTCACATCTGTTCATGTATTTATACCTGCTCCTGTATTTTCCACTCCATGCATCTGATGAAGTGGGTTCTGGCAGGGGCGGCTCCAGGCCCCAGCACGCCAAGCGCGTGTTTGGGGTGGCATGCTGCGGGGGGCGCTCTGCTAGTCGCCAGGAGGGCGGCAGGCAGGCTGCCTTCGGCGGCATGCCTGCAGAGGGTCTGCCGGTCCCGCGGCTCTGGTGGACCTCCCGCAGGCGTGCCTGCGGAGGGTCTGCTGGTCCCACGGCTTCGGTGGAGTCGCGGGACCAGCGAACCCTCCGCAGGCACGCCTGCGGGAAGTCCACCGGAGCCGCGGGATCGGCGACCGGCAGAGCGCCCCCTGCGGCATGCCACCGTGCTTGGGGCGGCGAAATATCTAGAGCTGCCCCTGGGTTCTAGCCCATGAAAGCTTATGCCCAAATAAATGTGTTAGTCTCTAAGGTGCCACAAGGACTCCTTGTTGTTTTTTAAATAAAGAGAGTACATGAGATCAGAATCGGGCTTAAAATGTTTCTGATTCTATAGTCCTGCATTGTGAGAGTTTTGAATGCACAGGGAATGTAGGATCAGACTCTTAATGTCAATTGTTTTATCTTTTTAAGTGATCACACAGTACATTACTTTAGTAGTTTATCCAGCTAAGGAACAGAATAGTTAGGTTAGGGTCCCCTTAGCCCAAGTTAATGCTCAAGGCGGACGGTATCTTGAAGTCTCTTGTTTTAGACTCTTGCTCTGAACAAACACGTGAAATACTTACACTTGGTCTCCAGGCTCCATAGATTCTTTCCTGCGTGCTGGGAGAGGACTGTGCGCACTCACAGGTTGGACAGACGCTTGCTCTTGACCCTCACTCCTCAGAATGTATTATTCTGGTTATTAACCTTCCCTGGTATTTCTTGTCTTTCCCATCTCTGTCACGCTTCTCCCCCACCTCTTTTGGAGTGGGGCCGGGGTCTGGGGTGAAGTGGGGGTCAAGCATCCCCCGGCAAATCACCACCTCTGGTTATCTGTACCAAGAGCCTGATTAAATATTTGGGGAGGGGAGGGGAACCGTGTTATATTGGAATTAAAGTTAAATGCATTTTATTATGTAAGGGAGAAAATCCTTAATAGAACATTGTAATTTTAAAGGACACAAATATCTAGAGGCCAGAAAATTCACAACTAAAGTTACACTTCCCAATAAACACTGGAAAGTAAGGAAATGCAGAATTAAAATAAGCCTAACGGGGTAATAAAGTATTCACAAATATTTGTTCCAACAGAATCCCACAAATTCACTTTGACAGTTTTCACAGTTGCTTTGTTCTACGCATTCATTTTTGTTCACAAAAATGTGTGCAGAAAGCTAAACTATTGTGGATGGTCATTAATATGGATTTGTATGAGGATTAGCACCAAAAGTGTTTGTGTGGTCATCTTAAAAACTCTTTGGGTTTGGGAGTCATACAACAAGGGAGCAGAAAGATCAGGATTCGTTCAAAAAATGCTGCCAAATCTGCAGCTGCAATGACCCCATAGGAGCTGGAACTACAGGTGCTGCCATACCCTCTGGCTTGAAGTGGTTTCCATCATATACAGGGTTTAGGGTTTGGTTCAATGGCTCTCAGTACCCCTACCATACAAATTGTTCCAGCACCCCAGAATGACCCTTCAGGAATGTGACCTTACTCAACCAGGAACAAGTTGAAATGCTAATGTTTTATTTTACTGCTCATGTCACAGTGTTGTGCAGTGTGAAGTAAGAGCTGCTTCATGCTGACTCAAAGCAATGTGGCAATGATAACCTGAGTCTCTGGCAACTGGGATTTTCCCCTGGCTTCTCAGCCCTAATTGGGCATGTCAAAAGTTCCCCTCTTGAAAATCTTTATCCAATATTCCCTAACTCCAGAAACACGCATACAAACTCTGGACAGATTCGCTATTGTTTCCCCACCCTTATTACCAACCTAGCAACAGGTAGTGGAGACTGTATGCGGAATCCTGGCCTTGTTGGCTTCAATGGTTTTTGATAGGGAGTTTTAGTTCTTCTTTGAGTGCTTGTTCATGTCCATTCAATATTAGGTGTGTGTGCTCGCCACATGCACTGGTCCTGGAAGTTTTTCCCTTAACAGTATCTGTAGGGGACTGGCTCTGGCACCCTCTGGAGTGACACCCACGTGGCATGGTATAAGGAGCACCACTGGCTTCCCCCACCCTCAGTTCCTTCTTGCCGCTCGTGACGGTGCTGGAATGTCTGCTCCTTCGGCTAGCGTTAATTGTTCTCCGTTCTTGCAAACTTTGCAAAACCTATAATTTAGTTGTATACAGTTAGTAGTTGAATTAGTTACCCATAGTAGTAGTTCTTAAAGCCTTCCTTAGTCCCAAACGGGACTAAGCCTGGGGACAGGGCATGCTCTGGTCCCCAGGCTTCAAGCCCTGCGATCGCTGCAAATGGCCCATGCCCATCAGCAATCCCCATAGTAGCTGTCTTAGGTGCTTGGGCGAAGGGCTTATAAGTGACAAGTGTCATGTTTGCCAGTCCTTCATACCCAGGACTAAAAAGAAGCATGACAAATGCCTTAGAGCACTCCTAATGGAGTCATCAGTCACTCCGGAACAAAGATCTGACTTGGCACTGAGCACCGCAGCATTGGCGGGGAATGTCCTGCCAGCACCGTCCATGGGCCAGCACCATTCCCCCTTCATGGCTGTGGCCAAGAAGCCAAAGAGGACTGTGAAGGGATGATTTCCTACTTCCCGCAAGGGAAAGGAGAGGGCTGGGGGCAAGCCAAGACCCGTGCTGGACAGTTCAACACCCTCTCTGGGAAGTCAGGCCCCAGCTCAAGCTGAGCGGTGCAGCCCATCCTATCCCTTGCCTGCATCCCCAGATAGTGACACCAACCTCTGTCAGTTTCAGGTGCCATCAACACCCGAAGCTCTGCAGACAGCTCAGGAGATCCTGACACTCTCGGTGCCACCCACACCAACTCCGGTGGTACCCAGTTCTTGGGGCAAACCCACCTTGGGACCTCCGCGTATGTCCCTGCCTCAGCGGCACCATTTCTCATCGCAAGGGATGTCCCACCACCATCCTGGCTGAAGCCATCATGCCTCAGAGCCAGAGAGACAGGCTCAGTGGAGCCCTTTTTGGTCCCTGGACCTTGGGCACTGACAGCAGGATTCGAGGCATACCTCGCCGGTAGCCGGGCGTAGACCATCCGGGGCACTCGCCCCCTGGCAGGAGCACCGAGACCGACCCCTCGTGTCACCAAGAGCTCGGTATAGATCCTGGGACCAATTGGGGGACCGAAGCCATTGGTCACCAGCCTGCCATCATCGGTCTCTGAGACGAGGATCGCTGTATTCAGGAAGATCCTCCCAGCAACTGGCTCATGATAGTTCCCGGTCCTGCTCGATGTCCTGGTATCGGTTCAGCAGCGTAAGGCATAGATTGCCAGGTTTCCAATGCCAATTCACCAAATGCCATCATTCCCCGAGGCCTCGACCAAGACATTCATCTCGCTCGGACAGGTCTACCTCCAGGCTCAGCAACCAGCACCAGTCAGCTAGGAGCTGCTGCTCCACCTGATTCTGGTCGCCTGCAAGCGACCAATCCGGCTATAGCTCTGGCATGGAGGAGGGTTCCCTGACTGCGGGACAGCCTCCAATGCCTGCAGTGCCATCTACATCATCAGCACCAAAACCTGTCCCATGGCCCCAGGCACAGTGGCTGGCACCATGGTACCCAAGGAACCCTTAGGGGTTCACCCAGCCTTCCCAAGCTGCCTGTTCAGTGTTGGGAGCCTCAGAGAGGCCAGTGGCCTCGACATCCCGGCCCCCTCCAGTGCTCAAGGCTTCAGAGGAAAGACCTCACAAGTCCAGGAATACCCAGGGGAGCAGTCTGCTGGACCACCAATGGTCATTGAGGATTCCGGGGTACCGCATCGTCCTTGTCACCTGATGAGGCTATCATGGAGCCCCCTCACCCATTTCCTCAGGATGATGCTAAAGTGCACCAGGAACTATTGAAGAGGGTCACATCTAACCTGGGGCTTCAGGCCGAGGAATTGGAGGAGCCTTGGGACTCCCTGTTTGATGTCCTCTGCTCATCAGCCCCTGCTTTACCCCTTCATGAGGGGGTATCGAAAATTACCACTGCCCTGTGACAGACTCCCTCCTCCTTGCCCCCCATCTCCAAAAGAGCCGAGTGCAAGTACTTTATGCCAACCAATGGGCATGAATACTTATATTCCCACCCAGCCCCCAATTCCCTGGTGGTTGAGGCAGTTAACCACAGAGAGAGGCAAGGACAACCCAGGGCAACCCCCAGACTCAAGGAGGCTGGATCTTTTTGGATGCAAAGTTTATTCATCTTCCAGCCTGCAGTTGAGAGTGGCCAATCACTAAGTCCTCCTTGGCCGCTACGATTACAACATGTGGAAAGCCATGGCCAAGTTTGAGGCTTCGCTCCCCGAAGGCTCCAGGAAGGAATTCCGGGCGATCCTCGAGGAGGGCATGGCTGCTGCCAGATCGGCCCTCCAGGCAACTTCAGACATGGCAGATTCTGTCGCTTTCACCATGGCCTCCACCATCTCTATGCAGTGATCTTCCTGACTGCTTCTCTCGAGCTTGTCTACCAAGGCTCAGCAGTCGATGCAGAACCTTCGCTTCGACAGCCAGGTCCTATTTGCAGAGCAGACAGACAACAAGCTGCACAGTTTAAAGGACTCCCGTTCCACCCTGAAAACTCTGGGGCTTTACATCCCAGGCCCGGCATGTGATCAGTTCAAACCGCAACAGCCTCAGGGCCCAGGGAGCCAGCCTCATCAGGACCCACCTCATAAGAAGGTCAAGGGCTACAAATGCCACCCAAGCCACCCTCCTCCACCCTCCGCTCAGTCAGGCTCCACCTGAAACAGCAGGGTGCCAAGTAATCATTTTGAGGGTGCGCCTGAGGGCTATTTACCGGATCCATCTTCCTCATTTTTTTCCAGCCGCCTTTCCTCTTTCCTCCCCGCATGGACCGCTATAACCTCAGTCCGCTGGGTCCTGAACACGGTGGCACAGGGCTATACCCTCCGGTTTCTTTCTACACCCCCGCCAACTCCCCCTACCCCGTCCCTCTTCAGGGACCCTTCTCACAAAAGTCTCCTCGTGCAGGAGGTTCAAGGTTACTGTGGCTGGGTGTGGTGGAGGAGATTCCTCTCGAGTACAGGAACAAGGGGTTTTATTCCTGATACTTTTTAATCCCACAGGCCAGGGGTGGTCTGCATCCTATTCTGGACCTGAGAGACCTAAAGAAGCTGAAGTTCCACATGGTCTCCCTGGTCTCTATCATCCCTTCCCTGGATCCAGGAGACTGGTATACTAGACTTGAAGGACGCGTACTTCCACATAGAGATCTTTCAAGAATACAGACGCTTCCTCCAATTTACGATGGGACCCAACCATTACCAGTTTGCGATCCTCCCATTTGGCCTGGTGACAGCACCGAGGGTGTTTATCAAGTACATGTTGGTGGTGGCTCTTACCTCAGGCGTCAGGGAATCCAGATCTACTCATACCTCGACGACTGGCTGGTCAAAGGCAGCTCTAGGTCTCAAGTCCAAAAGGATATTGCAGTGCTGCAAGCCATGTGCTGCTCCCTGGGCCTTCTGGTAAATGACAAAAAGTCTATGTTAGTTCCGGTGCAGAGGATAGAGTTCATCAGAGTGGTGCTCGACTTGACTTGCGCCAGAGCGTTCCTGCTGCTAGAAAGGTTCCAGACATTGGTGGACCTCATCACGGAAGTCTCTGTGTTCTCCCTGACTACAGCCAGGGTTTGTCTGCACCTGCTGGGCCACATGGCAGCATGCACATATGCTGTCCGCCATGCCAGGGCTCCAGATGCGGCCCCTGCAGCAATGGTTGATGACGGTCTATTCCCAGTCCAGGGATCACATAGAAAAGATTGTTACCATCCCCCCGACAATACTTACCTCACTGCAATGGTGGACCGATCGCAGGACAGTCCTAGAGGTAGTTCCGTTTGACGCCCCACCTCACTCTATCGAGTTGGTATCAGACGCCTCGGACCTCGGCTGGGGTGCACACCTCGGCGATCTCCAGACCCAGGGTGTGTGATCCCCGGAAAAGATGACATTACACATAAACGTCAAAGAACTTAGGGCAGTCTGCTTGGCATGTGGAGTCTTCCTACCTCACCTGTCGGGCAAGGTGATGAGGAGAGTCATGATGGACAACACAGCCTCGATGTTCTACATCAACAGGAAAGGGGGAGTTTGCTCGTCAACTCTCTGCCAAGATGCACTCCGTCTCTGGGACTTCTGCATCAGCCACGAGATCCATCTGGAAACTTGTCACCTCCCTGGTGTCAAGAACACACTAGCGGATCACCTCAGCAGGGACTTCTCCTCTCACCATGAGTGATCGCTCCACCGAGGTAGCCTGTATGATCTTCCAGAGGAGGGGAGCTCCCCAGCTGGACCTATTCGCCAGCAGGAAAAACAGGAAATGCCACTGGTTTTCTCAGCAAGGTCTGGGCAAGCACTCCCTCTCTGATGCCTTCCTCCTGTCATGGTCAGGAAGCCTGATGTACGTGTTCCCTCTGATTCCACACATCAGCAGGGTCCTGGCAAAGATCAAGAGAGACAAGGCACAGGTTATGATGATTGCCCTGGTGTAGCCTCGCCAGCACTGGTTTGGCACGCCCATGAATCTGGCAGCGGCCCTTCCCTGGCCCCTGCCCAACCAACCAGACCTGCTATCACAGGACCATGGTCGGCTCTTGCACCCCAGTCTAGTGCCTCCACCTCTTGGTGTGGTTGCTGCGTGGCTGAACCCAGAGGAGCGGACCTGCTCGGATGAGGTCCAACTGGTCCTCCTGGGGAGTACAAAGCCCTCAACCAGACTGACTTACCTGGCCAAGTGAACGTGGTTTTCCTGCTGGGAGTCTGAGCATGGCATCCTCCCTCCCGCTCTTCCTCTTCTGCTCTTAGACTACCTGCTTCCTCTGAGGAACCTGAGCCTGGCACACTCTGCCATTAGAGTGCATCTCACGGCCATCTCCGCTTTTCATCCACCAATGCAGGGCCAGATGGTGTTTGCTCATGACATGACGGTCAGATTCTTGAGAGGTTCTTCCCACAGGTTCAGACCCCTGTCCCACAGTGGGATTTTAACTTGGTCCTCTCTAGGTTCACTGGCCCACCCTTTGAGCCGTTGGGCTCCCGCTCCCTTTCCCACCTGTCATGGAAGGTTGCTTTCCTGGTGGCGGTGACACCAGCGAGACAAGTCTCTGAGATTAAAGCCTTGACCTCAGAACTGCCGTACACAGTCTTCTACAAAGACAAAGTTCAGCTGAGGCCTCACCTGGCCTTCCTGCTGAAGGTGGTATCTATGTTTCATATGAATTAGGACATCTTCATCCCGGTGCTCTGTCCCAAAATGCACAAGACCAGTGAAGAGAGGCATCTTCATGCACTGGACATCCGAAGGGCCTTGGCTTTTTAGCTAGAGCATACCAAGCCTTTCCGTAAATCAACTCAGCTCTTCATCGCCACAGTGGATAGGATGAAGGGCTTTCTGGTGTCCTCGCAGAGGATTTCCAACTGGATCACCTCTTGCATAAGGACCTGTTATGATCTGGCGGGAGTCCCGCCGCCACTGATTGTCAGAGCCCACTCGACTAGTGCTCAGGTGTCCTCGGCGGGCTTCCTGGCACACATCCCTATCCAGGACATCTGTAGAGCCGCGATGTTGTCCTCTCTCCACACATTCACGGTGCATTATTCCATCACTCAGCAGGCCAGAGACGACGCTGGGTTCGGCAGAGCTGTATTGCAATCTACACGTCCGTGAACTCCTACCCGTCTCCGTTGGTACTGCTTGGGAGTCACCTAATATGGAATGGACATGAGCAAGCACTCTAAGAGGAAAAGACAGTTACCTTTTTTCTGTAACTGCTGTTCTTCGAGATGTGTTGCTCATGTCCATTCCATGACCCGCCCTCCTTCCCCACTATCAGAGTTCCCAGCAAGAAGGAACTGAGAGTGGGGGGAGCCGGCGGCGCCCCTTATACCACGCCACGTGGGTGCCACTCCAGAGGGCGCCAGAGTCAGTCCCCTATGGATACTGCTAAGGGAAAATCTTCCGGCACCAGTGCATGTGGCGAGCACACGCACCTAATATGGAATGGACATGAGCAACATGTCTCAAAGAACACCAGTTATGAAAAAAGGTAACTGTCTCTTTTCTTGAGCTAGCATTGCAACCATGTGATTTAGGTGACCAATTGTTGGGAACGAATAGCAAAAACTTGAAGCAATAGTTGCAGAAATTCAATTTCAAATAATGAACAAATCTGTAAAAATCAGATGGTTCACAGATAATTCATGAACAGAAAAAGGGGCTTAGTTAATTGAATAAATTGTCTGCTGTGATTAGTTTGCACAGCTCTAATACCAAACAACCTTCCCCTGCCCTCATAGCCCCATGACTCTGTGAACCCTTCAGATTACATATCTATCTAATCTATGTACTATCACAGGGGTTCTCAACCTTTTTCTTTGTGAGCCCTCCCCTTTCCCCCCCCCACCCCCTCTCACAGCCCGCCAGTGCCACAACAACTGCTTTTCGGCATACAAGAGCCAGGGCCAGCATTAGGGGCCCCATGCCACAGGGGCCCCCAAAAAACTACACTCTTCAGGCTTCAGCTTTATCCCTGGGTGGTGGGGCTCAGGGCCCCAGGCTTCAGCCCCAGGCGGTGGGGCTTTGCCTTTCTGCCCTGGGCCCCAGCAAGTCTAATTCTGGCCCTGCTTGGGGGACCCCCCGAAACCTAGGGGCCCCGGACCCCAGTTGAAAACCACTGTACTATCATACTATTATCACAGCTAGTGGACCTGTTAAGTTTCTTTGAGATTAAAATTCAGCCCCTGACCCTTACTTTGCATCAGGCAGGCTTTGGAAAACAGCAGGATCCTGAATCTATTACACAGTGTTTTATATCTCCTATTCAGAACATGATTACAGAAGCACAAGTGGTCATTTTCTAGTGCACAGAAGATACCGTTCCTTCAGACTCCTAGTAGCCACTGTATGTGGTTTGGCAATTCTCTATTCCGCTTTTTGAGGAAAGATCAAATTGCATCTCAGTGCATGCTTTTACAATTAGCATAGTTCCTCCAACCCTTCCAAGGCTGCAGTATTATTTTTCACTCCCATGCAATCTTTTCCCAGACAAATTTCCTTTTAATAATAATACCTACAGGATGCTTTTTGATAAATCCAAATAGTAAATAGATAGATGTTTCCTGGCTATATGGCACATAACACCACTCAATGATTGCTCTCTTCCTACCTTGTCCTGACCATTCTTTCTTAAAACCGGAGGAAACCCTGGTTACATTTACAAATGTAGCTACTGTTATACATTATTGTGTCCTGTATAAAACATTTAGTGTCCAGTGTTGCAACAACTCCTCCCAAATTGCCCATTCACTTTAATGGGAATTTTGCTCCAAAATAACTGCAGGATTGGCTCCATTATAGCCTCTTATACAGAACAGCAATATAATTTATGTCCCAAATAAATCTGGGGAAATTACTTTATATTATGTTTATACACATGAATATGCTCCTCAACACCCCTGTAATTAGGTGTACTGGACTGTGAGTCAAGAGATCTTGGTTCTGTCCCCAGCTCTGCCACCAACTTACTGTGTGACCTTTTCAAGAGACTTCATTTCTCCTTGCCTTTGTTTCCACTCATTGTCTGTCTTGTCTATTTCAACTGTAAATGTAACCCCTTTGGGATTTAGAGAGCATAAGCCGTTTAAATATTTTTTCTGAGCGGGGGAGTGCTGATTGTTCCAGAAGGAGTTAGTGCTATTGGTGGAAAGGGGAGAGCGGGGGGTGGGGGTGGGTGGGTGAGGCAGAGCAACTGCAGCAAGCAGGCCCTCACAGAGTGAAGCAGCCAAAAACCTGCCTGAAGCCTGGGAAGTACAGAGCAGCTGATCACAGACACCCCAGGACAGGAGCCAGGAGGAGCACTGTGCCAGGGAGGAATCACCCGAGAAGGACAAATCAGAGCTGGACCCAGTATCGCTGCTGCCCAGAGCTGTATGGGGCCAGGCATACTGGCGTTTCTGACTCTGCACTGGGAATAAGGGAGGGAGGCTGCTAGCTAGTTAAGTGGGGAGGTGGTTGCTCTGTGTGGCTTTCCAGAGGACGGCAGAAGAGGGCACCGGAGCAGTTTGTTGGGGAAAGTTCACTGGTGCCGAAGACGACCAGGAGCACTCAAGACTCACCACTGGACTGGAACTTTGCTCAGGCCTCCTGAACTCTGTGTGCAGACACATTGCTCGGTGTCTGCCCTTTCAGACTGTACTACCACTGGGCCCATGGGGCCTTGAATTGAATGCAACCCTGTTTTACCACTCCCCCTATATTTTCCCCTATTGCTTTTCTCCTTTCATCCCTCTGTTAATAAATATTTTCCTTTCCTATAGTGTGTGTGTGTGTGTGTGTGTGTGTGTGTGTGTGTGTGTGTGTGTTCACTATGGAGGGGAACAGTTGCCCCTGCTGTTCCCTGCTGCATTCCTGTGCATGCCTTCTCTTGGCCAGCTGCCTGCAGAGCAGACTCCATCTTGGCCACGAGGGTACTAAAGTTACATAAGTTTTTTTGCAGCAGTGACTGTTTGCACAGTGTCTAGAACAATGGGATGCAGATCTCAGTTGGGACTTCTAGGAACTACTGTTAATATAAATATGTACATACTATTATTTCCTATACATATGAGGAAACAAAGACTTTAGGTGACTCTGCCAAAGGTTACAAAGCAGGTCAGCAAAGGTAAGAACAGAGCCAAATCGTTTGTTTTAACTATGAGTCCACATTTTCTACCATAGACCATTAGTTGTAGAGACTATCAGCTAGAGCAGGGATGGGCAAATTTTTTGGCCTGAGGGCCACATCTGGGTGGGGAAATTGCATGCAGGACCATGAATGTAGGACTGGGGCAAGGGTTTGGAGTGTGGGAGGGAGTGTGGGGTGTGGGAGGGGGTGTGGTATGCAGGAAGGAGCTCAGGGCAAGGGATTGGGGCACAGGAGGAGTGTGGGCTGTACAAGGGGGCTCAGGGCGTGGGTTGGGGTGCAGAAATGGTGCAGGGTGTGGCAGGGGGCTCAGGGCAGGGGATGGGGTGCAGGAGGGGTGCGGCAGGGGGTTGGGGTGTGGGGTGCGGGCTCCATCCCGGTCCGCTTTCCTAGAGCGGTTCCAGGGTGGCAGCAGTGCACAGCGGGGCTAAGGCAGACTCCCTGCCTGCTCTGGCCCTGTGCCGTGCTGCTCCCGGAAGCTCTGTGCATTGCCCTTGCCTGCAGGTACCTCCCCCAAAGCTCCCATTGGCCATGCTTCCCAGTTTCTGGCCAATGGGAGCTGCGGGGGGTGGTGCCTGCAGACGAGGGCCGCGCATGGAGCCCTCTGCCCTTCCCTTTCCCCCAGGGGCTGCAAGGATGTGGTTAGGGTGACCAGATAGAAAGTGTGAAAAATTGAGATGGGGGTGCAGGGTAATAGGCACCTACATAAGAAAAAGGCCTGAATATTGAGACTGTCCTTATAAAATCGGGACATGTGGTCACCCTAGACGTGGTACCGGCTGCTTCCAGGAGCACCAGGGTGGTGGCAATCCCGTGGGCCAGACCCAAAGCCCTGATGGGCTGGATCCAGCCCGCGAGTAGTAGTTTGCCCACCCCCTGAGCTAGAGAATTTAAGAAACTATTTGCTAGAGAACGACACAGACTTTTATAGCTAAAGAGATATGCAAGAGAGGTTATATATCAGTAAGCAGCTATACAGATTCTTAGGCCCATCTGTACTAGAAAAGTGCACCAATTCAACTAAATTAATCTGGCTAAACTGGCACAACCCCCTGAGATAGTCCTGCTTTTTAGTCCTTTCCTATAGCAGTTTAGCTTGCACTGGCAATAATTTTTTTAATAAATATAAACAAGGGTTAAACCAATTTAAATGTGCCTATATTAAGGCTTCACACTGGTTTAACTAGTTCGGTTTTAAATCAATGTAGTTAATTAAACTGGTGCACTTTTCTAGACTAGAGAAGGCCAGTTTTAGAGAATGCTTTCTAGTTAGCTGGGGAGACGGTTAGCTAAAAGAGATTGTTATACATTGAGAGACTTGGAAGGATAATTTTTTATTTATAAATGTTGATAAATGTCAATTTCACTTTATGCAGTGTTGTTATAGTCCAGTTGGCCCCAGGATATTAGAGAGACAAGGGGGGGGGGGTGAGGTCATGTCTTTTACTGGACCAACTTCTCTTGGTGAGAGAGACAAGCTTTCTCACCAAGAGAATGGTCCAATAAAAGATTTGACCTCACCCACTTTGTCTCTCTAATTTCACTGCACACCCATAAACCACAGAAACATTTTTTTCTGTGGATAATACTTGCAATTTACAAGATAGGCAAAATGTGAAAAATGCAGCTTAGAACTTATTTAGAATTTGATTTACTATTTACTTTGTGTATTCTGATATGTGATGTTGACCTTTTGTGTTTTGATGCTTATAAAGCTTTAACTTGTTGACTCTTAACTATCTCCTGTTATTAAACAATTACTATCTGACCCCCCTCCATTGTTTGACACCCTCCCCAAGCTCCCACAACTGTAAAAATTTAAAATTAATAAACATTAGAAAAAAATGCTCGAAAATAAACATGGATGTTATTCCATGGAAGTCACAAAAAAGGACAATGGAATCCTGCCAAGCCCAGTTCTACACAGCTCTGTACTGTTGTTTGTGGGTGTGTGTGTGTGGGGGGGAGATCTTGGGGCAGTGGGTGAAAGAATTTATACAGTGGGGATGCTGAAAGCCGTTAAACCAAACTGTAAACTCTGTATATGATAAAAACAATGAGGAAGCTGGTGGCACCTTAAAGAATAACAGATGTATTTGGCATAAGCTTTTGTGAGTAGAAACCCCCCCACTTCTACAGATGCATGGAGTGAAAATTAGGGTACGTCTACACTACGGGACTATTCCGAATTTGCATAAACCGGTTTTGTAAAACAGATTTTATAAAATCGAGTGCGCGCGGCCACACTAAACACATTAAATCGGTAGTGTGCGTCCATGGTCCGAGGCTAGCGTCGATTTCTGGAGCGTTGCACTGTGGGTAGCTATCCCGTAGCTATCCCATAGTTCCCGCAGCCTCCCCCGCCCCTTGGCATTTCCGAGTTGAGATCCCAGTGCCTGATGGGGCAAAAATCATTGTCGCGTGTGGTTCTGGGTACAGCCTCACCCCTCCCTCCCTGAGCAGCAGACAACCGTTTCGCGCCTTTTTTTGCTTGGTGAACTGTGCAGACGCCATAGCACAGCAAGCATGGACCCTGCTCAGCTCCATACCGCAATCGTGAATGTTTTAAACACCTCGCGCACTCTCGTGCAGTCTATGGTGAACCAGGACCTTCAATCCAAGGCGAGGAGGAGGCGGATACGGCAGTGCGGCAATGACAGTGATGAGGACGTAGACACAGAATTCTCTCAAACCGCGGGCCCCTGCGCTTTGGACATCCTGATGGTAATGGGGCAGATTCTATCCATTGAACGCCGATTTTGGGCCCGGGAAACAAGCACTGACTGGTGGGACCGCATTGTGTTGCAGGTGTGGGACGATTCCCAGTGGCTGCGAAACTTTCGCATGCGTAAGGGCACTTTCATGGAACTTTGTGACTTGCTTGCCCCTGCCCTGAAATGCCATAATACCAAGATGAGAGCAGCCCTCACAGTAGAGAAGCGAGTGGCGATAGCCCTGTGGAAGCTTGCAACGCCAGACAGCTACCGGTCAGTCGGGAATCAATTTGGAGTTGGAAAATCTACTGTGGGGGCTGCTGTGATGCAAGTAGCCAAAGCAATCACTAAGCTGCTGCTACGAAAGGTTGTGACTCTGGGAAACGTGCAGGCCATAGTGGATGGCTTTGCTGCAATGGGATTCCCTAACTGTGGTGGGGCGATAGATGGAACCCATATCCCTATCTTGGCACCGCAGCGCCAGGGCACCCAGTACGTAAACCGGAAGGGGTACTTTTCAATGGTGCTGCAAGCACTGGTAGATCACAAGGGACGTTTCACAAACATCCACGTGGGATGGCCAGGGAGGGTTCATGACGCTCGCGTCTTCAGAAGCACTACTCTGTTTAAACGGCTGCAGCAAGGGAATTACTTCCCAGACCAGAAAATAACAGTTGGGGATGTTGAAATGCCTGTCGTTATCCTGGGGGACCCAGCCTACCCCTTGATGCCATGGCTCATGAAGCCATACACAGGCAGCCTGGACAGTGGTCAGGATCTGTTCAATTACAGGCTGAGCAAGTGCAGAATGGTGGTGGAATGTGCATTTGGCCGTTTAAAGGCGCGCTGGCGCACATTACTGACTCGCTCAGACCTCAGCCAAACCAATGTCCCCTATGTTATTACTGCTTGCTGTATTCTCCACAATCTCTGTGAGAGTAAGGGGGAGACCTTTATGGCGGGGTGGGAGGCTGAGGCAAATCACCTGGCCGCTGATTACGCGCAGCCAGACACCAGGGAGATTAGAAGAGCACACCAGGAAGCGGTGCGCATCAGAGAAGCTTTGAAAACGAGCTTCATCAATGGCCAGGGTACAGTGTGACTGCTGTGTTTGTTGATGAACACCCAACCCCCTTGATTGACTCAGTCCCTGTAAGCAACTCCCCCACCCCCTTCGAGTACAGCTTACTTATGCAAATAAAGTCACTCTCATTTAAAAAGCATGAATTCTTTATTGATTCATTATAAAAAGAGATAGAGAAGTAAGGGTGTGGTTTGGGAGGAGGATAGGAGGGATGGAGAAGGCCATTAAAAAAAATTCACAGTAACGACAGCCTTCTGGTTGGGCTGTCCACAGGGGTGGAGTGGGCGGGTGCACGGAACCTCCCCCCACGCGTTCTTACACGTCTGGGTGAGGAGGATGTGGAACATGGTGAGGGATGAGGGTGGTTATACAGGGGCTGCAGCGGCACTCTGTGATCCTGCTGCCGTTCCTGAAGCTCCACAAGACGCCGGAGCATGTCAGTTTGATCACGCAGCAGCCCCAGAGTTGCATCCCGCCACCGCTGATCTTCCTGCCGCCACCGCTGATTTTCCTGCCGGTCTTCCTGCCGCCACCTCTCATCTCGGTTGTCCCTCCTGTCCTCACGTTCATCCCTCCTGTCCTCACGTTCACTGGCCTCTTTCCTGTAATTTGAAACCACGTCCTTCCACTCATTCAGATGAGCTCTTTCATTGCGTGTAACTTCCATAATATCCGAGAACATCTCATCTCGCGTCTTCTTTTTCCTCCGCCTTATCTGTGCTAGCCTTTGGGATGGAGGAGGGATGGTTGAAAAATTTGCAGCTGCATGAGGGAGATAAATATTTAGAAAGATACATTTTACAGAACAATGGTTATACTCTTTCACAGTGAAAAGCAGTATTCACCTAGCACATGTGATTTCCCTACAAGGTCGCATTTTTCATCTTAATAGTGAGTGCCTGCAGCTCTGGAGTTACAGATCTCTCAGACACAGGTCCAGGCATCAGAATTCAGCTTGCATGCGGCCATGGTAAGCCACTGTCTTTCGGCTTCTGCAGTGATTTACCCCTCCCCCCAACGCATGGCTAATACCACGCTAGCTCCCTGCTAATCAACACCCTTCCCACCCCCCACCCCCTGCGTGTCTGGTACCTTGGGGAAGATCGCCGGTGACCAAACACAGAAAAGATCATCGGCATTTCACTCCTCCCCTCCCCCCGCTTCGCTACGTGCAGGAAAGTTTTTTTTTAAGCTGATGCATTCCACGAACCCAGTAGAAAAATGGCCACCCCCCTTACTTAAATTCCTGATTTTTAAACAGGTTATCCTGAACGATATCACTTTGCTGAGGATAACAGAACAAGATAAAGAACGGATGCTTCTTGAATGCCAGCAGTCACCGGGACCATACGCTGCTATGCTTTGCCACGCAATGATACCTGATTACTTGCTACATGCATGGCGTGGTAAAGTGTCCTACCACGGTGGGCGGAACAAGGCTGCCTTGCCCAGAAACCTTCTGCAAAGGCTTCTGGAGTACCTACAGGAGCGCTTCATCGAGATGTCCCTGGAGGATTTCCTCTCAATCCCCGGACATGTTAACAAACTTTTCTAAGTAACTATACTGTCTGCGAATGCATCCCAAGTCCTCAGGGCAAATCAATCATTAAAAAAGGCTTGGTTAAAAAAACAATGTTTGCTATTTGCAAAGGTACACTCACCAGAGCTCCCTTCCATGGCGTCATTGTCTGGGATAGTGGCTTGTGAGGGCTGGGAGGACGGTAATTCCGCTTGTGAGGGCTGGGAGGACGGTAATTCCGTCAGGGTGATAAAAAGCTCCTGGCTTCTGGGGCTCACGGAGTGCTGTGTGCTCTCTGCTAGGTCTTCCTCCTCTTCTTCATCTTCATCTTCCCCGTCTGCATAATCCTCAGCCATGGAAGAGATTACAACCCCCACCTCGGAATCCACGATCAGGGGTGGGGTACTTGTGGCGCAGCCCCCTAAAATTGCATGCAGCTCAGCATAGAAGCGGCATGTTTTTCGACCTGCCCCGGACCTTCCGTTTGCTTCTTTGGTTTTCTGGTAGCCTTGTCTGAGCTCCTTAACTTTCACTCTGCACTGCACTGAGTCCCGGCTGTGGCCTTTATCCGTCATAGCCTTAGAAATTCTTTCAAATACTTTTTCATTTCGTCTTTTGGAACGCAGTTCTGTTAGCACTGAATCCTCTCCCCAGATAGCGATCAGATCCAGTACCTCCCGTGCAGTCCATGCTGGGGCTCTTTTACGATTCTCAGGAGACTGCATTGTTAACTGTGCTGATGAGCTGTGCGTGGTCACCTGTGCTGATGAGATGAGATCTCCACGCTGGGGAAGCAGGAAATGAATTTCAAAAGTTCGCGGGGCTTTTCCTGTCTACCTGACCAGTGCATCCGAGTTCAGAATGCTGTCCAGAGCGGTCACTGGTGCACTGTGGGATAGCTCCCGGAGGCCAATGCCGTTGATCAGCGTCCACACTAACCCTAATCCGATATTTTAATACCGATACTAGCGTTACTCCTCTCGTTAGGGAGGAGTACAGAAACCGGTTTAAAGAGCCATTAAAATCGATATATGGTGCCTCCTAGTGTGGACGGTTGTGGCGTTAAATCGGTTTTGCGCTCCTAAAACTGGTTTAAACGCCTAGTGTAGACCAGGCTTCACAGATACAGGCATAAATAAACCGACACAGGAAGAGAAGGGAATTACCTTACAAGTGGAGAACCAGTGTTGACAGGGCCAATTCAGTCAGGGTGGATATGGTCCACTCCACTCTGGATAATTGATGAGGAGGTGTCCATACCAAGAGAGGGAAAATTGCCTTTGTAGTGAGCCAGCGGGTGATGTCTCACCCCCCACCTGCCTTGGGGGTGCATTGGCTCTAGAAGGGTTGTTGCTCTAGTCCTATAGGGCTGTGAGCCTTGGGGTATGTAGTCAGTATCTGGGGTCCCTTGTGGAGACCCAGCGGCGGGGGGGGGGCAGCACAGCAAACCCCCCTCGCCTCTGGGCGCTGGTACTTGCCCTGCCTTCGCCTGGGGCTGAGCCGAGACCGTTCTCTGCCCCTCTGCACCCAGGCGCTGAGCCGCCGTGGCGAGCAGCCCCGCGACAGCGCCCCCTGGCGGGCCCCGTCTGCTCGCCGCCCTCGTCCGCTCTTACCCCGCTCCCGCAGCTGTTCAGTGTCTCCGCCGCCGGGCAGCGGCTGGTGCCCGCGGGAAGCGCCTGCGCGCTGCGGCCGCTCGCTGCCTGCGCCTGGCAGCGTCCTGCCTATTTCAGTCCAAGCGGCCGCGGGTGGCAGCTGGTGAGCGGAGCAGCCGCCGAGTCCCAGCGACAGCGCCCCGGGGACCCTGCTCGGAGCTAGGTAAGGGACCGGGGCAGACGCATCCCCCACCCCCACCGGGGCGGCTGAAATCGGAGCCGGAGGCGCCGCTTGCCCGGAGCGACCGGGAGAAACTTCCCCGGGGAGACGCGCCCGGGCCGGGCCAGCTGGGTGCAGCCCCCGCCCGGCCCTTCGCTCCCAGCGGCCCCAGGCGGCCCCGCTCCGTGACCCCCCAGGTGCTCGCTGCCCCCGGAGCCCGCCAGAGCGGGGCTGTGTCGGGGGCGGCTGCGGCTCCCGGGGTCACCGCCCGCCCCGAGCCCCCTGCCAGCTGCGGGGTCCCGCTGGGCTGAGCCGAGCGCTGCTCTTCTCCCCGCCGGGTTCCGCTGCGCTCCCCGCACCCGCACCCCGCCCGTAGCGGCGTCCTGGCCCCGAAACAGCGGGTCGGGAGCCTGAGCGAACCGCTTTCTTGCTCTTCCCCTCGCTCCGCTTCTCTTAAAAACAGCGCCCCGCGTAGAGGTCCCCATACAGTATAAGAGCCCCACTCTCCTAGAGCCTCCCCATCCCAAACTCGCAAATGGGCCATCAGTTGTATCAGGCGCGGTTGAAACGGCACAGAAAGTTACGATGTTAGCGTGAGAAATATTCCTGTAGGCGTACGTAGCCTCGAGGATTTTCAAATCAAACCAGGGAGTTTAAATGGAGCTCTGCAACCCTCCCTGACTGTCCTGTTCTCATACACGTCTCTCTTTTGGAAAGAATTTCTGTTTAGTAAAATGATCGTTAAATTTAGCTAGATGGTGATTTTTAAGGTAAATAAGAAAAATAGTTAATTTCACATAACAGTTTCAAAAATTTAAAATGTTTTTTTTCCTGGGGCAAGTTGTAGCTCTTGGTAAGTCAGCTCTTACTGAAATGGCTTTAAAATAAATTGTATTTAAAGCCAAGAGAGGCAAGCAAAGGCTGCAGTATTCAAATGGAACCTCACTTAAGGTGAGTATAAACCACAGGTGAGGTTGCAGGATTTAGTCAACATTTGATGACAGTTGAGTGACTTGAGCGTCTTCAGAACACGTTTTCTTTTCTCCATAGAAGCTTGTTTAAATTCATTTGGTGTAGGATTGGTTCAAATAGACGTACTCAAAACATTTGTGTAGTACTAGCACATTTTTAAGGTTGCGTCAGTATTTCCATGTTTAAAGGGGTTGCCACTCTTGTAAAATAGGCTTTGCATTAAAATTTAGCATGCTAAACATCCTGGGAACGTTGTCATAATCTGATAATATTTAGTATGTTTGGACACCACTCAACTTTTAGGGATTCCACCATAGTGTTTTCGATTGGCAAGCAACCCTGCCTTTGCTGTAGTGGTCCTAAGATTGTGGAACACACTTATCCTTGAAATGAGAGTCCCTTCATCCCTTCCCACTTTTAAACAACCTGAAGCTATTTTTCCTAAATATATAGGTTTGAATAGGTGGTAAAAAGAGCATCATTTCTCCTTCCCTGCTTTTTCCTTTTAGATATTCCTAATCTTATTATTTGGGGCGGGGCGGGTGCATGTGCACAGTTGTTGAGCAGCACCCTGAGTGGCTTGATAGGACGGGTACGTTAGAAAGAACATTATTTTATTATTATAAATGCAAATGTTCAATATCTTAATTTTATTGGCTCTGATTTAATACATGTATTTATAGTTTTTCCATATTGTGAATTAAAATCAAGTTTCTGTTATTTTGCAAGGCATTGAGGATTAGAAAGTGACAGTTATATATGTTTCCCTTAACAGATCTTTTCCATGCATCTGTGTGTTATGTAACCATAACACAAATTTGTATCTGCAGTTAACACCATTCCAAGCATGCATCATTACCCTTATGACTGGTACTGTGAGCACATATTAAGAATTTCACTTAACATTGATGCATTTTCTTAATACATAGAAGGAACGTACTGTTAATTTGTATCAAGAATATTGCGCAGCCCAAGGCTGACAAATATTTCAGTATAGAGACATTTTAGTCTAAAGGGGTGCAGGGCTTCATTTGCATAGCATGTCCAAATACATGTTTTCTTCACATGCCTCTGTTTCTCCCTTTAATCCTATTTCAGTAGCCAAAGAAAATTGGGAAACTACACTACAACACACCTAATTAGAATAGCACTAGCGATCTGTTTTCAGCTCTCAGAACTAATGGTTACAGTCAAGGCTCTGTTGCCAACTCTGTGCTGCAGGACCATAGCAAAGTAGACTAAAGAAAAGTTCTAGAGCTAGACTTAAAAAAAACCTGAGGCCCAATCCTGTAATTAAATCCATGGGGAGCCAGCTGTATGGATACAGTTGCAGGGCCAGATTTTTAAAAGGCATTTAGGTACCTAAAGACTCAGATGAGATTGATTTCAGTAACAGTTAGGGGCTGGGGGCTAGCCACCTAGAGCCCTTTGGGGATCTAACTTCCACTTCATGTGCCTAAGTCAAAAAATTAGATCCACAAAATCCCCACTCAGCTGCCATCTAACCCTGTAGGCTCCTAAAGCTCCTAGGTACATAAGTTTTCACCAATAGAAATTTAGGTGACTAGGGAATTTTGTCAGTGGGCATATTTAAAGCCACCTAATTCCTGATGCCCAGTACCTGATTTGTGCCCTAAACCCCAGCAGAATCCTCAGACCTAGTGTTCCGAGCCTATCTGGTAAGTGGGCTACTGGATCAGGTCTTGCACACCCTTATATCCAGTAGCCCAGTGGTAGGGCAGGGCACGGAACTCACCTAGGGAGTGGGAGACCTGGGCTTAAATCCCTGCTTCAGATAAGGCAGAGGTGGGATTTGGGCCCGGGTAAATTCGCTAACTACTGGGTTATTGTGTATAAGGGTGGTAGTGATGGTGGCAGTAGCAGCACATCTTCTGCTGAGAAGGAGCTTAGGCATCTCACTCCAAGGGAGAGTCCATGGGTGTGAATCTTGAGCAGAAGGAGGTGCCTCCATCCAGCCTAGATCTAGGCACCTATGTCCATTAGAGGGACAAGGGGAGTCCATACCCCTCGTGGCATTTCCAACAAGTAGTTTAAAGCAGCTCCTGCTCAGAGTGTTGGTTTTTGTGGATCCTGTCCTTAGGCACCTAACTTTCCCCAGGCATTGTATAGGGAGCCTGGGCACCTAACTCACAGCTATGGAGTCCACAAAGTGTCAGGGCACCTAAAAGTCATACTCTGCATTGCAATGCCTAAATCCCCGTTGTGGGTCTAGCCCCTGGGCATTTCTGAAAATCTCATTATCTGCATCTCTTGCTGCCTAAATATCTTTTAAAAATTCATCCCTTTAACATATTTGTGTAACATATTTAATTCAAAGTATCTTCACTCTTGTCAGTTTAATATCTGTAGTAATAGTCTGACCACTTTCCAGACAACACTTAAACAGATTTTCTTGTTGATTGTAGCATCTTGTAGTAGATATAGGGAGACCTTGTCAATTTAAGGATAAAAATCCAATTTACTTTCACTATTTATTTATTTACTACTTGCTTTTTCTCTGAGCTCTGACAGTGGAAAAACAATGACATTGCTTTAATTATAAACATTGTTTTTTCAGTCTCTGATTCTGAGTGCTGTAAACTGTGTGTGTGTGAAAAGCAATTGTTTTAATTTTTATTTTTAAAAAGTTTCAAACATTTTTATTTTTTTGTAAAAGCATCATTTTACAAAATTTAAAGGTGTCAGATTGAAGTTGACAACATTCCATCCATTTTTTCCAAATACACAATAGTTTCTGAAGATGAAATTTTATGACTTCTATTTAAAGATCAGTTTTAAAGGGTTTTTTGTAAATAATATATTCTTTATTACAGTTTAACAGAGCATGTTGTATTTTAAATTACACTATTGCAGTAATCTTTCTTAAGCTGAAATCCTAGTTTTCTGTGATTTAAAAAAAACCAAAATTCTCTTATAAATATAAATCCACATTTTTCTGCAATTAAAATGAAATCTGACAGCCCGAACTCCGCCTCCCTTTAAAAAAGGCAAATTCAGCATTTTTTCCGTGGCAAATGGTTTTTTAGGATCCCTGCTTATAAGTAAGTTGAATTGAAACCACTAGAAGCTTGATCCTATATTCCTTAGCTTCCCACTTACTATGAACTTTTGGTATTTTGAAATACTGAAGATCCGAAATAGAATTTTTCATGTTTGTGTTATAAACAAGTTAGGACTGAAGGATCTGAGCTAGGACCAGAGGAAAAGGCATAAGTTTCAGACTTATGTCTAACAATTTCTCTCCTGTAACTATCTATGGATAAATATCCAGATTGCATACCTAGATTAATTAGTATCTCCAGTTGAAATTAGTGTGCAGTCTTGCTTAAGACCCAGTGACACAATCTGTCACTTTGTAGATAGAGTAAATCTATTTCTGCAGGCACTTAGAAGTCTGTTTATCAGAAAAGTTGTGCAGCCTTCTGCTATCTGTCAGTAGCGCTGCTATATTTGTGTGTCAGTAATAAGTCAACTTGAACTTTAGAGGATTAGAGAGCAAGATTTTTAAAAAGAAAACTGAGCCAGAAGTTAGGTTCCTAAATCCAAATTTAGGCACCTGTGAAGGGGTCCCACTCACCACATGTGCACCTGGCTAGACATGGGATGTAAAGAATGTATGAGTGTGGGTGAGTGGTGGGATGGGTTGGACGACACCCTCCACCTACCCCCCGGGATGTCACCTGGGTGTGCTGGGATGCCACAGAGTCAGACTATTCTGCCAGCCTGGGCCCCCTTTTACTTGGTCTTCCTGGGTTAGGCTCCCCAGCCTTTTCCAGCCAAGCACGCAGGCAGGGCCACCCCCAGCTGCACAGAGAGACAGAGATCTGCTCTGAGAAGGCTCAGCTTAAGGGGCTTGCCACAGCACCCAGATGTACACTTCCTCCCCCCGCCCCCCCCCGGAGTACAAACCCAAAATTGTATGACATTACCCTCCTCCGCACTGAGGGAAGAGGTAATGCAAAACTTCTTGCCCCCTCCCCCAGTTAGAAATCACATAAACTGGGTTATATTGTAAACCAGAAATAAATGTATTAACCATAACAGGTGTATTTTAAGTAGTTATG
Source organism: Mauremys mutica (assembly GCF_020497125.1). NCBI lineage: Eukaryota > Metazoa > Chordata > Testudines > Geoemydidae > Mauremys > Mauremys mutica. The sequence continues at coordinate 80,830,460 of NC_059074.1, read as the reverse complement.
GAGGTAGCAGACAGAACAAGGCAGATTACTAAGAAAATAAAACAGCACGCAAACTAAGCTAGTTTCACTAAAGAAATTGATTACATGTAAGTTCTAACCCTAAGTGTGGTTCTAATAATCTTCTTCACAGGCTAGATGGCCTTCCTGCCTGGGTCCAGTTCTTTCCCCCAGTTCAGTCTTAGTTGTTTCCAGCAGTCATCTTGAGTGGGGTAGCAGGGGAGAACTGATGACCAGGATTACCTCACTCCCCACCCTTAAATAGGATTTGCATAAGGCAGGAGTCCTTTGTTTCCTAGTTTGACCCTCGCCCCAGCTTCTTGTGGTAAAGTATAGAATTCAAGATGGTCACATGCCTCTGTAGGGCCCCTGTAGCCATTCTTCACAGGCTGACCCACGTGTTCACAGGAAGACTAAGCTCTTTTACAGTCCATTGGCTCTTGCTGATGGGCCATCAACACTGTCCAGCTTTTTCATTGTTGTACCTGAAGTGTTAGCAGTGGGCATTACCCAAAATAACATAGTTGAAATATAGTCAATATTCCTAATTTCAGATGCAGAAATGATACATGCATACAAATAGGATAATCATATTCAGTAAATCATAACCTTTCCAATGATACCTTACGAGGCCAATCTTGCTTAAAGTACATCTGGAGAAGATTAGACTTGGTGCTCGTTTTTGTTTTTCTTTTCTCTTTAACCTTACAAATATCAGTTCTCCTCCCTCCTTTTGAAAGAGAGAAAATTCTTTTAGGACAGCTTTATAAATTATAAAGAAGAATTAAAAGACCTAAATCCTCTTTGGCTTTTTTGGCAAGCTTTCTTCAACAAAAAATTATGATAACAGGTTCCTCTGAATTTGTATTTAGCTTTGCTGTTCTACAGATACAAAAGCTATATACTGCTCTTGGTATGCACATGTATCTTCTGATTATGAGGGAGTGGAAGTAGTATGCCTGGATGGTCCTAAGGATCATTTAACAACCAGCAGAAGTTACCATTATTGTGCCAGTCCTGCAAGCTGCTTAGCATGAGTGGACCCTGTACTCTCACATCGTATGAAAGTCACTGGGCATGTATCTGATAATACACCGTGTGTGCAGGTCGTCAGAATATTGACCTTTATCCCCTCTTCAAACTCTTAGTTTTCACCTAAATGTGACTGTAAAATGTTTTTCATGTGTAGAGATAGGGTTGCCAGGTGTCCGGTTTTTCGATCGTAAGGCCTGGTGGACAAGGGACCCTGGAGGATCCGGTCAGCACTGCTGACCGGGCCATTAAAAGTGAAGTTGGTGTGGCTGGCAGGCTCCCTACCTGGCTCCACGCAGCTCCTTGGAAATGGTAACATATCCCTGGGCTCCTAGGCAGATGTGCACTCTGCATGCTGGCCCCGCCTCGAGGGCTGGATCCACAGCTCCCATTGGCTAGGAACCATGGCCAATGGGAGCTGCAGGAGCGGCACCTGTGTGCAGTGACAGGGCGTAGAGCTGCCTGGCTACTTCTGAACCTAGGAACTGGACATGCCAGTCGCTTCTGGGAGCCGCCTGAGATAAGCGCTGCCCAGAGCATGCACCCCTCATCCCTTCCCACAACCCAACTCCCTCCCCCAGCCCAGAGCCCCCTCCTGCACCCTGAACCCCTCATTGCTGGCCCCACCCCAGAGCCTGTATCCCCAACTGGAGCCCTCACCCCCTCATGCACCCCAACCCCCTGTCCGAACCTGGTGAAATTGAGTGAGTGTGTGAGGGTGGGGGAGAGCGAGTGACAGAGAGGGGGGGGATGGAGTGAGCAGTGGGTGGGGCCTTGTAGAAGGGAAGGGACGAGGCCTACGGGAAGCGGTAGGGCAAGGTGTTCAGTTTTGTGCCATTAGAATGTTGGCAACTGTATGTAGGGACTTAAATTCTACACATAATTCAAAAGTTAACCTGTGTTCATATTCAGGAGAAATATGTATGCCCATGAAGGAGTGAATATACCCCTAAGTCCCATGACCAAATCATTTGTTTTATCATTGTATTGGTGCTCATTACTCTTAATGCCTCTTTTTTGTATTTTTATAGGATTCTTCAAGATGAATACTACAGAAATCAATTCATTCACCATGACTCCATTAGGTTTTATACCAGATTTCAAAAATGCCACCCTTGTACCTGTCAATGAGACTGCGTGTGAAAACTGGAGTGAGGTTCATCATCTGGTTTTTCATGTGGCAAATATTTGTTTTGCAGTTGGATTGGTTATTCCAACCACTTTGAATTTCCATATGATTTTCCTGCGAGGCTTGCTTGCTACAGGTAAGCCAAACAAAATTTACTTTTTACAACTTTATTGTGGCTGAAATTCTATTTACTGACCAATAGAAAGTAGGTCTGTGAAGCCATTTAAAAAAAATTAATCTTGAGATTAAACAATAATACCATTTTATTTAAATATTTTTGGATGTTTTCTACATTTTCAAATATGTAGATTTCAATTACAGCACAGAATAAAAAATGTACAGTACTCTATTTTTATTACAAGTATTTGCACTGTCAAAAACAAGAGTATTTTTCAATTCACCTAATAAAAGTACGGTCGTGCAATCTCTTTATTGTGAAACTTGAACTTACAAATGTAGAATTATGTACAAAAAAGATTTTTTGAATGCAATCTAAAATTTTAGAGCCTGCAAGTCCACTCAGTTCTACTTCTTATTTAGCCAATCACTAAGACAAACAAGTTTGTTTACATTTGCAGGAGAAAATGCTGCCCGCCTCTTGTTTTCAATGTCACCTGAAAGGTGAGAACAGGTGTTCAAATGGCATTGTTGTAGCTGGCTGTGACGTTATTGATATAAATGGGAACCATATAGAACATGGGTTGCAACCAAGGTCCTGGGGTGGCACCAAATCCTAAGTAAAGGGGGTCATATAAGGTGTCTAAGACCAGGTTCTGGGTTGCTGGTTATGATTATGCTGTCTGTATGTCTGTGTATCATTTTGTAGTTTAAGTATAAATATTGGCTCTATACTGTCTATATTTTATATTATGCTCTGCCTCTGGGAAGTGTCCCAGACAAAGCTGATGTTAGCCCGGCATAGCTGGCTTGATGGCCCATTAAAGGGCCATCAGCTACACAATTGACCCATGGAGAGAAGGCAGACACGCCTTGTGACTAAGCAAAGTATGCAGGGACTGGCCCATGTAACTCCAGACTCCATATTTTTTGCTGTAAGTTTCCACCGTGAGGACAAAGGGATTCTTACACCTGGAAAAGTCTATATAAGGCTGATGCATCATCTCCATCTTGTCTTCAATCCTGCTTCTGACCTCTGGAAGGACTTTGCTACAAACTGAAGCTCTGCACGAAGGACTGTTGACCCATCCCAGCGGGGGATGTTCCAGAGACTTAATCTGAACCTGCAGTTTACTCCAGCACTGCTGCAAGCCTGAACTAAGAACTTTGCCATTACTGTATGTAATTGATTCCATTTAACCAATTCTACCTCTCTTCTCTACCTTGTTCCCTTTGTAAATAAACCTTTAGATTTTAGATTCTAAAGGATTGGCAACAGCGTGATTTGTGGGTAAGATCTGATGTGTATATTGGCCTGGGTCTGGGGCTTGGTCCTTTGGGATCGAGAGAACCTTTTTCTTTTATTGGGGTGTTGGTTTTCATGACCATTCATCCCCAGGACGAGTGCACTGGTGGTGATGCTGGGAGACTGGAGTGGCTAAGGAAATTGCTTGTGTGACTTGTGGTTAGCCAGTGGGGTGAGACCAAAGTCCTTTTTGTCTGGCTGGTTTGGTTTGCCTTAGAGGTGGAAAAACCCCAGCCTAGGGCTGTGACTGCCCAGTTTAAGCAATTGGTCCTGATTTGGCACTCTCAGTTGGGTCCCGCCAGAATCGCTCCGTCACACTGGCGTCGCAAGATATTTACATGCAGATGCACTAAAGATTCATATGTCCCTTCATACTTCAACAACCGTTCCAGAGGATGTGCGTCCATGCTGATGACGGGTTCTGCTCAATAACAATCCAAAGCCGTGCAGACCGACGCATGTTCACTTTCATCATCTGAGTCAGATTCCCCTCTAGCAGAAGGTTGATTTTCTTTTTTTGGTGGTTCAGATTCTGTAGCTTCCACATTGGAGTGTTGCTCTTTTAAGACTTCTGAAAGCATGTTCCACACATTGTCCCTCTCAAATTTTGGAAGGCACTTCAGATTCTTGAATCTTGGGTTGGTTAGAAATCTCACATTGGTAACTTCTTTGTGTTTTGTGAAATCTTCTTCAGTGAACATGTTCTTAAAATGAACATGTGCTGGGTCATCATCCAAGACTGCTATAACATGAAATATATGGCAGAATGTAGGTAAAACAGAGCAGGAGACATACAATTCTCCCCCAAGGAGTTCAGTCACAGATTTAATTAACACCATTTTTTTTTTAATGAGTCATCAGCATGGAAGCATGTCCTCTGGAATGGTGGCCAAAGCAGGAAGGGGCATATGAATGTTTAGCATATCTGGCACATAAATACCTTGCAATGCTAGCCATAAAAGTGCCATGCAAATGCCTGTTCTCACATTCTGGTGACATTGTAAATAAGAAGAGGGCAGCATTATATCCTGTAAATGTAAACAAACTTGTTTGTCTTAGCGATTGGCTGAATAAGAAGTAGGACTGAGTGGACTTGTAGGCTCTGAAATTTTACGTGTTTTGTTTCTGAGTGCAGTTATGTAACCAAAAATCTACATTTGTAAATTGCACTTTCAGGACAAGGATTGCACTACAGTACTTGGATGAGGTGAACTGAAAAATATTTTTTGTTTATCTTTTACTGTGCAAATATTTGTAATAAAAATAATATACACTTTGATTTTAATTACCACACAATACAATATATATGAAAATGTAGAAAAACATCCAGAATATTTAATACATTTCAATTGGTAGTCTATTGTTTAACAGCGCAATTAAAACACGGATTATTTTTTTGAGTTAATAGCATGAGTTAACTGTGATTAATTGACAGCCCTAACAGAAGGTATTGTCCTGGACTCGCTTGTCTTCCTTGGTGGTATTTCAACATATTTTAATTTTGTTTTATTTTGTTGGAGGTGTGTTTTAGCATGATTTGGGGCCTGGTCAACACTCTGACATTGCAGAACTTATTTAGATAAGGTAATACAGACCCAGTCTCATAAAACTCCAACAACTGCATATAGAATTTTGAGCATCTGTGCCGTTGCTGAAACGTCTGCCTGTGTGTGGAAGGGTAGGGTTTGTTTATGTGGTGTGGGCTATTTTGTGTTGTTTTCCCTTTCTTTGTCTTTCTCCACTCTTTTAACTTATCAGAAAAAAAAATATGCTTGGAAAAAAATTGGCCCCCAAATTTTTTATTATGAGTAAATGGAAAAAAGTAGAGCTCAGTTTAAATTATAGCAAGATAAACTTGTACCTTCTACAATATAAATCTTTTGCACTCTCAGACCACTGATATAATAGTAAATACACCTACACCTACAATATTTAAATTTTTCCTTGAAGAGCTTCATGTAGTGACTAGCCCCAGCTCTTCTTAAAATATGAGGTCTGAGATGACCTCACACACCATGGGAGTGAAGCGTGAACATATTAGTAAATATATTTTCTTGAGGAGGACTAGCTTTCCACTCAAGCTGAACATTGCTAAAACAGATCTCTTCATCTTAACTCCCGCTCCCACCCCGTTACCTCCTTACTTGGTCACTGTAGATCACACCACCATCCTGCCTGTCGCTCTGGCCCATACTGAGGCATCGTCTCCAACCTCTCTAGGTTTTCATGTCCAGGCTACGTCTAAATCTTGCGGATTCATTTTGCGTAACATTTCTAAGATATGGTCTTTCCTATACACTCTCACATCTAAAATGCTCATCCAGGCTGTTATCTTGCTTCTTGATTACTGCAACATCTCTGTAGTTGTCACTGGCCTTGACAAGTGCAGGCTTGCCCCGCTCATGCATTCAACTGATGCTGCAAAGATAATTTTCCTAGCCCGTTGCTTTGACCATACTTTGCATCAAACAAAATACACTTGTCACTTTCAAGGCCCTTCACAGCTAATCAAATGTCATCTTTCATTTTCTACTGAAATATTCAGTCCCATCTATCTGTGATGCCAGCTTCCATTGCCCACTTACAACATTTTGAAACAAGTATCTTTGTGCTTTCTCCCATGCTGCCCCACCTGCTTGGGAGGAGCTTCCTTTAAACATCTGCAAAACTAACTCATTATCCTTCTAATGCCTCCTTAAAACTCTCCTTTTCTATGAAGCCTGCAAAAAAACTGGACAACCATTAGCTTCTGGCATGCTAAGACTGCTGCCTATCGTACTGGCTAATATTCTCTCATTCTTTCCTTACACTCCCCTGCTTGTCTCCACCTGTTTACTCTTGTGTGATACTTAGATTGTAAATTCTTTGGGACAGGGATTTTTTTTTCCAATTCTGTTTGTACAGCACCTAGTGGAATGGGGTTCTGTTCCATGATAGACCATTATGGAAATACAAATAATTAATAATATTCCAAGTCTAATACTATTGTAATGCAAAGAGCTAACTAACATTTCCTTTTTCCGATAGTCAAAAAAGCAATTTACGATTAGTCTTGGCCTGATTCATTATTAACCACCTTAAATGCCCTGACTAACATCTGGACTATTGTATTTAATAAAGATGTAGTTGGATTGTACAACACACTTGGCAATCTTAAGTACTCTGAGAAAGTAGAGTTCTCCTGCTCTCTTACATTATCTGAAAGCATTAAGAATGGATGCTTCTTTGTTCTAGCATTTCATTTGCTGCTAGTTTAGAAATAGTGTTAGCTTTAAAGCTAGGGTGAAATCCAGGACCCATTGATGTCAAAAGGGGTTTTGCCATTGACTTGAATAGGGCTAGGTTTTTACCACTGAAGTATTGTAAGCACCTCGTGATAGTAGGTGATGCCAAAACCTTGTTTTCAGTTGCATTGTTAGGAAGAGTTCAAACATGATTTGAGTGGGGCCAAACTATGTTCGTAAAGTCTTAACCTAAATCACTTACAAGGTTCCTGAACTATCTCTATGCCATTGTACTGTATGTAGAACCAAAGTCTTCATGGCCCATTGAGGAAGTGTTGTGAAAAGTTATGACCCTGTAAGGTGTATTTTTGAGAAATATCACTTTTGTTATTTTTACAGTATAGAACTTCTATATTGTAAAAATAACAAGTGATATTTCTCAAAACTACACCTTACAGGGTCATAAGTATAATAGAACATGTTCAGTGTTTGAGAAACAATTTTAATTACCAGACCTTTATGTTGCTTGTATTAAGAATTTTACAGTAATTGTTCCATATCTCTTTTCACACTTACAAAAGGCTCTTTTCACACTTACAAAATGAGTTTCTCTAATGGCCAGGAACCTCAATTTTTGCAAGACCTTTTTATCTGTTGGACTCTCATTAAAATCAACAGGAGTTCTGCATGTGAAGGGTTCACTGATTTGGGCTCTAGTTTGAATTGTGAACTGGCAAACATGTGGAGTATGAATTTTTCAAGCTGAGATGGCAACTTGAAAGAGTAACATTCTAAGAGATACATAATTAAGAACTTTTTATCTTGTTTAGCAGCTCTCACTAATCAGAGCAGAGGAATTAGTATTGGAAAATTCTACTTTCCTAACCAATGATATCTTGAACAATGGCGTAATTCACAGCAGGAAGCCAGATTCATAACATATTATGGTGGTGTTTCTTTTAAAACTGAAAATCTCTGTGGATGGCATTTAGGGAGCTCCAGGCAAATAGTGCTTGCTTATTCATGTCTTGTTTGTCTACAAGCTTCAGCCTTAGAAATGAATGCTTATCATTTTTTGTCTCAAATCAGTGTAATGCCAGCTATCTGAAGCAGTTGTGTTTTTAGTTAAAATGCTTCTTGTAACTAAACAAAATTAGCTGTTACACTTGCATTTAATACAACATTGCTTATCTTGATCCATATTACCTAGCTCTGAAACTTGGGAAATGCATCACTTCTGAACGTAATCACTGTAATTTAAAATAGGGATCTGTATTAAAAGTGTGTGTGTGTATAATTATAATAAAATAAATAAAATAAAATCCGGGAGAAATATTTTTATACGTTATTGATCAGTATCATTTAACTTCCTATTTTATTTTTGACAGGATGTGTACTTTTTATCATCTGGGCTATGCTGTACCGTTGTGCCTTGGATATAATGATCTGGAATTCGGTGTTCTTGGTTCTTAACGTCTTGCATTTTGTATATCTACTGTACAAGAGAAGACCGGTATGTAAAGAGTATAATCACTACAAAGTCCTGTGGCTGTCCTTGGGCAAGCCTCCCATTGAATTCTATTGGAGCTTTGCCCCGGGTGGGTCAGTTATCAACCCCAGCAGGTACCAGCTACTATTAACATGATTTTAGCCTGATTGTTTGTGTATCACTGTCTGATATAGTACTCCCATTTTAAAACTTTTTTTTTGTTTTTTGGTCAGGCTTTTTTATCTAAATGAAAAGGACATACATTTCAAAAGTGATTAGTGATTTTTTTTGGATGCACAACTGGAGCATTTCACAGGGGCCAGATTTTTCAGAGGGTAGGTGCTCAAAACTTCAGAAAATTAGGTCCACATATCTCAAGGTGGACATCCATAACTAATCATTCCTGGAAAATAAGGCACGACCTCTATGGGGATAAAACTTCTCCTGCTTAGTTTAAACTCAGAAGTATCTTGTGTACTGGTGCGGAGGAGGTGTAGAGTACACTTTGGCTCTTGATAAACATGGAAATAAATGTAGGTGTCCATATACAAACAACTTTAATGTTCTCCTTGCAATCCATTCATACAAAAAATACCATTTTTGGTCCCTGTGCCCTCTTGCCTTGCAGAGGGAAGGAAATCCCACAAAAAAACCCTCATGGTCAGACCCTGCAGATTTGGGAGGGGCGGGGAAGTGATAAGCGAAATACTACTCCCTTCTCTATCAAATATCTGGGATGCCCAGGAATGAGTGGGGAAAAAGTGGGCAGGGTGACAGAGCCACATTCAGTGACATGATTCCTGCCTTTAACCAGTTTTGGAGCATGGGGATAATTTGCAGGTCAAATCAGCAAAGTTAAAGCTGCCTAAACTCTGCTGTGCACCCTGTGACATCCCTCCATAGAATCAAAGGGAACAGCCTGGGGGGTGAGCCAATAAATCTGCAAGGGTCTGCAGAGTAGTGTAGAACAGGAGTCAATCAAGAGACTTGAGCACAGTCACTGAGGTTGGAGGCCAGGATCCTTGGGAATCCCCATTCCTTTATCCATCCTGCCACCTGATATCTTTCCATTCTGCATGTACACAAATTCAATGGATGGGTAGGGGGTAAGGGTTGAAATGTGCCATGGCTCCAATGGACCACAGGAATGTTTCTATTTTGTTCCCCTGATGTATACTTGTGTATGACCATTTATTTTTAAATTTTAGCACATAGCTAGTCCTGACTGCAGAAACATTTAGACTTAGAAAGAAAAAGGGAAAATTCTTTTTTGCTCACTTTGGACTTTATATTGTACAAAATCTATCTAAGAGAAATTACAGGAATATACTTGGGGTAAAGTATGCTTCTAGACAAAACTAGATAAAGCTTTAATCAGTCACTATTTTAAAACTAGATATATTGCTCTACTGATAACTGTCCATTTAGTTCCATTCAGTATATTGAACCATTTGGCCTATCCAAGATGAGCCTAAATTGCCCATTGCCTTTAAAATTGAAGAGTTTTTAAAAAGGGAGTAGGCATATTTGTTTCTTACTGTTGTGTCTGAGATGCTTGCACAATTATTTTAGAAAACCTTTCTTTGTTGATCTGTTTATACATGGCCTTCAGGATACGATACTATGACAAAACAGAACCTTTGCCTATAAACTCAGATATTCTGTCTGTTATGCTACACCCATTACTGTATCTAAGCACCTACACAAATAATTTTCATATGTATTGTTATAGACTCCCAACATGAATGTCATAACCCCCAGAGGTGTCACTAACACATGTCATGACTATCTTACCCTTCTGTTAGATTAGAGAGGGTGTGCTGGGGAGGATGGTAGATCCTGGTATTGAAAACACAGAGAACCACTGTATTATATGATAAAGTAACAAAAGATCTCCTTGCAACAGATGTATGCAAAGGGCCAGGATTAAAATAGCAGTAAAAAAACTTTAACTCTGACTTGAGTGACTAAAATCTGACCCAAATTACTTTATCCCTTCTACCAAAGCCTTCCCCAGGACCATAATGTATTGTCACTACAAAACTCTGCAGCAAATCGAAATAGTCAAATGTAGGAGCAGCACAAAACACACTTACTCTCTACACCACTCCCTCCAGGAATACTGTAGTCATTTTTCATAACTTCATTCAATAAAAATATCTGTACCTGAAGATGCCCCATAATTCAGCAGGACCAGGGGCAGTGTGTGAACTGTTCAGTGTGGGAAGCTAGCCCCCAGCCCCTCCCATTCTGTTTGAAGTCCCACACCTTTTGCCCATTTTCCCCCCCCCCCCACTAGATGAGCCCAGAGCACCTCCACCAAGGCCCCCAGTCCCAAGGGGGCTGCGTAGCCCCAGCTACCTCCACCCGCAGCCCTGGGTGGATGGTGTGGCTCCAGCACTGGTGTGGGCAGTGTGGCCTTAGATGCCCCGAGTCCTGGCTCCAGCCTGAGCCCCATTGGAAGAGGTGGAAACTGGAAGCAGGCAGGAAACTGGGGGCAGAGCTGGGGTGGGGCTGCACCAGGCTGTGTAGGGAGGCTTAGTTTCCTCATGCCTGTGATACCTGCGGCCCATGAGCAGGCTCTTGGCAGGGAGCACACAGGGTTTGAGTGTGCCACCTCCTAAGAACAAATTTGAAGAGTCCTAAAAATCAGCTATGATGATTGCTGTCCCTTTGTGGGGAGATCCCATGGTCACAGCAGCATTTTAAGTGGACTTTGCTGTCCCAACCTCATGGGCTAAACTTTCTAAAGCAACAATGTCATATGGGGGGGGGACAATGGGACCTAGTGCTCCAGTGACTTAGGAGTCTTAAGAAAATGTTACAAATACCTTCTTAATATCTACTCATTTTGTTTTCTCAGCATTGTTTGGGGTTTGCTTTATGGTAATGGCAAAAATTGGGGAGGGAAGGAGGAGATGGGGAGTTTGGCGGGGGGAGCAAGAGGGAATAGAATATATGGAGTCATCCTTGGTCCAAGTCCATTAAAATCAGTAGAATTAAATCAGGCATGAATTGGAATAAAATATATATTTCTTCTCGGTGGCTTTATTTATTTTTATGTGCTAATTATGGGGCAATTATTGCTGCACTAGCATAGGGTCAAAGGGGCTGCAGGGGTTGGTGTGTGGAGGCAGGGGTCAGGGATACCAAAGTTGTGCCCCTGCTGCAGTGGTCTCGTTAGGGGATCCACACTGGTCCTGCTTCCCCTATTCTCAGAGCTGCCAAAGAGGTGGTACAGACCTGGTACAGTTGACTCTCCATCTAGCATAAGGAGCTCCCAGTAGAAAGGATAATTTCCCCCAGAGAAATGACTTATACCTGCCCCTTTGTTTTAACTTAGCAAGTGAAGAGAGGCAATAGCACAATGAGGAATTGGACCCTAAGGGTCCAATTTTTCAATAGTTCTGTGCACCCATAACTGCAGTTGTAGTCAGTGGGAGCAATGGATGCTCAGCGCCTCTGAAAATCAGATTCTAAATACCTTGTGATAAACACATCCATCATGTGAATTTTTAAAAATACCATAAAGTTAAATGGAAACAAGAAAACATATGCCAGACAATATATGTGTAGTCTTCATTATACATTATGAGCAATAACCCTTCTTGTAGATGCAACATCTGCTACTTACTCCACTCTTTGTAGTTGCTGTGAATGTAACTTTGCTTTTACTATGAACTTGAAAATTGGTGGTTTTAAACATCACCACAGAAGGCAGCAAAGAAGATGTTAGAAAATAATTTTTGAAGGAGATTTTCTAGCAGCAAGTATTGACCACCACCCAGAATCCTTTTTATTTACTCAGCCTCACACATCACATAATCTAGAAAGAATGGAAAAACAATTAAAAATCAAGCTGTATTGCAGAATGAATAATTGATAGATATTTTCAGTTAAATATTTATTTCATTAAATGTAGTCTGTGGAAAAAACAATGGATTCTTTCCTGACCAAAATATGACTTCTGTGGTTTTGGCTTGTTGAGGCTTTACCTACATGGTTCCTTTTAGAACCTCACCCTAATTCAGAAGCTAAAAGATTCTAATCAGTGCCTCTGCAGCGCTCTGGCTCAAGGCTTTGGCAGTACTCCAGAACGCTTCATCTATCACAGAGCAAAACTTATACCTACCCATATGGCTCATTTGGAAAAGGGCCCACAATGATGACTGCAGAAGCAGTCAACGGTGCTTAACTTAGGTTAGGGTGAACACTGCTTTGAAAGGGAGGGCTCGCAAAGTAGAATAATACCTCCACTCTGATCACTTGTTTTAAAAACAGCACTTCAGTTATGTCTGCTTTTTGCTTAGAGACATTTACATATTAGATCATGAAAGCTTAAACTTTTTGTTTTCCTTTAGTCAGTTTTGCCCTCACAAATGCTTGTGTAATTCCCAACTCAGTCCATGGGAGCTGCACATACACATCTAAGAATAAAATTTGACCCTGTCTGTAAACAGGTAAGATCACATGCAGGGAGATACACAGCATTAAGTTAGAATTCCTGACACAAAGGAGGGACTGACTGGAGAAGATATGTCGATTGCAATCAGTCTGTCTAACCTCACAGTTGCACAGAACCTATATGCAGATATTTGCAACCTTAGGGGATTCTGTGATTGATGATCTATTATGATCCCTAGCACACTTCTCCCTACCCCGTATGATTAAATTGAAGCTTTGCTTTGCCTGTGTGTAGGCCCTTTTTAGTTGTTAAGAACTACGATGTGCAGCAGGGCCGGGGGAATTGAAAATCTGAGTCTCATACAAACATAGTTACAGTAGCTTGAGTGCTAACAACCTCATTGTTAATCTTGCCTGAGCGTTTCCATTCCAGCGCCCCCCTTTCAGGAATTTAATAGCTGTATTATAATGCATATGTACAAGGAGGCCAGATTAAAGGTGCACAGGCAACGTTAATTCTGCCTTTCTTAACTTTTCAGGGCCTGACTTTGCATCCTTAATAAAGTTGTTTTAACATAATGTTTATGTGTAATTTTCTAGATATTTAAAAAAGCAAACTGAAAAATGGAAGTTCTTTCATGTGGCATTATATTGACACCCCCATGGATCATTAGCACAGACCTCTGCTGCTTGAGCAAACAGAATAACTGATAGCAGTACTAGGCTGTTATCCTCTATGTGGACTAGCAGTAGAGGGGGATGGGACACTTTGCCAGTGGGTTTCAAAGATATTTGCTGACAGTAAAGTCATGGTGAGACTCAGGGACAGGGATCATGGGTTCCATTGCAGACTCTGGAGGAATGTGTGCTGCAGTGGGCACTGGCACTTCTGCTCATTCCCCCCAAGCTTGATCCCTTTTGTCCCTTCTGTCCCATCATCTCCATGAATCCTCCTCCCCTTGTCTCTGCCCCAGTCCTCTGTATCCCAGTTTCATTCTCCTCATCTAGTCAGTTCCGGTCTCCACTTCTAAGAGGCTTCTGGTCCCAGCCCCAGGCTCCCCCCTTTTCCCACTCCTAGTCTCCTTGTCCATCCAGTCCCAGTTTTCTCTCCTCCTGCACAGTCTGTCTCTGTGTTTCTCCAGTACTCCCCTGCCCGTGTTCCCCATGCCTCCATAGGAGCCAATGCTCCCAGTCCCAATCTCCCTCACCAGGGTTCTCATCCATTCTCAATGTCCCCTGGCTCCTTGTCCTGGTTGCTTTGCCCAGCCAGATACACCCTGACTTCTTGTCAGATCTTTCTCACCAGCATCCTTATTCCTTCCCATCCCGATGGGTTCTCAGGCTCCTTGCCCAGCCAGTCCCAGTCTCCACCTTCAGGCTTCATGTCCCAATCTACTCCCTGGCCCTCACTCACAATGCCCTATGTCTGGCTGTTGTCCCCTCTGCATTAGAATCAAACTATTCCTTCCACTATGTTGCCTGGGTGCCAATAGAGTAGGGGATGGGGTTCACTGAGAGCACAGGAGAGACCACTTCCCTGTTCTCAGTGCCAGTGCCTGGACAAACCCTAGCAGCCATAGCTAAAAGCCCAGCTTTGCCCCTGGATTGGAACATGCTCTATTGCTCTGTGGGGCTGGCACACGTGTTATCTGGTCAGCACAAGGAGCTGTGACAGGCCTCGAGCATGCTCAGTGAGGACAGAATCTTTCAAGACTTTTTGCTGTTAAGCTGTAGAAAATTTCAACTGAACATGTGCAAATGTGACTTTCAGAAATATAACTTGGCCAAATTTGGACGGATTTTCACAGTGATGGCAAAAAGCGCATCCCTCACACAAAGGCCACCTCCCTGTCAAATTTAAAGTCCCTATTCCAAAGCATTAGGGACCTTTTCAATGAAAAGGTCACTGGAATATTTTTAACATTGAAAAATAATTTTATTTTCCTTAGTCTCATTCTTGGAAATGACTGACCTGTTTTGGATGAAATTTTCCACAACAAAGTTTGGCAAAGTTATAAGTAACTGAAATTGGGCAACATTAATAGGTGGTGCTACCAGCCCCACCTATAATTTTGTTTATCATTTTTTTCTTTATTTTTCATTCTGAATATATTTACTTCCTTTTTTTTATTCTCTCATGTCCACACCCTTCATCTGTGTGTCCTGTTCTACCACCAAGCAGACCTCTGCTCAAGCTTTCCTGTGTTTTGGGGTAGACAAGGACCCAAAGCACTAGCTGCTATCTCCTTCCCAGTTGCTTTCGTTCAGGAAATACTTTCAGGCTTAGGATTTCAGCCAGCTTCCTTTCCCTCTTCCCTGCAGCCGAAGTTTGGGTGGGCTCCCAAGAGTGGGATGTTCATCTGGCAGTGGTTTCTTCCTTACTCATGACATGTGCTTATAGTGGGTTTCTGCATGCTGGCTCTGTTTTCAGGGCTTGCAGGCCTGCTCTCCCTCTGCCTACAAGCCATGAATATGAAGGATCAAAGGTGCTCCCTCATTCTGTCCTGAAGCAGGGATGCATAGTGAAAGACACAGGGGTTCTGATGTTCCAGATGCCCTTCTGGGCCAAACTCTATTTGCTCTTACGGCAGTGTAAATCCAGAGTGACTGTTTAAATCAATTCAAATTCTACTGATATGGGAAAGATGCTTAAAGTGCCAGCATACCATCTTGACCCAATTTTAACTCTGCATAAACAAGTGCTGTGGTCACCATCTAAGAGTCAACATTTGTGGACAGATGCCAGTTCTTTCCTGCCCTATATGTAGACAAAGCCTGAAATATCTCAGTTACAACCATTTTGGCAAATGGTGAACTTTCATAGGAACCTGTGGAACTGAAAAATAATCTTGCACTTCTGTTTCTTCTTTGACCCATTCTCCTTTATGATAACTGTTGTTGCATTCCAGATCAAGATAGAGAAGGAGTTCAGTAGTCTGTACAAGAGAATGTTTGAACCACTCCATGTACCTCCAGAACTGTTCAAGAGATTAACTGGACAATTCTGCAACATTCAGACTTTAAAAACAGGTCAAGCATATGCTGCAGAGGACAAAACATCAGTTGATGATCGACTAAGTATCCTGCTAAAGGGAAAGTATGTGCTGCATAAAGTTTGGGAAAGTCTTGTGTATTGCATGATGGTGGAATGAAAAAACAAATTCAAAGGAAGGTCATTTTAAAAATAATTGTTCACAATATACAGTAAAAGCTGTGTTATCCGGCCCTGTACCAACTGGAAAGCTCTATAAACTGACATTTCTAATCTTCATAGAAAGTCAGGTTTATAGTCCGGTTGGCATGGGGCCGTCAGGCTTCCTACCTGGCTCTGCGTGGCTCCCTGGAAGCGGTGACATGGAGAGGAATGGCCACGAGGGGTTCAGAGTGCAGGGGGGCTAGGGGCTGGGGCACGGAAGGGGTTTTGGGGTACCAGATCCAGGGCGGACGCTCACCTCGAGTGGCTCCCCGCAAGTGGTGACCTGTCCCTGCTGCTTCTAGATGGAGATGTGGCTAGGCAACTCTGCATGCTGCCTCCACCCCCAGGTGCCACCCCTGCATTGGCCAGGAACTGACTGGAGATGCACTGATTCATAACTTCATAAGTTCTAGCTGGATTCATAAGTTCTAGCTGGAGTTTAAAGCTGATATTTCCTTGTAAGTTGTGGTACCACCATCTATCCTCTTTTCCTAGGGTTTGATCCACCCTATGTCACTTTGCAGGTGGATCAAACCCAAATTATTCAGAGGACATCTGATAGATGTAGTATTTTGCCTACTGGGTGCTGCCTTACGGGTAGACCTGGGCAATTTTTTTGGCCAAAACTCTTTTTCAGTGAAATATGCAGATTCGACAACACTGGAATGTGTAGTGAATTTGTGTAGGCTTTGCTGAATTGTTGGAGTGGAAATAAACCCTAATAAGTAAATAAAAAAAAAACCAAACCTTTTCATTTTGACATTTTTCACAACAGTGTTTCAATTTTTCATTACAAAACAATTTCATTTTGAAATTTCTCTTTGGACAATTGCTTCTCTTCAATTTTGATGGAAAAAATAAAAAGCTTTTTAAAATGGCTGAAATTGAGACAAAATATTCACCAAAAATGTCCAAAAAATTGTTTTCTGTTTGACCCGCAACAGTGCTGTTTGTTTTGAATTGGTAGCAAAACAAAACAAAATCCATTATTCACACAGCTCCTTATTATTTCAAACCACGTCGCCTGTTTTAAGGAGTGATACTGCTCCCTTTAGAATCAATGAAAGTTTTGACAAAACTTAGTTTATTTGGCTGAGAACTAGGTCAGATGCTTGGTGAAAATTCCCTGAGACATGGATGCAGTGACCTCTTTCAGTTCTGTATTATCATTGTCAATAATCATATTCAAATTTAGATTGTTATTCTACCTTATGGTTTTTATATGTTGTTCTAACAAATATTTTTATCATCAGAATGAAGGTCTCCTATCGAGGGCATTTTCTGCATAATATTTACCCCTGTGCCTTTATAGATTCTCCTGAATTTCGATCAACTCAGATGAACCGGGGTGAGAAATTCCAGGTGTGTTTCTATTTGGCTGTCACTGGATATGAACGTAATGAACAGTGAATGTATTGACGTACACAGTTTTGCTAGGATTTTTTTTTATATTTAATGTTGGGCCATTTAAAAGATACTCTTGACTAGTAGTTCATTTCAAAATGGTATTAGTTTTTTCACTGACGAACCTCAGTATTGGCTTGTTCTATGCTATTCCCCCCCCCTACGGTTCATATACTTTAATTCTATTTAATAGGATCTGCACTTCCTGTGCAGGACATATAAATTAGAAGGAGGTTTGGAATTGTCAACAAAATGTTGAGTGACATATTTATAGGTTAAAAAGATGCCATCGAACTGAAATCTAGCAAGTTTTTTTAAAAAACGTGAATTTCAGGTACTACATCTACCTCTGGTTCCCCTGGTTTACAATCACACTTTTTTATATTTTTAATTTTTTCCCCTTTCTACTATTGCTGTATGTGTCACGCTCACAATTAAGGCTGTGATCCTGCAAATATGTACATACTTCACTTTAAGCACCTGAGTAGTCCCTGTGGGTGGGTATTTGCGGGATCTGGGCTTAACTGACTCTATTGGGAAAGTATGAAATTGGCTGTATGCAACATGTTGTCAAATGCACAAAGAAAACAATCTGAAAAAATATTTTTCCCCCTTTAAACTCTTTTAGTTACAGTAATTTTAGGCATTAGTTGTATCTGCTTTAAAAAAAAAAACTATTACAAGTATGAAGTTGGTGTCCCTTTAAATGTGTTCAATGAAAAAAAGCTAATGTGTGCATATATTACACTTGTCATTCAGCAATAATTACTTATATTTGAGTCACTTTATGCATTTATTTCCTTTCTGTGTTCCCAAAAATGTAAATCTAATTTATTATATGAGGAGATGTGTTTAAGGAGCAGGCCTCCTTTTTGAACACATGCACACAAAAATCATCCTTATGATTAAGTGCAAAACTTAGTCTATATTCAGACAAAACTCCCAGTGAGTTCAACAGGAGTCACCTTACCCAGAGGTGAAAGTGGGCCGGTACAGCATACCGGTAAGAAATGGCCGCTGGTATCAGTCCGTACACAGCCGACAGCACTTTAACGTCGCTGCCCCTTTTGCCTCCTCTCCAGGGCCATCGACGGGGGTGGGGGGCGCAAAAGGGGTAGCTGTACCAGGGCCCGGCAATTTAAAAAGGCCCAGGGCTCCTGGCCGCGGCCCCCGCTACTACAGCAGGAGCCAGAGCCCTGGGCCCTTTAAATTGCTGCTAGAGCCCCAGGCGGCGTGGGCCAAGCAGCGTGGAAGGGCTGGCTGGGGGAGGCTGATCCCAGCCCCGGCCCTTCCACCCAAGGCCCCTCCCCTTCCAGGGGCCCAGAGCCAGGCCCCCGTACTGGGTATGTCTTTTATATTACTTTCACCCCTGAGCATCACATAAGTGAGAGCTGCAGGCGTTGACGCCTAGTATACATGCCATAGAGTACCACACTGGAGACAGGGAGTGATCTTAGGGGTTCTCATTTTTAGGTTTAAGTGATCTGATACTTCAACCCAGAGCGACACTATTATTTGTATTATTGTATCATCTAGGAGCCCTAGTTGTGGACCAGGAGCTCATTGTACTAGGCGTTGTACAAATGCAGAACACAAAGACTGTCCCTGCCCCAAAGAATTTACAATCTGATCTCATGACGTTGGTGTGAATCCAGAGTAACACCAACAGAGATTAACATGATTGACCGTTGATGGCCTTGCCCTCTGAAGGAAAACGGTGTGGTTATAACATCTCTTAGGACTTGATCCTATTGCTTGATCTGATTCCCATTACAGTCAATGGAAAGATGCTCATTAACTTCAGTAGGAGTTGGATCAAGCCTTTCCTGCCATGTTATAGAACAATGCTGTTGTCTCAGAAATTCCCTATCTTTCTATCTGCATGTTGTGTGCAGTGATCATGGTTTCTAAGGGTCTTGGCTACATGGGGAAATTTCCCAGAATTACTGTACCAGTATAATTGTACCACTATAGTTTTACTGGTATAACTCCCCATGCAGACACCTATGCAGAATAACAGTGGCTTTTTTCTCAGTTTAGCTTATGTTGCTTTAGAAGCTCTGGAAGATGAACAGATGGCTGAAAGTATTATACATTGGTGTGCAGCCGATAACAAAATTTTAAGGAGGGAAGGTTTTCTACCCAAAATACTAAAATCAGTACCAGCTGTTTTGCTAGTTCCTTAACATGTTATTATTCCTAACTATGATTGTTCAATAGTTACTGGACTGTGACTCTCATCATGCCAGGAAGGGAGGCAGGGTTGGTATGGCATCTCGGTCAGTGATTGAGATAATATGTTCCAGTCAAGAACTCGGCATAGGGCCAAGGAGAGATGGTTATGAAGATATATTCACTAAAGGAATACTGTACACTTGCAGTCCTCGTCATGCAGTCTCTCCTTTAAAAGATGATCAAACATTGATTCATGCTATTGAAGGGAAATAGTTTAGCATCAAATTTCACTTACCTTAAAATTACTATAATCTAGTATGGTATGTCCTCGCTTTCTAGGTTTTTGTTTTGTTTTTAATCTCAATACTCTGACCTTAAATAAAAAAATCTCATCAGGAATGTTCATGCAGAACTTATATTTAAATGATCTGTAGAACCTTTTGTGTTCCATCCGCTGGCTGTGCTGATGAACAAATACTCTGCCCAAACCTGTACTTTTAAGAACTATTACAAAAAATGGAGACTAAAATGTATCACTTAAAACCTGTATATAGTATGTGGCAGTGTTCCCTCACCTTCGAGACTTAAACCTCTTTAATTTATTTTAAGGAGAAAAAAAGGCTACAAGTAACTTAGAAAAGAAGTAGCCATATGATTCCTACTTTTAATTGTTTACTTGTTTTTGTAAAATAAGTGATTTAAATATTGCTACAGCAGTACTGAACTGTGATATAGTGGTTTTTGTGTGCCACTGCCCTCTTCTGGCTAGAATGCGAGACCTGCTCAAGTGTTTATAAGTTTATAATTGTCTTCCTGTACTTCCATAGCAGTACTACTGATGACTAATTGATTTGATTGTTTAGCACAAGTGTCGAAGGCTTGCATTTATGAAAAGGTCGTGAATTCTGTTGTAGCTGAAGACAGGGCAAATCAAGCTGTAACAATTTGTATGAGTATCAGAGGGGTAGCCGTGTTAGTCTGGTTCTGTAGAAGCAGCAAAGAATCCTGTGGCACCTTATAGACTAACAGACGTTTTGCAGCATGCGCTTTCGTGGGTGAATACCCACTTAGAACATTAAAATATCACTGATAATATCTTTTTCATATGCCAACTGTGCCAACACGTAGTAACTATGAGTAATTTTACTTAGTAAGTAGTCTTAGAACATCAGCGGGACTATTCACATGAGAAAAGAGAAAATTTTTCCACACTATCCTTCCAAAAATCTTCCTAGAACAAATTTAGCTCTCATGTAATTAGATGGGAATTGCATTAAGGTCACTGGATTTAATTTGATTGTTTTATGTCCAATGAATTTCAATGGAATTAAAAGGTGTGTTCCTTATATTTTTTTCCTAAATATATCTCTAGATTACAAATGCTGATCTTAACTGTATTTGTGGAGACAACTCTATTTGATGAGGGAAGGATTTACATGGCATACACTTCCGCCAGTCCATTAAACAAATGAAAAAAATCAGATGAAAACATTTACTGCACTTATAAATAATGGAAATTTAAAAAATACAATAAGAAGCATCTTGGGTGCCTTTAAACTTGTAGGTGGTATGTATCTTATGGGATATACATGGGTTGAATTATGACTGCACTAGTTATTTTTGCTGCATCCCCAAATTAAAATCTGGTGTGACCTGTTTTTCAAACAATAAAGTGATGTTAATTCTGTACATATGTTTTCTTAGGTCACCATTACTGCAGATGACAACTGTAAGTTTCTGTGCTGGTCCAGGGAACGACTCACTTACTTTCTGGAATCTGAACCATTCCTTTATGAAATATTTAGGTATCTTATTGGTAAAGATATTACAAACAAACTCTACTCATTGAATGATCCAACACTAAATGATAAGGTGAGTTTTTGGGGAGGGTTCCCGTCCCTGTGCTATATTGTTAGATGCTGTAAAGACAGGTTAATTTTATTCTCTTAATCCTGCTCATATATTCCATTACATTCACACACACACACACACACACACACACACACACACACACACACACACACACACATATCCAAAGACGGAATTGTTTTTTGTGTATCAAAAATGTGCTTAATGCAGAATATTTGGGTTTTTTGGATGGTAAAGATGCTGATCAATGTCAGGTCAGTGCTCGAGAGAAAAGAGGCGTGGTTAAGGCCCATGTCTGCACTACAAACTTTCACCAATGCAAGTTACATTGGCATAAAGCGGATGCAGTTAGTATATCGCTTCCATGCATGCTTGGCTCTTTGCAGTGGTTCTGTGCGTACTCATCAGGAGTGCTTGTGTTGATGCACAGTGTGGTGCACCATGGGTAGGGATCCCAATGTGCAACCCGCCACCATCCAACACACTTTGGGAAGTTTTGGCAATGCATAGTGGGGCAGAAACAAGTCATCAGGGTGACTGGGCGCAAGGGGTCAACTTCCCAGGATGCAACTGTCTCCATCCCATAATGTCATCTACATCCCATAATTTTCATGCCATATTTAAAAGTCTCACAAAACGGCACAGCCCTCCTCACTGTCCACCATCTCTGACAGAAGCATGGAGCCTACACAGCACTGCACTATTGTCATAAGCATTGCAAGTACAGGACACACGATCCTCTGGTACTTGCAGAGCCGTAAGAAGAACCCACTGATTTGTGGGGAACAGGACTATTTCTTGGAGGACAGATAGCTGTAGGCCATAACAAGAGCCAGTTCAAGATTGTTAGTGGTATTTGTGGAGCAGCTACAGATGGTGGAGCGCCAATTTTGGGCCCAAGAAACAAGCACTGACTGGTGGGAATCACATCGTAATGGAGGTTTGGGATGGCGAGTGGTGGCTGCAGGACTTTTGGATGCGCAAGGCCACATTCCTGGATCTGTGTGCCGAGCTCACCCCAGCCCTCCAGTACAGGGACACTAGGATGAGAGCTGCCTTGACAGTGGAGAAGCAAGTGGCAATAGTACTTTAGAAATTTTCAATGCCATATTGTTGCCATCCAGTGGGAAATCATTTTGAAGTTGGAAAATCCATTGTGACGACCTTTGTCATGCAAGTATGCAGGACCATTAATCATGTCCTGCTATTAAGGACTGTGACTCTGGTGTGCAGGACACAGTGGATGGCTTTGCAGCAATGGGGTTCCCAAACTTCTGTGGAGCAATAGACAGCACCCATATCCCTATTTTGGCACCAGATCACATTGCCACAGAATACATCAACAAAAAGGGCTACTTTTCAATTGTTATGCAAGCATTAGTCGATCACCAGCGGCACTTCACCGACATCAGTGCTGGCTGGTCAGGGAAAGTGCATAACACTCTCATCTTTAAGAACACAGGACTGTTCAGAAAGCTACAAGCTTGGACTTCCTTTCCCAAGTGGCAGATTACCACTGGTGATGTTGAAATGACTCTTGCTCCTCTCGCATATGAAGCCACCTCGACAGCACCAAGGAAAGATTCAGCTACCGGCTCAGCAGGTGCCTCCTCCTCCCTCCTGTTGAAACTGTTCCACTGTGGATAAATAATGAAAGAGTGATTTGGACCAGTGGAAACGGGACCCTGGGTCTCCTACCTTCTAGGTGTCCTAACCATTGGGATATGGAGTCATTCTCTCTCTCACCCCACCACCAGGATTATTTAGCCACAGTGGAACAGTCATTGGGCCAGAGAGAGTGTGATTCGGTAGCCCAGTAGTTAGGGGACCCCTCTGGAAGGTGGGAGACCCTGAGTACAGTCCCCTGGCTCCAATCACTCTTTCATTATCAATGTATCAGCTTCAACAGGAAAGGGAAACCCCACATCAGAGTATTGCATGGTCTAACGATTATAGCACTCTCCTGAAAGGTGTAAGACCCCTGGTCAAATCCCTTCTCCCACTCCAGGTGGTTATTGAACCTGGGTCTCCCACATCCCCAGTGATTAACAACTGGGCTAAACGTTATAAGATGGGCACCACCTCCTCTTCCTCTAGCTCGCTTTTGAATGGGCCCTGATCCAGTAGGTGCCCTGTGAGTACACCTTCTGGATTAGGCCTCGCCCGACCAAGGCAGCTAAATGTTTTTCTCCCACCAGTTCGTGGATTGCTCTGGGGTTTAGGTAGGAGAGAGGTGTCTGGACGCTTATTAGAAGGCAGCAGTGCACATACCCAGAGGCAGAAACATATGTGCCTAGGGAACTTTTACGCTGAAAAAATTAGGTGCCAAATGAGTTTAGGCAACTACAGGGAGTTTTGTGGATTGCAGTGGAGCCAAAACTTTGACCGAGGTGCCTAAGTCTGGGCTTTAGGTGACCAAGTCCTTTTGTGGATCCACCAGCTGGAAATTACTTTATCTTTAACAATCTGGGCTCGATTTGACCCATGTACTTAGAGGTGAAGGTTCTGTATCCCATTGCTTGTTTCCTGCGTCATCCAATCCTCCCTAGGCATGTTTTAAAGTGGTAATAGTAATAACCCGTCCAGCTTTCAAAGCCCTTCACAACTTAGATCTTGCCTCTCACGCTGCTCTTTTTGCTCCTCAGCTTGTCCTCTTCACTTTGTCCAACCACATTACAGCCTGCCCCATTGGTGTCCTCCCATTCTTGCCTCCATCCTTCTATGTAAACACCTATCCCTGGCAGGGGTGAAGGAACAATTTGTATAGTCGGGGCGCTGAGAGCCATTGAACCAAATTGTGAATCCTGCATAGGATGGAAACTACTTCAAGCCAGGGGATGCGACAGCACCCTTAGCTCCAACACCTGTGTACCCTGGTGCATCTTTCCTGAACCAGTCCATCCTGCCCCTCGCCCTCTCTACCAAGGCCCTCCTTAATTTTCCCCAAAGGGCGTATTTACCCCAACCTTCCCCTCAGCAAAGTACTAAAAAGAGATATTAGAGCACCGTCCCCCCCCAGAAACCCCTCAACAACAAGCTCTTTAAAAAAGATCATGGAGCCAGTTAGCCTTCTTCTTGTCCCTGCCTGCAGGTATATGGGATCTTGGAGAGCAATTACCATACGGGTGGGGTGCCAATTAATTTCTTTATTAAAGGAAAAAGGAAGTGGTGGGAATTTAACAATGAAATACGATGGGATGGGGTGTATAGGGTGTTTACAATAGACGATGGTGGAGGGGGGGTTTCTTATTGAACAGTGTAGGGAGTTCTAACAGTGGGGTACAGTAAGTGGGGTTTAGCACAATGGGATACAGTACAGTTAATAAGCAACTCAACTTTATATAGGAACAACTCTAGATACAGTGTGGAATGTAAAACATTCCAAAGAGAAATGCAAAATAAAATAGTAGCTTCTATATAGAATGGTCAACAATCTTAGATAGAATGTATCAAGTGGTTGGTGGCCTTATACACAATGTAACACAATGGTATCAATGCAAATACAAAGTATATCAGAAAGGTGGAAGTAAAATTTGAATCACAGTGCAATAATACAATATGGGTGATAAGTGAAATTATGCAGTGTGGACTTAATTTGTGAGGCTGTGATAGCAAGAGTGTACCTAAAGGCTGGGTCAAGAAACAGGAAGGGGGGCGGGAATGATAGTGGCAACTGATGAGAGATGCAGCTGCAAGCAGCGAGAGACTCTGAAGCCCTGTGAGGTAAGGACAACGGAGCAGTGTTGGCGGGGGAGGGAAGCAGCAAGGGGTTTGGGAACTTCAGAGGGTGATGCAGACGTGGGGGAAAAAGCAGCAAAAACCTTATCTATCTTCTAACTTAATCAAACTTATATAAAATGACAAGCAGCTTCTACAAAGTAACAAAACAGGTACAGAATACAATCAGGCAATGACTTTTTAAATCTATCTTAACCAATGACTAGGCAAAACAACAAATATCACAATTCTAAGCAAACTACAACAAGCAGCTATATGGAGCAACAAAACAATGAACTATAGCAAGGCAGGTGAGACTTACAAGCTTTATAATCTTAACAAACTATGACTTATTAAACTAAAGAAACAAAACCTGTGGTGCACCTTATGCTATGGGGAAGTTACAGAGGGCAGAGTGGTATGTGCCCAGAATACAGCTCCCAAGGCAGCCCCCAAGGAAGCCAAGGGAGGTGGCTGCAGCAGTGGATACAGCTGAAAACAGTGAGTCCAAGGCAAAGCCCACAGGAGCAGAGCTTAGCAGCAGCACCAACTTACTTTTAGTGGCAGAGTGCCATGGAGTTTAAGAGAGAGGTTTTAAAACACAGACCAAGGTTTAGCTTGAGTCTGTGTGCTGGGGAGACAGAGCCAGCAGCTAAAATAATAAAATAAAAGTACAGAAAGTTTCACAGAGGGATTCTTACCAGCCCCCAAGGCAGCAGCAGAGGCAGAAGCAGCAAGAACATCAGAAGGCTTGGTACAGTCTAGATAATCAGGAGATCTCTCAGGCAGCAATTCGTTCTTCGTGGGGGGGGGTTCAAAAAACGGGTGTACGCTCAAAAATAAAACGAGAGCGGAGAAAGGACCCCCAGAACCCCCTGGCTGATTAGACCAGGCAGCAATGCAGGAACCTTTCAGAAGTCTGTTCAGAAAATGTCTGTTTATAAAGGCAAACCTGGGCAGCTTCCCGCCAGTAACTCTGATTGGCTCCCCCTTTTACAGGGAGGAGAGAAGGCAGGGAGGAGACTGCAGGCAGCCACAGGCATGTCTGGGCAAGTCCTGTGCAATAGGTGACTCAAAAGCACATGAGGTCTATGACTCATGCCCAGGATCTTAAAACACAATAGGTCTTGCAGCTCTGGACAGTGCCTACCCTACACCAAGCCCAGGTTTTAACAAGGTGATAACAGGACTAACCCTTTGAACAGGGCAGTGGTCCCACTTAGCACAAGTGGCCATCCTTTTGAGAAGGGCAATGGCTCTTGTTAAACAACTTAAGGGGCCCTCCCTTTGAGAAGGGCAGAGGCCCTGGTAAACAACTTAACAGCCAGGGAGGGGCGGCCACAGAGGAGAACAAGAACAAAAGGGAGTAAGGGGACAGCTTTAAGAAACAAAATGGAGCTGTAACAGACACTCCTCTGATGGATCACATGGCTTTTTGTTGCACCCTTTGTATTCCATTTGTACATTATTTTTCTATTTACACTATAAACTCTTCAGGGCAGGACCCTTGTCTTTAAAGTACCTAGTGCACTGTGACAGCTATATAAATACACTGTTCTTTGTCTTTAACCGTATATCGGGTTGAATCTTGTTTTTTCCATAATAAACACAATTCAGATTAGTTATTTCTTTAGATTTTTCATTTATTTATTCTAAAGAAACCAATAGTCACCACTGATAGAAAGATACTGCAGAAATACAATGTATAGTATTTTGCTATACGTAGGGCCCTACCAAATTCACGGCCATGAAAAACGCATCACAGACGATGAAATCTGGTCTCCCACCGTGAAATCTGGTCTTTTGTGTGTTTTTACCCTATACTATACAGATTTCATGGGGGAGACCAGAGTTTCTGAAATGGGGGTCCTGACCCAAAAGGGAGTTGCAGAAGGGTCACAAAGTTATTTTAGGAGGGTTGCAGTATTGCCATCCTTACTTCTGCGCTGCCTTCAAATCTGGGCAGCTGGAAAGCAGCGGCTGTTAGCCGGGCACCCAGCTCTGAAGACAGTGTCCTGCCAGCAGCAGCGTGGAAGTAAGGGTGACAATACCATACCATGCCACCCTTACTTCTGAGCTGCTGCTGGTGGCGGCTCTGTCTACAGAGCTGATCTCCTGGCCAGCAGCCACCACTCTCCAGCTGCCGAGCTCTGAAGGCAGCGCCGCTGCCAGCAGCAGCCAAGAAGTAAGGGTAGCAGCACCGCAACCCCTCCTGCAATAAACTTGTGCCCCCTGCCCCACAACTCCTTTTTGGGTCAGGACCCCTACAATTACAACACAGTGAAATTTAAATAGCCGAAATCATGAAATTTATGTTTTGGGTTTTTTTTAAATCTTATGACCATGAAATTAACTGAAATGGACTATGAATTTGGTAGGGCCCTAGCTATATGAAAAAAGGTTGTGTATATCTTTTAATTGGGAGGAGGCTGGACTAAGTGACTAGGGGGACTTTACCATCTCTGACTTCAACTGTTAGACTTTTTGGAGACAGGTCTTCATGGATGTTAGTTTATACTGTAGATTCAGGTATTATGTGAGGACAAATATATACATAACCTTGTGTTACTTTCATTATATCTCCTTACATGGCTACATGGCTTTGCATTGTTTGGATAGAGGAGCTATGTTGTGCTTATGGTTCTTATTGTTTATGTAGTGGCTTCAGAGTTTTGATAAACATTTACTCTAGTAATAGTGGACTTCTTCTGCACCGCTTATATAACTCCCAATTACTTGTAGGTTTAGCAGCAACCTCAATTAGTCACTTTAGCTCTGGCTTCATGATTTTAATCCACTCTGATTTATCAACCCTAAATTCTTTCTTATCAGGTTGTTCATCAAAAATCTCCTAACTAGGTCATATTATAGCTGCTATAATAAAGTTGTGAACTTAGTGGAAAATAGTCCAAAATGAATTAATTGGCACTCATACTATACAACAAATTTCACTCCAAAAGCATCCCTGGAATTCAGCATCAGTAATTCTACTGAGTTTCTTCTCTGCCTCCAGACAGATCTGCAAGAGTCGTTCGAGAAACAACATTATAGTATTTTTTTTTACCAATGTAGCAGTGCCTATACTGTCCCCTGCTACATTATACCTGGCCACTAAATGCATGAATACAAACTCTTTCGGCTTCTAAAAGTCAGCTAGAATATAAGACACAGGCCTGATCCTGTAAGGACAGTTTGGTGTTTTGGGCATATCAGAGCAGGGTTAAAAAAAAAGTGAGGAACGGGACAGGGAGCACACAGGGGAACTCTGTATTGCAATAATGAGGATGGTGCTGCGCAGCCAGCAAGTGGTTTTTGCCTATCTGGAGTGTGGCCTAAGGAGAGAACACATAGCTAAGCGCCTCCTTAGCATGCTAAGTTCCCTCAGGCAAACACATTTTCTTTTGTGCACTCTTCTGAGCATGGAAGCAGGAATTTGAGGCTGACTTCTGTTCGGAGTAGGGTACTGTGCATACTGCAGCCCTCACTTGAAACAGGTGTGTGCTTCCTGTTGTACATCGTGCAAGGACTTGTAGGATCAAAGTCTTAGCATCAACCATTCTTAAATAAAAAATAAAATGTTACATGGAATACTTGTCCATTTGCTCCAAGTTGTGTAGCTGGGATTTGAAGTCAAGTGGCTCTTATTCTCCCTACTGGGATATTTTAAACAGACATCCAAGAGAGATGGTTATTGTAGTCTGGCTGCTTAGGCCCTAATGCGGTCCAGCTACAAACATCTGGTAGGAAGCTATAACTGGAATTGCATTCTATGGGATTTGCAAATTACAGGAGAAATCAGAGGGGAAAGTTGGATTTACTGAAAGGTTTGAGCTTCACTTCGTCTGAGGTTGAGGCCATCCCCTCAAATCTTAAACCTAGACACAATCTAAAAGCATTTAAATGCTAAAAGAAATCTCCTCTTGCTCTTTGTCTCATATTGCCATTCTTTGTTTTTTTTTCTAGCTTAGTTCATTTGCATTAGCGTGTTCTTATTACTTCTGGTACTTCTGTCCCATGCAGAGCCGATTCAAGCAATGAGAACCTCTGCCTCCTGTTTGTAACTTTGGACACAATTTTCAAAATTGACCTGTGATTTTTGGATGCCTCTAGTTTTCGGGTGTCCCATTTGAGACACTTCCAACAGGACTCTATTTTCAAAAATTGCAGAGCACTTGCCTCCTTAAAAACAGACCTCACAAGATATCAGATATACATAAAACTGAGTACCCAAAACTACTGGGCACTTTGGAAAATCTTGTAATATGGATTTTTCCAATCTTGATTCTCCTGTCTCCCCCCCCCAACCCTTTTCATTTGCCTCCTCTCCTCTTTCTTTCATCTTGGCCACCATCTTTCCCATTCTCTCTGCCCTTCCTTCTCATTTTACTTCCTCCTCCCATCCTTTCTGCTCTTTTCTGCATCACCTTAATAATACTACAAATGCATATAATCCAGTACTACTTGTAGGGTACGTTGGAGTAATGAGCTCTCCATCCTTCCCTAGGCTTCCTGCTTCCCACGGTGTTGGGACCATTCTCATCACTGTTCCCACACTGCAGTGTCTGTTGTTGAAATGCTCCTTGTGACTGATGGGAAGGGAGTGTTGACTGGACTCCCAGTACCGTAGGCAGGGCTAGATAATTCTCTAGAGTGACTTTTTTAAGTTCTGCACCTTCCCCCCAATACATTGAAAATGGTAAACAAGCAAATGCATTTAGAATGAAGAGAAAAGATTAGTGTAAATGTGTTTTGGCTAATACCCATTTTGGAGGTTATATCTTACAGCCTTCAATTTAATACAATGGATGCTTATTTAATAGTTGTTTTCCAGGTCACTTCAGAAGATTAGAATCATATTGATAATGTGAATTAGGTTTTATTTGTTGCCAAAGAAAGGGGAATTTTTTAAAACCTAAATGTATGTATAATTTTGTTCATTGTCTCTTTTGATAGTGAAATACCAATATGAATTTAAGATTATTGTAACTGCTGCGACTACTATATTTTAGTACAACTGATACAATATGTATTACATTAGCAAAAATTTAAAGTCATATGTATGGTTTTGGGGAATTTAAAAAAAAATTTATTCTTCAAAGTTGAACCCCTTGACGGCAAACCATTCTGATGGCTGTAAAACAAAATGATTAGTCAAGTAGTTTGTCTTCATTACCATATGACACACAGCCTTAGGTATGTGTGCCAACCTGGATGGGATTCACTGCCAAATGCACATTTATAAATTCCTATTCTCTCTCAAAGGTGCCTTTGTTATTTGTGCAGAAAATGGTGATTCATTATCCTTTTTATGAGAAAGTTACTAAATCATAAATATTAAAGTACAATAGAACAGAGTGCCACCCCATTACATCTTTGTCACTGATTACCACCTCTCATATGCACTTGGCATATAATTGTGACATAGAGTAGTATTTAAAAGAGGCTAGAGCGTGATTATTTCATATAAACTTTATAGTCCAAAGCCTTCTCGAGAAGAGTACTCAAAGCAAGTGAAGGTCCTGGGATCATACACTTCATCTGTATTCAATAAACCCCAAAGCTAGATTGTAACACCTGGCGAATATATTCCCAGGCGCAGCAGTTCATTAGCCTGGAGTTAAGGTTGAATGAATGTATCATTAATATCTGCCAAAAGGTGATGGGAGAGGGGAGGAGTGGGAAGACTTCAGTAGCCTCCAATGCAAATGTCAGCCAGGAAATTCCAACTAACAGTTCTGCCTTACAGAAAACCCCCAGAATATTTGCAAGTATTCAAATGCACATCTAGGGTCATGGTTGTTTACATAATAATTCTGCCCTGTAGTGCCATCCTGATAATAATGAGAAACCCAGAGACTACTTTAGCCTCCCTTCCTTCATATCACTAGTGACCACAAACAACACGAATACACATTAAGACTGAAAATGCAGTATGCATGCAGGCTAAGGTAATAGACAAAGTTTGTCTCTCTTGACTTTCTCATGGTTCTCATAGTGGCACTGTGGGGCAGAATGGATTCTCTTTCCAAATATTTGCAGCACGTGACAGTCCAATGTGCTTATCTAGCCACAAGAGTGTATGAAGTGGCTGTTAAGGTTTGGTGTTGGAGTACAAGTTGGATAAAGTTGGGGTATTGGCTGCTTTTTTGTTATCTGTTGGAGATGGAACTGAAATCTTAATGGAGTGTTAGGGTGTGTTATTCACAGCGATGTGAGCAATATGAATGAATGCAGCATACTTTTCTCTTTAACGTCGTATTTCCATGGTTTTTAAAAGTATAGTAAGTGTCTCTTCCAAGCTCACTCCCCATTTTGCCTCTGGAGCAATGAATCAAGCTCACTTCTCTCACTGGAGAATCGTCAGGGGTGGATCCAGGCACCAGCGCACCAAGCGCGTGGCTGGGGCGGCAAGCTGCGGGGGGCGGCCTGCTGGTCGCTGTGAGGGCAGCAGGCAGGCGGCTTTCGGCAGCACGCCTGCAGGAGGTCTGCGGGTCCTTTGGTTTTGGTGGCAATTTGGCGGGTACACTGAAGGCGCGGGACTGGCAGACCCCTCTCAGGCGCGCCACCAAAAGCTGCCTGCCTGCCATGCGTGGGGCGGCAAAATACATAGAGCCGCCCCTGAGAATTGTTATGCTTTCCTCAGTCTCACTTGCATGGACTGCCCATAGCCACTAACGCGTAAGGCATAGGAACTGCACCTCTGAAACCCATTGCCCCAGCTCACCTCTGACTTTCATAGCCATACTTTAGCCCAAAGAGTCTGCGATGGAGGAAGATTCGCTTTTGTTTCTTACTTTAAAATGTAGCTGTAATATATTAAAACCTTTTATTTCAGACTTCCAAAAAAATGGAGGAGCAGCCCAGCCTTTGCTCACAGCTCTCAGTGATGCAGATGAGAAACAGCATGGCTAGTTCCAGTGACAGTGAAGATGGCTTGCAGCAGTTTCTTCGTGGGTCTTCCACCGCTTCCTCTCTTCGTGAGTCCTCAAAGCAAATCTTGGGCTCGGCCTTGTGGTCCATTAAGAACAATTGTAGAACTTCTATTGACTTCAATAGGAGCAAGATTTGGGCCATTTGTGTGTTGCTGTAAATAAAAGGAGCTTTTGTATTAAGCTGTAGAGAAGTTGAGACATTGTATAGTGGCTTTGGATGGCAACCAAATCTACTTCATTTAAAAATTAGGGAGTGTTACTAATACTAGAAATAATGACCTATAGTATAATGTCTGAGATCTGTAATATCAAACAGATATAATATTTGAGAAAAGGAGGCACATCACATGTGTAAACAACACTGAAAGTTTCAGTAATTATATTCAGTATAAATAATACATGAATCATGTACACAGGGGCTACAGCTTCTAGCTGCATCTAAGCTGCACTGGACAGAGCTTGGTGCAGGGTGGGCAATGGTGGTTTTATGTTACCTTTACAAGCTCTTTGATGCTGGGGCTGGTTTGGCTCATAGTGCAATTTAGAGCAGCCTCAGGGCTGTTCTACGTTGTGCTGGTTGGTAATGCCTATGAAGAGTCATTGTCAGGCACCATCTTTTTGTTCTCTGTTTGTCTAGCACTTAACACCAGGGGGCCCTGGTCCATGATTAGGTCTCCTAGGGTTCGTCTACACAGAAAAAAGAGACCCAAGGCAGTGAGCCTCGGAACCCAGGTCTACTGTGCTGTGGCGCAAAAAATAGCAATGCAGAGATTCAGGCTAAGGCTGGAGCCAGGGTTCTGAAGCCCAGCAGGAAGGGAGGGTCTTGGATCCCAGGCTCCAGCTTGAGCATTAACATTTACACTGCTTCGCAGTGCGAGCCTGAGTCAGTTGACCCAGGGTCTGAATCTCACTGCCAATGGGTTTTGGTTTTTTTTGTAGTGTAGACATATTCTAAGGCACTTAAATACTACTGACAATTCTGCTCTCCAGGAATTGCCAGAGCACAGCAGCACTCTGGTCATGCTCTTTCTTCCCGCCATACCCTTTATTGCCAGCTAGAGGGGGATGTGACACAGAGCTACCAATGCCTGCAAAGTGCCACATGGAAAACTGTCTTTCCATCCGCTCCGAACTCCTAGAGCAGCACAAAGTAGGTGGAATGGGGAAAGCCAGGATCAGGCTCTGTGTTTTTGCATCAGGATCTTATACCTTATAGAAATCTTTTAAATAACTCAATTTAGTTTGGCTTTTTTCTCTGTGTTACATGTAGAACTATAGGAAGTTTATTGGAGCTGTTTTAAAGACACAAAGTCTTACTATGTTATGCTGACCTGCCCACAACTGTGTGGTTACTTTCACGTTCACTATCGCAGGAGAGCCCAAATCCCTCATTATGTGGGCACCAGACTAGACGGTCACTTCCTCTGTCACACACACAGATCAGGAATTTCTTTGCTTTTTTTTCCAAATATACACTTTAGATCTAGATTTTTT
This sequence comes from Mauremys mutica, assembly GCF_020497125.1. Lineage (NCBI taxonomy): Eukaryota > Metazoa > Chordata > Testudines > Geoemydidae > Mauremys > Mauremys mutica. Next base: position 80,796,975 of record NC_059074.1, on the reverse strand, counting down.
TTTATTAAAAACAATTTCTTTTAATCATCAGGTTCCATGATCATACTATATTACTTGTTAGAGTCTGTATGTTGAAAACAAATTTTGCTTAGAAAAATAGGCTCCTCTCATACTGCAATATTTACATTCACCCAAAATAGTTTATCATGTGTACTTGGGTTATATGTGTTCATTTCAATACTTTCCTTTTGTCTCCCACTTAATTTAAATAAACTTTAGTAATAATTTTAACCTGAAATCAGATTTTGAAAAAAAAAAAAAAAAAAAGTACATGTGCCTAACCCAGCCAGCACAGGCTCTTAGTTTAACGGGGTCATACAGAATTAACTATTGTGGCTCTCATGATCTCACTGTTTAGCTGTTAGGATCTTAATATATAAGAACTTGTCAGTGGTCCACCAATACTAAATTTATCTCTTGCTAATATGTAAAAAAAAAATAGATGACTTAATAATTTTTATTTAACCCTAAGGCACCACCTTAATTATCCATTCTCCACTGTCTCCCTTACGATTCTTATTCAAGCCTCCAGATTTGGAGAGTCCTTTTCTTTCTACTTTTTGCCAATGCTATATATATATATATATATTGTCATCACAGTTATAGGAGCACAAGCCCTAGGAGTGTTTCACCCTGATTGTTAGAGGGTGACTGACAGGATGTCATTTTGGGGGGTTAGGGGCAGGTCAGCTTTGATTTTCTTAATTTTCCTATGATCTTTTTTCCAGAAACTCCTGGTTTTGGGGGACATTGTCTGAGCTCTCCCACATACAATTTCCTCTCTTTCCTATGTAGGAAACTGCTTGATTATATTTGTGCAATTGGGAGACAGTCATGGGCAGTTTGGAAGAAAACCTCACTTCCAGCTAACAGCTTCAGAGTGTTTACTCCAGTATTTCAACATTGGGAGAAACTAATCTAAAGGCTTGCAATTTTCAGAAATAATATTAATCCCCATTTATGATAAACCTGAGCTTAATAATACTTGGTAAAGTCCTCTTCTCTATTGTATTCCTGCTATTCCATCTCTTTGTTTCTCTCAACAAGATTTCTTTGTGTTAGTTAACAAAGTGTCTGAGCTTCCAAAACTGATAGAAGGGGATTAGCTGTCTCATTGATAATGCAGTGCTTCCATGGAATTAAATTCTTTGCCTAGACAGCTGGGCAGTCTGTTACCCCTATATAACACTGTCTTTATGACACAGTTCCACTGTCACAAGTTAGCATTGCCTGAATGTAGGTATTGAGAGAGAAGATTTAGCCATGGCTCTCTTTTCCTCAGGTCCCAAAAGCAATCTGAACAAAAAGGTGGACAGTTAGCTTTCCACGTCTATGTTTCAGATAGCCTTGTCGCACCCGTAGGTGCAGCATATTCAATAATTGCTTTTCAGAATAGTCCAATGATGTATGCCAGTGCAGTATGCCTCCAATTGTGGCATAAATGTACCAATATTGAGTTCCCCTTCCAGCTGAAGCCTAGAGCATAAACCAATGTACATTTTTTTAGTAAAAACAAGCAGCAGCAGCAAACCCCCCAACAGATTATCTAGAGAAGGGCAACAAGTGAAAAGCAAGTGTCTTCTGCCACAGGAGAAAACAATAAAAGGGCACTTATCTGGATAAGGCGCTGCATAAATTATAATCTCTTATATGACCAGTTCTTGTGTAGACAAAAGCTTCCCGGTACAAAGATCTGATTTATTTTGGCTGCTACAATGTAGAAAAATCCTACTCTCCTAAGTTTCATGAATTTACTGGAATACACTTGTAAAAACTAGAAGCAGCAAAGAATCCTGTGGCACCTTATAGACTAACAGACGTTTTGCAGCATGAGCTTTCGTGGGTGAATACCCACTTCTTCGGATGCAAGTAGTTTTTCTAGTTGTAAAAACTAGAACTTCATCTTTTGAATGAGTTGAAGGAATTTTTTTTGTAAGTTATGACTTTGCTGCTGTGCTCCAAAAATATAAATTCTCTAATACATTTCTAAAAAGAAATCCACATAAAGAGGGAAAACATTCTTGCTAATAGAACCAATCTACTCATGTACTAATAAACTGTTTTAAGTTTAAATAACAAAACAAAAAACTAACTGTCTGCTTTTATATTAAGGAAATAACCAACAAGATTTCTATAATACTTATGGAGTGGGTCGTTTGCAGCATGATGTTTTCTGTTGATAACATCACATATTAACCCAACATCCTCAAAAAGGTATTAAAATGAAGTTTGCTTATGCCAGGTTTGTACTTGTACTTGAAATACACAATGCATCTGTGCACAAGTTATTAGTAAATGAAACTGTGAAGTAATTTTTAAAAAAATGTAAGTAAATGCAAAAAATGAGTTGGAGCAGACAAATAATTTCAGCTAATTTTATCTTGGATGGTGTTTCAGTGTTATTGCTATAAAATAAGCCTAATGGTTAGCAGTAATTAATATGCAGGGTGACGGAGTCTCTTTTTAAAAAAAAATAGTATCTGGTTTAGCTCACTCAGGAGTGTTGCTGGTCTCTACAAATTTTGTATTTGAACCCACTAAAGCAGGGGATGGCAACCTTTCAGAAGTGATGAGCCAAGTTTCCATTTATTCACTCTAATTTAAGGTTTCGCATGCCAGTAATACATTTTAACGTTTTTAGAAGGTCTCTTTCTATAAGTCTATAATATATAACTAAACTATTGTTGAAGATGAAGTAAATAAGGCTTTTAAAATGTTTAAAAAGTTTCATTTAAAATTAAATTAAAATGCAGAGCCCCCCGGTCTGTTGGTCAGGACCCAGGCAGTGTGAGTGCCACTGAAAATCAGCTTGTGTGCCGCCTTCGGCACCCGTGCCATAGGTTGCCTACCCCTGCTCTAAAGTCTCTAAGGTCTAAGCTAAGGAGGAAGGTAGTATGAGGATTTCTTTTCAGTAATGCTTTCATTGGTGTTACTCATTATGTTCAATGTTATACCCAGGGACGGTTCTACCTTTTTGGCCGCCCCAAGCAGTCATGACCGGGAGGCGCCCCGGAGCCGCGGGAGCAGAGGACCTCCCGCGGGCATGACTGCGGAGGGTCAGCTGGCCGCGCGGCTCAGCTGGACCTCCCGCAGCTGCGGACGGTTCGCAGGTCCGGCGGCTCCGCTTGAGCTGCCGCAGGCATGCCTGCGGGAGGTCCAGCCGAGCCGCAGGACCAGCAAACCGTCCGCAGTCATGCCTGCAGGAGGTCCACTGGAGCCGCGGGATGAGCGCCCCCTCCGCAGTCATGCCTGCGGCAGGTCTGGTCGTCCCGGGGCTCCGGTGGACCTCCCGCAGGCATGACTGCGGCAGGTCCGCCGGCCCAGCCTGCCGCCCCCCCGGGAAAGGGCCGCCCCACGCGCGTGCTTGCCGCGCTGGGGTCTGGAGCTGGCCCTGGTTATACCCAGCTTGTGGTTAAAAGCAGGATTGTGTTGCACAAGAAATACCTTTTTTAATAAGCATTTGAACTTAGGAACTGGAGACAGTGCAATAGACTACTGTATTGGTGGCCCAGGTTTGAGGCTCATTCAGGCTTTTGTATGTCCTCCGAACAAAGGATAGAGGCAGACCTACATGACTCTTCAGCATTTGGAGGAAGCAAGGAGGATGTGGCACGCTCGGGGGAGGGGGCAGAACTGCGTGGGAAGAGGCAGGGAGGGGTGGGACCTTGGGGGAAGGGTGGGGTGGGGGTGGGGCCTGGGACAGAGCTGGGGGTCAAGCACCCCCTGGCATTTTCAAAAGTCGTCTTCTGTGGTGCAGAAGAAATTTACAGTATGAGAGCAGACTGCCAACTCTGTTCAGCAGGCTTGTGCCACCGTGCTTCTGACTACTACAGAGAGACATGGGCTCTTCTGAACAAAGGAAAATCATCTTTGCTCATATCACCCTCAAAGTTATTAACTACTAGTAACATCTAAAAATGAAATTGAAACTTTAGGCCTAAATTTTCAGGCCTCAATTGTAATGGGTGTAATTTGTGCCCGTTATTTAGGTATTTAGATATCTAAATCCATAACTTCACCCACAAATCTCAGATTTAAACATCTCAGGGTATGTCTACACTGGGGGGGCGGGGAAAAAAAGGCAGCAAGTCTCAGAGCCCAGGTCAACTGACTCAGGGTCACGCTACAGGGCTCAACATAGCAGTGTAGATGTTCCCACTTGGGCTGTATCCAGGCTCTGAAGCCCAGTGAGGAGTGAGGATCTCCGAGCCTGCGCTGCAGCCTGAGCAGTAATGTCTACACTGCTATTTTTAGCCCCATCATGCCAGTTCGTATCAGTGGACCTGGGCTTGGAGACTGACTGCTGTGGCGTTTTCGTTGCAGTATAGATGTATCCTAAGTGGCCTAACCTGCACTTGCAATTTTTACTCACAAAAATAAGTATCTGAAAACAAGGCCTTTGTAGTCCCTGTGTTTAATAATATACAGACTAATCTCTGTATAAAGCCAGCTGAGTAATTTAAATAGTTTGTAAATACTGGGGGGGGGAGAAATAAAGTACTGCATAATACAGTTACTACATGTGGTATTCTAAAAGCACTAATTAATACCTTCCAGTGTTTGCATGAGTGTAATTTTTAAATCTGAACACAGAAATGCAAAGCATATACTTGAATTGTAAGCTCCTCGGGACAGAGACCATCTTTCTCTTGTGTCTTTGTACAGCACAAAGCACCATGGGGTCCTGGTCCATGACTAGGGCTCCTAGGTGCCATGGTAATAAAAATAAAACATTATTAATTATTGCATAGATGATGGATTGAAGTTTAAGTAGTTTGTGTAATAAGAATGTCAGTGTACTAACCATATGTTATGGCTGCAAAGATTCTTGAAGGGAAATCTGCATATATAGAAATAGCATCTGGCTGGCATGACTGTTTGTCTTTTACTGTTTTTCTTCTAGAATAATATTTTAACATTTGAAAGATTTTCATGCTGTTTTCAGTCATCGTATGCAGGCTGTTTATAAACTCTGCCAGTCCAAAGCCTGCACCAGTTATGAATGCAGGACTGCTGAACTCTTAGGGAATGGAGAGACAACAGGGAGTTAAATACAATTTTCAGATTGAAAGACAGAGATTTACCTGTCAGATGAGTGTTAAGGAGAGTGATGAAACTAAATCCCCTCCACAATATGTACTCGTATAGACTCAAATCTCGAAGTCCATTCTCCAGCAATGTGCCCATTAACTTCCAACTGAGTGTGCTCTGCTTTAGAGGGTTTTATTCATTGCTGCTTTGCCTGAAGGCTACCACCTACTGCTAGAGCAGTGAACCAATTTCAGTCATTGGCTACATGGTGCATATTATTTAGCCCTACATTTGTTAATAACATAACATACTTGTTTTTCATTACAGTTGTTGATGCAGTGGGAGTTACATCTTACCCCTCAGTATGTTTTATCGCGTGTTGTTGCTTATGAGGCAGTGTGGAGCTGAGATCTGCCTGAGTAAACTTAAGAGTTTTGTCATGACTTTGGGTCCTGAGGCTAGTACTCAAAGATACCTTCTGTGCTTAAGTCATCCTTCTATTTCCTCGGGTCAATTTGTGGATGAAAACAGCAATAAGAAAAATACCTATCGGCAACACAGGTCCCTGAGTAGGAAGTGCAGAAAACTCCCATTGACACAAAAGGAGTTTTTTCTGAGTATGGACAGTAGCAATTGGCCCTAAAATATTATGATGATTCCTATCCCCTTTACCTGTCATCCACGATTTTCTGATGCTATAGTACAGATGTCAAATTAATTGACTTTAACTGGGAAAATATAAATTCTTTACAGTTGGGAGAATCGTCAGATTTGCTGTGTCCTTATCACAATGAGTCTGTATCACGGGGGTGCATTCTTCAGTTTAACTTTTTTCTTCTCTTTGAAATTGTGTCAGGCCGCACATCTCCCTATATGAGAACTTCGGCAAAAATGAAACCAATAGAAGAAAGTGGTGAAGATGATGTCTTTGAACTACCCTCTGCTGTTAAGCCTGAAGTTCAGTGACTGCCTTGAACAGATGGTCTCGAACATCCAGGGACACCGTAGACATGGCAAAAGCAAGAAGCTTAATTTGATGGGATTCTGAAAACTATCAGCACCCTTTACTTCCAGAGAATTATACCACAATATACCTGTTAGTGGCTTCTAGATAAAGATGCCAAGTTTTATTTATTCTCCTTTAAAAAAAAAGGCATAGATTATATTTTTAGTTATTGGCCAGGAGTTTTGAATGGTTGTGTTTTTACTTTGGCTCTCTCTCAAGTTAAATTCAGTTTTAAGCAACAGACTAGTCTGAAATTTTATTCGCTTATTGAGTACCATTTTCAAAATCAGCCAAGTCCCATTTTTCTAAGCCACTTAGGAGCCTAAGTCCCAGTGAAAGTGAATGGGAATGTTTGAAAATTTGACCCAATATCATTTGTACCCAACACCATAGTTATTAATATTGCAATTTCAAAATGAAATTAATACACACAGTTTTTTGTGTGTGCATGAATGTATGTGCTTATATTTTAGACAGAGAAAACCATTTTAAAAGAACATTAAAGTTGCAAAGTCAAGCACTCAAAAGTTAGGAAAGGCCAGAATTAAGTTTCCCATGCAACCTGTATTGGCCCCTTTATGTGTATACATTATGATGCAATTTTTCATTACATTATCACATTCTGTTTCCCACAAGAGTTTGGCAAAATGTATAGATTTGACACAAAGGCCATCCTTCTGCCAAATTGCAAGTCTCTGCTCTAATGCATGGGGATTCTAAAGCATCTTAAAAAAAAAGTCACTAGAATTTTTAAACATGGCCAAAATAATGTATTTTTCCCTAGTTTTGTTCTTGGAAACAGCTGCACCGTTTTGGCTAAAGTTTTCCAAAGTAGTTCTCCTGAGGGAGACTCCTAGTATGGGAAATTTCAGCCCAAAGAGTTATAGTTTGGCAAAATTATAAGTAGCTGAAAAAAGTCTCTCTCATAAGGGGAAGTGTTGGGCAGCCTTAATAATAGGTGGCACTACCAGCTCCACCTATAGTGTGAGCACATGAATAAATAAAATCAATGTATTTGTCACACAATAATAAACTGTATTCATTGTCAAAGAGCATAATGGCAGATACAACAGTCTATGTAACAATTTAAGATGACAGAATGTGGAGACTAGAATATGACAAATAATGAGATTGGATAACAGTTGGAATCTGGCTTAAACTCACTCTATGAATTTTACTGTGATCATCGTCCTAGTATCGGCAGTGAAGTTAAGCCTAAGAGTGTCCTTGAATCAGCCTGTGCCTATGGTATATCATCTGTTTTTACACTGTTCTGAAGCTCTTGCAACGCCAAAGGACAACACTTGTTTTTGTGGTTTTAAATTCAATTTTTATGTTACTTCAGTGTGTCTTGTGGTTTTTGTTTTCTGCATATTAAAAATTCTCATTGAGGTGAGCCATAGTTACATATTTATGTAAATATATGTTAAATACATTTTACATCTCACATCATGTATGCAGTAAATCATGCTGGCTCCTTTTGGAGTGGAGGTAATTTATCATATAAATTCACTGTTTGAGTTTTGTAAAAACCTTTATTTACCTTGTAGACAATAAGAGCTCCTTTTGGAGCCATTGCCATCTCTTGTATAAGTACTTAAACCGGTTATAAAGATACAGATCTGATAAAATCACCATTGTGTGATGTCAATGAGTGTTGTGTGGTACTAGCACAGGGGTTGGCAACCTCTGGCACGTGGCTCGCCAGGGTTAAGCACCCTGGCAGGCCGGGTCAGTTTGTTTACCTGCCATGTTGGCAGGTTCGGCTGATCGCTGCTCCTGCTGGCCGCAGTTCGCCGCTCCAGGCCAATGGGGGCTGCAGGAAGCAGTGCGGGATGAGGGATGTGCTGGCTGTGGCTTCCCGCAGCCCCCATTGGCCTGGAGCGGCGAGCCGCAGCCAGTGGGAGCCATGATCGGCCAAACCTGCCGACGTGGCAGGTAAACAAAGTGGCCCACTCCCCCAGGGTGCTTACCCTGGCGAGCTGTGTGCCAGAGGTTGCTGACCCCTGTACTAGCATTATCAGCAATCAAGACAAACTTAAAGACATGAAAAAGGTTAGTAAGTTAGGGTCCTGCCAGGGACTTTGCCCCAGGCAGGGCATGCCCCGGTTTCCGGGTTTTAAACCCTGCGCTGACTGTAACAGGCCTATGCCTGTTAGTGACCCCCATGGCAGCTATCTGAAGTCCTTGGGGGAATCTCATTATGACATTCTCCTGGTGTTATCTGGATCGGTGATCTGCTAGGTCACTCCAATCCTTGACTCTGGGAGCCAGCCTTACCCTGCTCTGCTGTGAGAAGCCCCACTCCTGGGCTGTTCACGCACAGCCTCTAGCATGTAAGCTGCTCTCAGCTACGTGAGTGAGCACTTTTGGCCAGCCACTGATTGGATTGTGCAACCGAATGACACTAGTGAATATCTCCGGTCCCAGACACAACCCTAGGAACCTCCATCTTGCAGTGTCCAGTTAAGCTGCAAGCTTATATGAGTTCATCAATTTAACAAAGAAATTGATATGTACCAGGCTTGTTATCCCAAGTGGAGTCTCTGACACACTTCAAACCAAACACACTACTTCAGGTAGAATAAACAAACAAATGTATTAACTACAAAAGATAGATTTTAAGTGATTATAAGTCAAAGCACAACAAGTCAGATTTGGTCAAATGAAATAAAAGCAAAATGCATTCTAAGCTGATCTTAACACTTTCAGTGTGCTTACCAACTTAGATGCTTCTTAGCACAGGCTGGCTGGTTGCCCTTCAGCCAGGCTCTCCCCTTTGATCAGTGCTTCAGTCACTTGGTGGTGATGTCTGAAGATGGAGGTGGAAGAGCGAGGAAGAGCATGGCAAACATCTCTTGCTTTTATCATGTTCTTTCTTCCCTCTTGGCTTTACCCCCCTCCTGCCCCGCCCTTCAGGGTCAGGTGAGCATTACCTCATCGCAGTCCCAAACTGGCCAAGGGAATGGGAGGTGACTCACTCAAGAGTCCAATAGATCCTTTGTTCCTGTGAGGCTGGGTTTGTCCCATACATGCCCTGATGAGGTGTGACCTGCCCCTCTGTTCCTGGAGAGTTTTGCCTGGGCTTATTTTAAGCCATGAGGATACATTTTCAGCCTCATAACTATATTCATGAAATTACAACCTATAACATACTATAACAACAATGCTCAGTGCATCATGAACCTTCTGAAGACACCCAACATGATAAACTTTGCATTGGATGCCACGCAATCGTATTATAAGGATGAACATGGGAGTGCAGGGTGTTCCCCTGCAATACAGAGCGTCTTACTCATGTAAAAGAAAAGTATCCCATCTGTAAGAACTTTCATCTCAGGACACAAAAAGAACACAACATCCATTTGAGAGCCCTCCTCATGGAGGCTGCTCTCTATCCAGGCTCGGAGCCATTCTGCCTGGACTCTACTGCCTGTACTTCGGCCTCGGTGAGTAGTGCACCACCAGCACTGGGCTCTCTCTGGCACCAATCCCCTTCTCCGATGCCCAAGAAAAAGTAAAAAAAGCGGGGCCCAGCACCAAGCAAGAAGTACCAAGGGGCATTGGGTAAAGGACCCTGTTTAGGCCCCCCGCCCACCCTGGAGCCATAGGGGGATACATTCCCAAGGGGACCTCCTACCCTCCCCAATGGATCTGCCACTGAATCCAGGGAGCAGTAGGGTACCTAAATTCATGGCGGAGTCAACGCTTTCTGAGCCCCTCCCAGCACCCAGAAAGCAAAGGGCTTTCCCATCACAGCCAGCAATGCATGCTGCGATGGGCCTGGCAAAGGCTCCCTACGAGGGCAAGCCAACAGTGAAAGCCCCCAGAAGGCGAGTGAATGCTACCAGTCTCCGCAGCCGAGGCAGAGAGCTTTGTTGCCAGGCCCCTTGTCTCCACATCAGTTCACCACTTCAGATCACTGGCACTGTGCTCCTGGTCTCCACTCTCTCGACGAGACTCACCCAGAGGGAGGTGCTGGTCACCGTATTGTCGGCATCAGTCATACTCCTGCCGACCCTGTCCATGACATCCATTGCAGTCATCTAGACCACCAGAACGTTCCTCAACAGTGCTCACACGGCTCATGAGAGCTCCATTTGAGCCCTTGGCTTCCTGTTCCCTTCTTCTGCTCTCCTGGAAGGTGTCATTCCTGGTGGCAATAACGTCTGCCCAAGGGGTCTCCAAGCTTAGGGCACTTACCTTGGAGCTGCCCTATATGGTGTTTTTCAAGGAAAAGGTCCAGCTTTCCTGCCCAAGGTGGTTTCACAATTTCACATGAGCCAGGACATATTCTTGCCAGTCTTTTTCCCAAAGCCTCATAAGTCTGAGGAGGAGCAGAGGTTTCATTCCCTGGATGTCAGGAGAGCACTAGCCTTCTACGTCAAAAGGACCAAAATGTTCCATAAGTTGACGCAGCTGTTCATTGCGGTGGTGGATAGGATGAAAGGTTGTCTGGTGTCCACCCAGAGAATTTCATCATGGATCACCACCTGCATCCGGTTTTGCTATGATCAGGTGAATGTGCCTCCACTGACGATTGTACCTAACCCACTCGCTTAACTAGGGTGCAGGCCTCTTCAGCAGCCTTCCAGGCCCATGTGCGAATTCCTGATATCTGCAGGGCCGCCATCCGGTCGTCCATTCACACGTTCACATCTCACTACACGCTTACCCAGCCAGCATGAGACAATAGTGGCTTTGATAGAGCAGTATTGTAAGCTGCTCACCTCCAGGGATACTACTTGTGAGTCACCTAGAATGGCACTGAAATGAACAAGCACTTGAAGAAAAAACAGTTACCTACCTTTTGTAACTGTTGTTCTTCGAGATGCGTTGCTCATGTCCATTCCATTACCTGCCCTCCTGCCCATCTGTCAGAGCTGCCGGCAAGAAGGAACTGAAAGGGTGTAGGGCCAGTGGCACCTGATACACCGACGTATGAGTGGGCAGTCCAGAGGGCACCACAGCTGATCCTACGGATATTGCTAAGGCAAAAATCTCCAGTGACTCTGCATGTGGGTGCGCACACACCTAGAATGGAATTGACATGAGCAACACATCTCAAAGAACAACAGTTACGAAAGGTAGATAACCATTTTTATCTTGCCTGCTTGGTGGCAGGATGGTTGAGACTCTTGGAGTGAATATGCCTGCCTTGCCTTCCCCATCCCATGCACCTGGTGTAATTCTCACTCCTGCTAGTTTGCAAATGCTTCATTAAACAACAGGGCTGGGTAGGTTGGGGAGGGGTATCTTTCTGTCCAGCCAGGGAATAAGTGCAGAACGAGGAGCAACTGAGGAAATAAGAGCAACATTTCTATATACTGTATTATAAAATAAAAAACTCTCCATTGTTCACTAAGTCTCTTTTCTCCTTTACATTTTTCCTAGCCCTCTAATAGTCTCTTTTGTTGTTTGTTGTGTTGTCTAAATCAGGCACCAGCATGCAATGCTTAGATGTATCTCGGCAAATATGAAGTGTCGATTAATATGTTCTGCAATTCTAACGTAACTCATAAAAGTTTGCAGGATTGGGTCCTTAATATGCAAATATGTATTAAATATGTTGTCTAAAATTAAAGTGGAACAAGTCTTTCATGTGGACATACCATACAGGACATGATAGTAGGGTGACCAGACGGCAAGAGTGAAAAATCAGGACAGGGGTGGGGGGTAATAGGAGCCCATATTAAAAAAAAGCCCCAAATATCGGGACTGTCCCTATAAAATCGGGACATCTGGTCACCCTACATGATAGGTAGTACTGTTCTACAGGATCCTAGGCCAATGTTTTCAAAGTTAGGCACCAAAATCAATACTTAGGCATTCAAATAAGTGGCCTAATTTTTTTGATCTGTTAAACATTCAGAACTTCCACTGACATCAACGGGTTGCAGCTGCTCAGCAGGCCACTTATTCAGGTGCCTAAAGTTTGGCAATATATATGTGTGTGTATTTGAGTCAGTGATGACAGAAAGTTAATTAAATACCTTCAGAATGAGGAAAGTCAGCAGTCAAAACAATTTCAGCAAAATGAATGTAGTTTAGATAAGGCTATCTTTATTAAAATTGGTATTCATATAAACAGATCCATTGTATTTAAATACACCTCTACCCCAATATAACGCTGTCCTCGGAAGCCAAAAAATCTTATCGTGTTATAGGTGAAACCGCGTTATATCAAACTTGCTTTGATCCACCGGAGTGTGCAGTCCCTCCCCCCCCGAGTGCTGTTTTACCGAGTTATATCTGAATTCTTGTTATATCACTAAGACATGGTGAAATATAGTGTGAAGACCGTAGTCTGTTTTTCCATAAGACGTGATTATCATAAGCTACACAGAGTGAAGGAACAATAACAAAATGCTAAAGCCTCCAGAGAAAAGTCGGTACTCTGCTTAAAGTGACCATGACACTGGCAGCTTAGCAGTTACCAAATTAAAGAGGAAATTCAGTACAGTTAAAAATTAAGGGATGGATCCTTCAATAAGTACTTTGCAGGCAAATCCTTGCTTCTGCAGAGAGCCTGTTGTAGAACTGAGGCTCAGGAAGTCTCTCTCTCCAGGCATGAGAGATGGCAATTTCACAAGCAATGTTCTGGAGAGATCTTCACATGACTCATTCATAAATTGTTTTCCTGGAATCTCAGAGAATGAAATTTTGGTGACACGCTTTTATGTTATTACTAGAAAGAACAGTAACAGTTATTCCAATTATTGGTAGTCATAGGAAATGTTGGTTGGACTGAGTAAAATGTCTTTCCTCCCTCATGCAAAGCTAGTCACAGCTGTTTCTGATTAGAAAGGAATGGGCTCTTAGTACTTAGGGGATGAATAAGGGAAGACAAACTGTCCTCATTAATTAGGCCTGACATTTAAACTTCCTGAAAGCATGATAACATGAGAGTCAGTTAGAGATTTCAGAGAGGCAATGCTAAAACAAAAGTTATCTGAGTATTCAGCATTAACGAGGTGAAGTCTACGTACTTCTCACCACCAACAAAAGTATACAATAATACAAAATGGTTTGGGAAAAAATGGCACAATTCTGTTGGCTGATAGCTGTTTCGTCATTACTTTAAACCAATGGCTTTTTAATTGGTATGATTATAATCACAGTATGCTTATTAACAGTATGCTTATTAATAAGGGAAATTGGGGGCCTACACAGTAACCATATTTTAAGGCACACGATTTTATCTTTGATCACAGACACAAAACCTTTTGGAAAATCCAAGTAAATTATGTTCCTTTAATATAAGGGTGTGAATGCACACATACAGATTGGCTAAAGAACTCTAAGAGCTAGATCCGCAGAAGGTGTTGCAATGCGTGCATCTAGGTCCTCACCTGTGAGTTAGGCATCCAGGTTCCCTAGACAATGCCTGGATGGGGTTTGGCACCCTAAGAATGGGATTCCCCAAAAGTGAGCAGGGAGCTACCTAAGGTAGCCATTAGGAAATGCTAAGGAGGGACTTAGGCTGGAGGGAGGCACATCCCTCTGCTTGGGATTCACAGCCACAAGCCCTTTCCTGGAGTTAGGTGCTTAAACTCTTTCTCAAAAAAAAATAAAAAATTGGGGTGGTGCCACTGCATGCCACTCACTCCTTTCCCTGGATAACTGTTAGTCCAGGAGTGAGAGCACTTACTCAGGATAGGGGATATCAGAGTTGAATGTCCTAACCTCTGTGCTATGGGGTGGGTCTCTTACTCTCTCCTGTTAAGCTGTTCCACTGTGTATAACTAATTAAATATTCATTGGGCTACGGGGGGGGGGGCCAAGCACGAGCACATGTGACTCTATAGCCCAGGGGTGATTGCACTCCTGGGTGAGGTGGGAGACTCACCTTCAGATCTCTTCACCACATAAAGCAGAGGGGGAAGATTTGAAACCAGGTCTGCCTGAGTGAATGCACTAACCGCTGGGTTAGTAAGGAGGTGACAGCAGTTGTGTTCTGTACAAAGCCTGATCTGGAGCATGCTTACTGGATCAGGTCTTGCAGGAGAAACAGCCAGGGCCTGATCCTATGTTGAGGGTTGAGCTGGGCTTAGGCATGAGCTATGCACCTGGGAGCCAGGGCTGAGGCTGCTGTGCACATGCCCAGCAGCAGCAATGTAGGTGCCTGGGAGATTTACCAGTGGAAACTTGGGCACCTAGGGAATTTAGATGGCTGCAGGGCTAGCCAGCAGCTGAATGAGGGCAGAGAAGACCTACATTTTGGACTTAAACACTGGTATCTCATTGTGGATTTAGCTCTAAGAGCTTATACAGTGGTCACTTTCTTTTCCAGAAGGCCCGTGGGAAGATCTGATCAGCACACACTGACTATTCTATCCTGAGACATTCAGTCAGTGTGCCTAGAATTGAGGTGAAGCTTGCCTGTCTGCAAATCTCAAGATTGTCCTGGGCTCTTTTCTGAAGCCAAATAACAGTAGCAACTTCTCGATATTCAGGACAGCTGATTTTAAGACTTGAGGTTGATATTCATCCCAGTACAGGCCAGCACAAGACCCTTCCCACATATTAAGCCTCATATTAAAGGCTTAAGTGATAAGTAGGACCTTAAGTGGGCCCTCTGCACTTGGGCAAATGTTACCTGTATTGCATATCCCCAGATAGCTTTTCTATCAGATCTCTCAGAATACCACCATCCGGTTACTGTAATTTACAGCACTGGAATTTCTCAGGCTGCTCCTTAACTTCCTCCTTAGGGATTAATATCTATTAAGGCCACATCCTGATTTCCTGTGCAAAGTGCTTTTGGGAGAAGAATTCCCCATCATCTTTTATAGTAAAAGGAGTGATGAAGGGAAGCCTTTTGAAATGTGTCCACTTACAAACTATTGTGTCACCTTCCTTCATTCCCTAGCACTGTGCGCTGTGTTTTATTTCAGAAAACTAAGGAATCTCATAATGCAATAGTAAATTGTCTGCCACAGGTACTATGACAGGATAAACAAATCTTCAAGGCTAATTGAATTTTAAAGTATTTTCCCCTCTATTTATTTTTTAAAACATGCCTCCCTCCCCCACAGTTTTGCAATACAATTTTCTTGTTTTGTTTTTTTAATGCCTTCTTCCTAGTTGTTGTGTAAAAGGCTTATAAAAACACTAGGGGAAATGATTTATTACACAAGGAAACAAACAGAATTGACTATAGACAATCCGCTTGCAAAGGCACAAAGTGAACAAATTAAAAAAAAATTTGTTGTCACAATGGTAGGTCAAACACTTTCAATCCGAAGAATTTTTAAGATGAGGATGTCAAGTACAGAGGGGACAAAAACCTGGACAGTTCTCCAGCTTTCTCACTTCCCCAAACATGGGGCTCTGATAAAATAGGACGGGTGTCAGAATCAATACCGCTTTTGGTTTTGCTAAACTGAAACAAGCCCCACATTTTTTTTACCAGATCTGGTATTAACTGGACCCTGATTGTCCAAAGTCAGGTACTGATTACCCACTGAAGCCTTGAACCTTAGTGTCACAGCTATCCCCCAACTGTAGCAGTGCAGGGCTGGGACCTCATCATCACACAGAGAAAAATCTCTCACTCTGTTAATTATGTTAACAAGATTTTACTCTTGGGTATTTTTTAAACAAGTGAGAAGGGAAGGGCATGGGCAGGCAGACCTTGTCGCCCCAGAATACAACTGCCAAATTCTATGTCAGTTTTCAGGTGACAACTTTCACAAATGACAGAACTTTCTCCCGTTCAGCTTGCTGCCCCATTTAATAATAAATAATAATAAAACATTTATTATAATAATAATGTCTGTGTACTAACTGAGATAGGAATCAAGGTCTGAGGTGACATCCTGACACTGCTCAAATCACTGGGAGCTTGTCCATTGGCTTCAAGGGGGGGAGATTCAGGATTTCACCCAGGTTTCTTTATGCTCAGCCCAGTGTATTATCTGCATCACTATCCTAGGCTGAACTCACATGGGGGTGATTGTTCCAAAAGGTATAGAAAGGATTTCTTGGAATTAAAATTGTCTTACCCCCAAGGACTCTGTGTCCCTGTGAAAACACATTGAAGGGGTGAATTTATAGTATGCTTAAAATGCCATGGCTGTGGGGACCATGTGTTGACACCTCTCCTATGTGGCAGTAGCATGCTGGCACTGATTTGTTAGTCTAATGATCTGTGTGAGCGCCTGAGAAAGCTCCTCCCCACAGCTCATAATTTTCCACACAGCTGTCTCCAGGCGTACTGCAAGGAATGCAGACATCTGTGCGTGGTGGGGGAAGACTAAAAGGGTGGGGAGGGGATGAAGGAACCAAATTTGAGTGGCATTGTGCAAGGTCACACCATGCACTCAGATTTGGCCCGGCCACCCTCCTCCTCCATGACTAAGCGCTATCTGGGCCAAATCTGAGTGAGTGGTGATGTCATCTGGCACATATGGTCACAATGCCAACCAAATCTGGCCTGGCCACCCCTCTGTCATGCCAGCAGGGAAGGGGTTCTCCCCTTCCACCACCCAGCTCCTGTCAGGGGCCAAGTGTGGGGGAGGGGCCGGGTTGATTTTCCCTCCCCCATTACACTCTCTGCCAGGGGCAGGATCTCAAAAGTGGAGGGCAAGTCCTCTGTTTAGGGGGCCATGCTCTTTGCCCTCTCCCATCTCCGTGCCTGTGGCTTTCTCTCCAACCCGTGATCATCTCCCCTTCAAACCAGGGCTAGCTGTTCAGTTGGTTCCCCATTCTGTCAGACCTGCTTATTTAATTTGGAAGAGAAAAAAGCCTTGAGACACATTTTTCCTATAGATGGCAAGCCTCACTGCTTTGTGTCTCTGCATCATTGCTAACCGGATATTTAGTTTGTTTAACTCTAAGATATGCTTATTATATACATTCGGTTGTGGAATTTAATATATTTGCCTCCAGATTACATAAGGACTTGCTCCAATCCTCTTTGAAATCAAGGGAAGGAGTCCCGTTGACACCAATGAGCACTGAGCCAAAGCAGGGGAGATAGAGTGAGTTATGTTGTTTAAAATGTGTTCAGCTGAAAGCTGATTGACCTGTTACGATAAACAGTGCAACAAACAGTGCTGAAGTTGACATTTAGAGCATTTCCGTACATATCTCCTTGGATCCTGGGGAAATATAGACTCAAAGGGTAAAGCTGATTAAAAAACACAGAATTTTTTCATGTTTTTTATTTTTTCAAGAAAGCTTGTCCCTTTTGGGGGCAGGTGTGTCAAATTTTTTCTTTTTGGTCATATTTTGTAAAAAAATATCAAAATTTGGAATGTTTTAATGAGCCAATGAGGGTATTTCATAGGCTTGTGGCAGATATGGCTGGAGATGGTGCACTTTCCTCATGTTCAAAGAGATGACAATGGATATGGAATTCAGGAGAATCTAGCTGCAGGTTCAGGCCCCAGTCTTGCAACTGGCTGATATGTCTCTACACAGACCCACTTGCACAGTCGGGACCTCTGCTTGCCTCACTTCTATATTTATATGATAGTTAAGAAACTCTCTCTTCATTCAATCAGCTGTAGCAGTCAAATGCTCTGAACTGATCTTGAAAAATTGGATTTTCAGAGTTGCAAACTCGCATGAAATTCCCCCAAAATTACTTGGTATTTTTCTTAAATCCCCAGCTCGTGGAATCCTGTGTCTCAACGTCCATCTAAAAAGACAGGATGCTTGTAACCTTCGTGTTTGCACAGAACAGCAGGACGATGTGAAGCCCAGAGGCTCAAAATAAAGCAGGCAAATAAAAAGACCCCAAAATTAATCTTTTAAAATCTCATCATTTTTAGCCAACCTCCTGATTTTTGAGGCTTGACTCAGGATTTCATGCTTGGGGCTGTCAGTCCCAGATTTAATGTCTATAGTGGCTTAAAGGGGAGAGTTAGTAAACTAGTTAAATTTATATCACAGAAAATGTGTAAACCTCCGTGATTTTATTAAATATGTTAATTTCTGTTTGTTTTAAATGGATTGGTGGCTCCATGATTTTCTTTGGTACACATCTACTGCACTTAAGTGGAGCTAGTTATAATTTGCCTATAAACTGCTTACATTATGTACAGTGCAAAGCTGATATGTTTTTACATTTTATTTTGGCTTTTACTCTTAATGGGTGAGAAGGACTGTGCTAGATTTTAAACTCTTTGTCGGCTCATCACACTCATCTCGGAAGAATGATCTCCAAATAACAAGATCACTGGACAACTAATTCTTCAGTTGCTGCAAGCATACATTGCATGTGCATTGAGTCTGACATGAAGAAGATGGAATTACTCTAGGCCTGATATAGCTTACCAGCTCAATGAATGAGGTAAGCTAGAATTTAAATCCTGAAGAGCATCACTCTGAAATCTGTGCCTAAATGTTTGTAGAATGTGCAGTAAGTTTCATCCGTGCTGTTTGGCTGTCAGATGGGGATGTCAGAAGCTGGTTAAGTAGACATGGTTATAGCTACAGAGAAGATGAGCCTGTGGTGTATGTAAGTTTCAGGAGTATAACTGCATAAATACTAAGAATTGTCTATAGTTACAAGGCAGCAGTAAGGCAGGTAAACAGCAACCTCTACTGGGGATAAAATCCACATACATAAACCCTCTTCTGAAAATAATAAGGCTACAATGCCATTAATATTTCTTGGACTGTATAAAAATTAAATTGTTAAATAAGACCTTGATTCTACAAAGATTTATGCATGTGTAAAACTTCTCAGGATCGGGGCCTAAAAAGGCAGTTCTCACATAATCAACTTAAAGCACTGTGACACACATCGAGTAAAGCTAGAAAATGTTTAGCTCAAGAGGGAAGAGGGGAATTGCCCCTCTATGCGTATTTGTACAATGCTAAAAAAGTGCCTATGGGTAGGAGGTGCTCTATGTACCCCTAACATAACTGAAAAATACATAAAAACTAACACCCTAAAAGATCACCAGTAAAGTTTAATACAGTGCACCACTAGCAAGTCATGCAACTTAAAAGCTCTAGTCCCCCACAACCATTCCTCTCCTTTACAGTTCCCGACCCTCTTTTCAGATGCCAGCCTATAGCCTTCACTAACTAAGCACAATGGGACACATTGAGACTATCCAGCAGTAGATATCACAGAGCATGAAACACAGCAAGTTTATTGCTATGAAATATCACTGTGAGAACTCTTGTCAGCCCTATTAAGCTATTCCTGCCCTGCAGCAATCTGCTTGAGGAGGTTCTATTCCTATCCAACTCCACATTTACCCTAGTATCCAATGTATTTTCAGAAGCACCGAAGAGCCATTGAAAGCAGTGTTCCTCCCTAAAGCAGAATTTTGTTTGCAAGTGGGACAACGTGCAAACAAATAGCAAATGTAAACTCTTATTTGTAACAGTGGAAATTGTTTTGTCAGACAATTTTTTTAGTGAAAATTTCTATTTCTTTTGAAACTTTCCAGCTTTTTGACCAAAAAATCTCAATTTTCAAAAATACTTAAAAAAAAACAAAATAAAAACAAACCCCAAACTTGCAGAAAATATTTCCTGTTTGCCTCCTGACTCTAATGGCTTGCTCTCATTACTATCTTAACCAACTAATGGCCAAATCTTGTTCTGGTTGATGTGGTGAACTGGAGCAGAGATGCTGTCTGGTGTGTCCTCTCCTACAGAAATCCTATAGTTATGGGAGAGCTCTTTCAGAGTGGGCTGCGAGTTCACACTCTGGAGGGGATGCTGCCAGTGTAGCTGAATAAGCTGGGTATTCCCCTCTAAACCATGCCTCCTTAGGGGTACAGTGTGTGACCGAGTGTGTTAGCTGTCCTTTTCCTCAGCTCTCCTTTGAGCCCCAAACAGATCCTGTCCTGCTGCTTGTGAATTGAGAAGAGGCTCCCCAGACCTCTTCTGTCTCTCTCAGACACTACTACAATTATGGACATGCCTCCAGCACCCGAAAAAAAAGCTGAAACATTGACTTCTTTTGTCTGATGCATTTGAAAATGGTCGGAGTAAACTAAAGATTGAGTAACATGAACTTGTTTGCTATTTGACAAGGAGTCCTCCACCACCACCATCCTTTGAAGATTTGATGGATATGCTTGAGTTGCTGAAGCAGGACAGCACAATCAATAATATTGAAAAACTGCATGGTAATCTAGCAGTATCAGAAGAGCGAACGAGCTCTGTGACTAGAGGCAAGATGTAGGGAATTAACCACCCTGAGAAAAGCAGATTCAGCACATGAAAGGCTCAAAAAAATACACTGAAAGCAAAGCAGGCAGTGGTGTGGGTGGAGGTATGTCAGCCATTTTCTCCGCAGCCTTGCTGAGGAAACAGGCTAGTGATGTAGTAAGCAAGGATGAAAAATAAATCCAGCCTTCTTTGGAGGGACAGCACAAGGCATCTGCACCACTAAACACCCGTCAAAACCCTATTTTGAATTTCACTGGAAGGGAATCCCCACAGAGGGAATGTTTAATGTTGGTAGTAAATAAGTAGCGAGGGTAGAGAGGTGGGAAGCTAGCCATGAAGTTGGGAAGGGGGCCAGATAGAAGCTACTTATTTTCAGCAGAGATGAGGTCGATGATGGGCTAGTGGCTTTGATGGAAGAGAGAAAGGAGGGAAGGAAAGTGAGGTAGCAATATTAGGTTGCAGTGGGAAATCAAGGGAGGAAGAAGCACCTGAACTTCTTTTATTTTAATCTTCAAGAAGAAGAACATGGAGGGGGGGGTGTGTGCAATAGGGAGTCAATACGTAGCAGTATTGCCAGCATTGAGCATTCAAAAATCAGGGCCCAAGAAATCACAAATTCAAAATAATAAATGTGGGGGTCTTGTTTTGATATAAATCTGACACCTTTTTAGCTCAAACTAAAAAAATAAAAAAAACACAAGAGGTGTAGACAGGAAATAGTGAGACGTCAACAAGTATTTAATGTTTATTTTTGTAGGTACAACTTCAGGTCTAAGTCATGGAGATAAACCAGCTATATGAATATGTATTGGGCAGCAAATAAGGCCCGTGAAAATGACACACACAATCAGTCAGTGCTAAAATTCCTTTTGCCATGACCACATAAATTATGCAGGCAATTTCTTATTTGCACGGCATTCCTTATAAACTGTGAAGCAAGCATCTTGGGATTGGGCACTAAATAGCTTCTAAGTGGACCCAAAATGAACACTAGACAGTGTAAAATCTTGAATGAAAAATATATATATTCATGGAGTTAACGAATGCACCAGATTGCTGAACTCTCCTTTCACCTCTCTACTGTATGAGCTCAAATCGTAAGTGAAAATAATACCCACAAAGTTGATCTAATTTTAGGACTACCAGCTGTTCTAGTTCGAGCAAGTGTGTGCATCATGACATTCTTTTGCTCTGCCACTCTGATCTTTTCCCCTGAAAAGACAGGATGTTAAAACACCCAAGTATCTCCAAGCACTTGAGACCACAGAATTCTTGTATATTTCAAAACTATGCTGCTCATATGTGAACTGATGAACCGCCCATTCAAGTCACTGGAAGTCTTTCCTTTCACTTGAGTGGGATTTAGATCAATCTGAAGAAGAGGCCAGACAAGGGACAGTGCTTGTAATCCTAAACCTGGCTCACCACATTTATTGTCAGATCACCAAGTGTGATTGCTGTCATCACTTTCTTTTGGGGATGTGTTATTTTTCAAGAATGAGACACTTCACTCTTTTATATATATATATATATATATATATATATATGATGGTAGGTTAAATTATATCAATT
The DNA here is from genome assembly GCF_020497125.1 of Mauremys mutica. NCBI lineage: Eukaryota > Metazoa > Chordata > Testudines > Geoemydidae > Mauremys > Mauremys mutica. Next base: position 80,775,221 of record NC_059074.1, on the reverse strand, counting down.
TTGACTGTAGCCCTTTAACCTTCTCCGCTCTTAGACATTTGTCTACATCACAAAGCTGTACAATACCAATCATGCTGACACCAGTGCTTAGGAGAGGCACACATAAACAGCAAAGCTGGCTTCAGCTGGCACTGTGAAAACTCAGTACCTTTGAAAAGTAGGCCCTGTATTTCCACAGAGGAAGCAGGAGAGTGTGAAACCTGCATCTTAAGGGGAACAAAAATACCGAGGCAGGTGTATGCACTTCATGCCACGTTGTGACATGCAGTCCTCTGCTGTGAGATTCTAGTGGACAGCTGTCATTGTGTGTCTGAATCAATTTACTTAATGTTGGCAGAAGACGAGCCAACGAATTGTACCCAGATAGGCTGATGAAACTAAAATCTGTACAGGAAAAACTGCTTGTGCTGAGGAGATGGTGAGATAGGCCTTTGAAAAGTAGCATCAGTATTGCAATGTGTGTGTGAATGGAACAAGTCGTTTAAAAAAGGTGCTGCAGTAAAGCATTTATTTGTGACTATGCAAGTGGCAATGTTACAATGATTAAAGGAAAGCTGAGAGAAGTATTATCCAGTGGTTAGAACAGTAGCCTGGGACTCTGGAGACCCAGGCTCAATTCCACCACAGACATTCAGTGTGAGCTTGGCTGAGTGACTTAGTCTCTCGCTCCCTCCCTTCCCCATCTGTGGCTAATGATGTTAACCCTCCCTCAGAGTGTTGCAAGGGAAAATAGGCTAATAAAGCGGAGGCTCGGCTAGTTCTGCAAGGGGGCCAGATGGAGATCTGAATTTAGATTCTTTAGTACTACCTCATGTACCAGGAACAGCTGGACAAATAAGGTATTCAAATATCACTTCTTTCTGTTGGCAAATTGTTCACAAGCAGATTGTGAATTAGGATTATTGGCTATTGGAAAACTTTTGCCAAATAGTTTCTGTGGATAATTCTGTTTGCCCAGCAGTTCATTGCAAATGTTCAAAACTGGTGCTATTGTGTTTAGTTTTTGACTGAAAACCTAGGTCACGAAATATGTTTCTGTTGCATTAGAATGGGTGGACCTCTTGGGATATGATTTCTGATGCAAATGCTAACCTTTACGAATACAAAAATTGCTTTCCTGGAATATTTTCCAATATTTGCTAAAATTAATTGTTTTATGAACATTCCAGCCAGTAAAACTCGCTCACTAGAATGTTTATAGAAAGCAAACACCAAAGGGCACTCACAGAAACAAACTTGTTTAAAAACTGATATAAATATGAATGGAAGATTTTTGGTTGTGCACAATATTTGCCTATCTTCAAAAAAAACAACGAGGAGTCCAGTGGCACCTTAAAGACTAACAGATTTATTTGGGCATAAGCTTTCATGGGTAAAAACCCCACTTCTTCAGCTGCATGGAGTGAAAATTACAGATACAGGCATAAATATATATTGGCACATGAAGAGAAGGGAGTTACCTTACAAGTGGAGAACCAATGCTGAAGGCCAATTCAGTCCGGGTGGATGTGGTCCACTCCCAATAATTGATGAGGAGGTGTCAATACCAAGGGAGGGAAAATTGCTTTTGTGGTGAGCCAGCCACTCCCAGTCCCTATTCAAGCCCAGATTGATGGTGTTAAGTTTGCAAATGAATTGTAGTTCTGCATCAGAGGGGTAGCCGGGTTAGTCTGGTTCTGTAAAAGCAGCAAAGAATCCTGTGGCACCTTATAGCTTTCGTGGGTGAATGAGCTTTCGTGGGTGAATACCCACTTCTTCTTGCATCCGAAGAAGTGGGTATTCACCCACGAAAGCTCATGCTGCAAAACGTCTGTTAGTCTATAAGGTGCCACAGGATTCTTTGTAGTTCTGCAGTTTCTCTTTGAAGCCTGTTTTTGAAGTTTTTTTGTTGAAGAATGGCTACTTTTAAATCTGTTATTCAGTGTCCAGGGCGATTGAAGTACTCTCCTACTGGCCTTTGTATGTTACCATTGCTGATGTCTGATTTGTGTCTGTTTATCCTTTTATGTACAGACAGTCCAGTTTGGCCAATGTACATGGCAGAAGGGCATTGCTGGCACATGATGGCATATATCACATTAGTAGATGTGCAGGTGAATGAGTCCCTGATGGTGTGACTGGAGTGGTTGGGTCCTATAATGGTGTCACTAGAGTAGATATGGGGACAGAGAAGGCAATGCGGTTTGTTACAGGGATTGGTTCCTGGGTTAGTGTTTCTGTGGTGTGGTGTGTAGTTGCTAGTGAGTATTTGCTTCAGGTTGCGGGGCTGTCTGTAAGTGAGGATTGGCCTGTCTCCCAAGGCCTGTGAGAGTAGGGGATCGTTTTCCAGGATAGGTTATAGATCGTTGATGATACGCTGGAGAGGTTTTAGCTGGGGGCTGTATGTGATGGCCAGTATTGTTATTTTCCTTATTGGGCCTGTCCTGTAGTAGGTGACTTCTGGTTACCCGTCTCGCTCTGTCAATCTGTTTCCTCACTTCCCAAGTGGGTATTGTAGTTTTAAGAATGCTTGATAGAGAGCTTGTAGGTGTTTGTCTCTGTCTGAGGGATTGAGCAAATGTGGTTGTATCTTAGGGCTTGGCTGTAGACAATGAATCATGTGATGTGTCCTGGATGGAAGCTGGAGACGTATAGGTAAGTATAGCACTCAGTAGGTTTCCGGTATAGGGGGTGTTTATGTGACCATAACAGTTTGCAGGGAATTTCAACACTGAAATTTGGATTCATTCTGACACCTGGTGTTTCTGAAATAAAATGTGCTCCCCAGGACCAGAAACCGAGATGATTCTTGACAGTTTCACTGCTGCTATTAAGTGGTGGACAGCAGTGAAACTGATGAGAATCAGCTCAGTTTCAGTCGCAGCTGACAGGATCTTCAGCACCATGCAGACTACTCCAGGATTGGGAACCCCAGGCCTTCCAGACTCCTAGGCCCATGGGTCCCTGGACTGCCTGACTCCCACAGCCAGGGGAGCCAGCTGCCCCAGGAGTCTAGAAGCCCTGGGGTCTTTGGACCCAGGGCAGTTTGCCTGGCAAGACTGTGCCAGAGCTGCAGGCTCTGGAAGCCCATCCCAGGACTTCTTGGCTCTGTGGCGGGAATCCTGGAAACCCCGATAGCTCCAGCTCAAATTGGGTCTCTCAGGGTTTCCAGACTCCCAGCTCAGGTTCCTGGGATTTCCTGGCTCTGTGGCAACAGGAAGTCTGGATTCCTTAGGCTGGGGCAATCTGCGTGATGGGGCTGCCCTGGGACATGGAAGTGCCAGCTCCCTGGCAGGAAAGCAGGTACAGTTCTGTTGGTAGAACCCTGCCTGTAGTTTTTGAAAGTTCACTGCTCCCAATCTAGTTCCACAAAACATTTTGGGTTTGCCGAATTGGTATTTTTCCAATGAAATGCCATTTCATCAGAAAACTCCCAACCAGCTCTACCTAGGAGTGCTGAGTCCCAAGCCTCTGCACTGGCTGTGACGTTACATTAGCACCCACACTAGATGTGGGGTTGTTGTCAGACAGTTTGGTTTACGCAGGTTTTCTTTTTTCTTTTTTTCTTTTTCAAAGGTGAAGTTTGCTTCCTGATTAGAGCCATCACAATGAATTGGTAAAATCACAGTAATTTCGATGGCAACACAACAATATCCTAAATGCAGGACTGTGACTTGACCGCAGGCAAAGCTGTGGGAAAGGGTGGAGGGCAGTACGGCTGGAAAAGTGCAGGAACCGTATGTGAACGGAGAAAATTAATGACAGGCCAATTTCTTTTAAAATAAACAATAATTTCCCCCAAGTTTGTGCCACTTTTAGATGCCCCTCTTTGGATCTTACTCCCCAAGGGCACAGTCCTTCACCCACTGGCCTGGGGGATACCAGAACTGTGCCCAAATAAAGACCACAGCAGGCATGAGTGTTGGGAATAAGCAATCCATATTTTGAGTGGTGGCTGAGTGAAAGTCATAGGTGGAGACAAGGGCAAGACTCAGATTCCCCCTCTCACTGGTGTAAGCCTGGGAAACTTTGGAGCTACCTAGGTTTACAGCAATGTGAGTGAGAGCAGCATCTGCCCACAAACTTTAATTTGGCCTCTTTGCACCATTAAGGTATCTACTGAAAGAAATCCTGTTTACAATCTTCCTCAGTCAACCCCCCCTGCCAAGCCCTCTCTTCCTCTACCCTGCCACTCAGCTTTCTATTTTAATCTCTTTGGGTGGTAATAGTTGAGGAAATGGTCCAGTTCATTTATTATTTTGTTTTAATGAATGTAGTGAGGGTCTGTGTGACTCATGGGGATGAGGAAGTTGCTCCGGTAATTGCTCATGACTGTTGAACTGCAGAGTAATAACACAGAAATATCCGACTTTACTTAAGGGCTCATACTTCAAGGCTTGCACTAGTTAGTGCCTCCCCCTCCCTCTTCCATTCTGAAGATGGGTGGGAGTGGGGAAATGAAGCATTTTGTGATGACCACACACTTCCACATAATAGCATTACTGACTGAGACAGCCCTTGTCTGGATGACTCTTTTCCTTATTCTCGGGATATGAATAAAAAGGGGGAGGATCTGTGTGTGTATGTGTGTGTGTGTGGGGGGGTGAAATGTAGAACTCCTCCACTGAGACTGATAGCCCAGATGCAGTCTCAGAAACAGACAGGAAAGTTCTTTATTTAAGTAGCTCTTCTAAACACCTCGTCATCCCCTTCGCCAGTGGCAAGCCTCCTTTTGATGCATGAAAGTCCAGTTATGCTAAAAAGGGGTCAAATGAGAAAGATTGCTTATAAACTACTATATAGGGGTAGGGTCACTCTTATGACATAATGGTCTCATTAGGGAATAGGTGGTGGTCGGGGCAACTAAGTGCCCTAGCCTTCTACACTTGGAGACAACAGTAATAACATAGGCCAACACTCTGTCCTTTGTAGAGCACATTTCATCAGTAGATTTTTAAAGTGCTTTATAAACAAGAATTAAGCCTTAGCACTTCTATGGGAGGTAAATATCATCGTTCCCATTTCACACATGGGGAAACTGAAAACCAGAGAGTTTGAATAACTTGAGCTCCCAGATGGAGTCAGTGGCAGGGCAGGGAATCCCCAATGTTGTACTCTAATCACAAGATTATGCCTATGTCCACACAGCAAGAGCTGTGCCTGGGCTAGCCTACCTGAGCTGGCTTGAATCCAGCTAGCAGAGGTAACAATAGGAGTGAAGGCTGCACTGTGCAGGCTAGCAAGCCGAGTACATATCCAGGGTCTATGCTGGGCATATGCTGCCTGCACTGAGCTCTTTTCATTGCTATGTTACCTGCACTAGCTGGATTCTAGCTAGCTCAGAGCTTGTGCACAGCTCTTGCTGTGTAGATACTCGCTTTACTTCCTCTTTGTCAGGAAGTCAGCTCGTGCATTCACAGAACTTTGGGCTCAGCGTTAAAATCAAAATCTCCCATAAGCTGGATTTAAAGGCGCGTCCCCCATTGTTGTGGTTGGAATTCAGGTTTATATCCACTTCATAGGCCTGCCATGAAGAACACTTGATCCAGTTGTGCTCTTCTGAGCACTGGTGTGCATTGTACACTTACACGCTAGTCAATATGCTATGTCATCAAAGCTTACAGTAGGGGTCTCAAAGATGCAGCCCGCGGACTTATTAGTTGCAGCCCGCCAAGCTCCCCTCACCCCCCACAAGTTATTTCCTGTGGCTGCCAACCTCCCCTCCCCTGCAGCGTGCCGCATCCTGCTCCTCTGCCTACCTCCAGGCGCTTCCCGCCATCAAGCAGCTGTTTGGCAGCGCTTAGCGCTTTCCAGGAGGGAGGGGAGAGGAGCAGGGAGGAGCGTGCTCAGGGGAGGAGGCGGAGCAGAGGCAGGGCAGGGGTGGGGATTTGGGAAAGGGTTTGGAATAGGGGCAGGGAGAGGGTGGAGTTGGGGTGCGGACTTTGGGGAAGGGGTTGGAATGGGTGGGAAGAGGCGGGGCAGGGGCAGAGGGGGTGTCAGTGATGTGACCCTTGGGCCAATGTACTAGTCCTCATGTGGCCCTCGTGGTCATTTGAGTTTGAGATCCCTGGCTTACAGGGGCAAATGAGTTTTGTGATCCCTAATCTTTGTGTCGGGCACCTGACAAAGTACCACACAATGTAGCACGATTGGCAGTCTCTGACCAATAAAGGTCCAGGACTTGAGTAGCAGGCCAGGTTTAAGGAGCAATGCTAGAACCAGAGACTGAACAGTGCCTGGCAAAGCTCTGCTTGGATCACATCAGTGCTAATTTCCCCATCTCATTTGCTGTCACTATATTAATCTTCAGATTTTTAAGAGGCAGAAAGATCAAAAGAGGTAAAAAGCAAACAGGGAAGAGATGGAGAGAGTGAATCTGGACCAATGCTGGAGAAGCTAGACTTTGAATATATTTATTTGGGGACTGATTCACCTGAGCTGTCTAGTATCCTACAAAAGTTTATAGAGGGTCTGTATAAACCACAAGAAATAAATTCAGCCTCTCTTTCCCTCCTCTTCCCCACTTTCAGATATTTGGCGTTCATATTACCATTGCATGATTGGCTTGTTTGCTCAATTCAGTTAAATATTAAGGATTATCCACTATATTCTGGATAGGTCACTCAGGGGACCAACACCAATGCTGGAAATAAGAATTGTATAACTCTGATGACAAAGGGCTTTGTCAGTAATGACTTTAAGCAGGGAGAGGAGGGCCCTTTTGTAAATGCCTGGTAGATAAAGCCAAAGATAGCTCAGACACCTATGCTTTAAGGTTTGTGCATAAATCCTATTACTTCACCAGAGAACATCCACACTAAGCGTCCTTGTGTTCTGGCCTTGCTTGCTTTTTTTGCATGCCCATATATGAGTGGCATCATGTCTCTTTCTTTCAAAGTAAACTAAATAAGAATTCTGCTGAGTGGAGAACTTAAAAGTGAGCAAACCAAAAGGGATGCCCCTCCACAGGGCTGAAAATGCCCATACTCTTCTCCCCGCAAATGAGCGTTTATCATAATAATCCTCATGGTATCTAAATGAGAGCTAGCTACACCATAGATAAACTCAAATACAAATCATTTGAAAGATCATATTAATCATAGAAATGTAGGGCTGGAAGGGACTTTGAGAGATCAGCAAGTCCAGCCCCCTATGCGGTGGCAGGACCAACTATATCTCCCTGACAGCTGTTTGTCCAAGCTGCTCTTAAAAACTTCCAATGATGGGGATGCCACTACCTGCCTTGGAAGGTTAACAGAGTTAGAAAGGTTTTCCCTAATATCTAACCTAAATCTCCCTTGTGGCAGATTAAGCCCATTACTTCTTGTCCTACCTTCAGTGGACATGGAAACAAACTGATCATCATTGTCTTTATAATAGCCCTTAACATATTTGAAGGCTGTAACCAGATTCGCCCTGAGTCGTCATTTCTCAAGATTTAAAATGCCCAGGTTGTTGATTTTTTCAGAAAGTGCTGAGTGTGTCCCCACTCTGATCAGTGGCCCCTTTTATGATGTTTCAAGCAGGCACCCTGTGGTGGGGCAGCTGTGTGAGAGGAAGCTAGAGTAGGCCAGAGAGGCTGTGCAGGCCAGCAGCCAATCAGGAAAGGGCTTACTGAGAGCCAATCTGGGCAGCCAATCAGGAAAGGGCTTACTGAGAGCCAATCAGGGCTCAGCTTGGCCAAATATAAATGCTGCCCAGAAGAGCAGCAGGCAGTCTGTCCCAGGCCTTTGATAGGGGGAAGGTCTCGCTCCTGAGTGAGGAGACCAGCACCTGGAACAGTGCAGTGCTGGGCAGGCTTGTGGGAGTAGAAGGGAACTTCAGCCCACTATCTGCCAGGCTGCAGGCCCTGAGGGAAGGGCCTAGCCAGTGCAAAGGGGCTGAAGGGGAGGCAGCCCAGGGACAGAGGCACACAAGGGGAGAGAAGGAGGGCAGGAAGGCTGCCACCAAAGGGTCCCTGGATCGGGACCCAGTGTAGAGGGTGGACCTGGGTCCCCCGCCTTCTCCCTTGCACGAACACCCAGCCAGTGTATGTGGTGATAGTGGACTGCACCAGACCCCTGACACTTTGGGGTGTGGTTGACCACAGTGGCTGGGGCGCAGAGAAGGACTGCTGATAACTCCAGACCCCCGGAAGGGGATGAGACCAGAGCAGTGGGCACTGTCGGAGGGCAGTGTCCTGAAGAGGACGCCGCAAGTTGGGAGCAACGTGAGTCCACACGCCAATCGAGGTTGAGATGACAGATGGGACACCACCATGAGGGGGCACTCCACTGGACTGAGCTAATTCCCAGAGTCACCAGTGGGAGGCCAACCTCATCACACACCCAAATTAGAGACACCCCAAATCACCCATGATTCTTGAAGTCTTGATCTTTGACCTTCTAGCCTTGGCAGTGTGACTTGAGAAATATATCAGCAGTTCAGAACTTTTAAGGCCAAAGGAATCCTGATAATCTAGTTTGACTTCCTGCATAACACAGGCAATAGAATTTCCCTCAATAATTTCTACATCAAGCTCATAACTTCTGGTTCATCTACAGCAGAATCTCTTAGACATTTATCTTGATTTAAAGTTTCCAAGTGATAGAGAATCCACCATGTCCCTAGGTAAGTTGTCCCAATGACTAACAACACTCATTAAAAATGTGTACCTTATTTCTAGCCTGAATTTGTCTAGCTGCAGCTTCCAACCATTGGATCATGTTGTGATGGGTTGCTACCCCTGGTGTAAAGTCTGGGAGCTGTGAGAAACTGCTGCACCCCTCTAACCAGTCAGTTGGACTGACCCTGCTCACACTGCTTCCTTGGTTGGAGACATAGCCAGCCTTACCCAGGCCCTGTTATCATCCAACATGACAGCAGGTGGTGCCACACACCCAAACTGCGCTCCCTAAGAGTACTTTACCTAAGCAATCCAAGTAGGAACAGCAGATCCCTGCCAGGTTCCCAGCTCCCCAGGCATGCACCTCCCCCTCTAGAGTATAAACTCAAAATTATATCATCTTGCACTGCATGGGGATCTGTACAGTGTTAACCCATTAATATGTCCACCCCCTCCCTCAATGTGGAGAGGAATATGCACATTTGTGGTAACCAAGCTGAGATAGTTCCCCCCCCCAGACATTTCACTTAAAGGCACACTGGTTTAGGTTAAAATATAAACAAGTTTATTAACTACAAAAAGATAGATTTTAAGTGATTATAAGGGATAGCAAACAGATCAAAGCAGATTACCTAGCAAATAAACAAAAAATTAAACTTAACATACTAGATAGATTGGATATGAATTAGCTGTTGCTCACCCTGACTGATGAAACAAGAAGGCTTGGAGATTCTCAAAGCACAAGCTGCACTTGCTTTGCAGCTTGGGCTCCCCAGGTTTCCACACACAGGCTAGAAATCCCTTTAGACTGGGTCTAGCGCTTGTCCCAGGTCAGTCTTTGTTCCTCAGGTGTTTCCAGGAGTCCTTTGTGTGGAAAGTGAAGAACAACCCAGAATGGGCCCTTCCCAATCAGCTATTTACACTGGAAGCATCTTGCCTATGGATGTCTCCCAGGTGTGACTACATGTGAAATACACATACATAGTCACTATTCATAACTTCAGATACAAAAATAATATATGCATATAAATAAGATGATCATATTCAGCAAATCATAACCTTCCAACAATCCATGACCGATCTTGTAAAAAATGCATTATCATTATGCCATAATCATATCACTGTGAAAAATATGGGCTGTAGTGTCACACATATACCACCTTTTTCTGCTAGATTAGAGAACTGTCTATTGTCAGAAATCTTTTGCAGGTATAGATACTTGTATAGCATTATCACATCACCCTCTAACCTTCTCTTGGATAAGCTGAATAGATTGAGGTTCTTGAGTTTCTCACTGTAAAGCAGGTTTTCCAGCCCTAAAATAATTCTTGTAGCTCTTTTCTGAACTCTTTCCAGTTTGGCAACTTCCTTTTTTGAAGTGTGGGCACCGGAACTGGACACAGTACTCCAGTGTTAATGTTCATTATTTGAGTTCATAGGTCCACCACCAGAGGGCCCTGTAAAGTAGCATGCTGGGAAAGTGTGGAAGCTACAAGAGCAACACTCTTGTGCTGCGTGGTTTGGAAAAGAGAACCTGGGCATAGACTGTGGGAGTGGCTGACTGGGGACGATGGAACTGGGTGCCATGGCAAGGGAGACAGGGACAAGGATATGGTAAGTGAAAGGGGTTGTGGGTGGGGGATGACTGAAAGCCAGTTGTCTGGGGGCACATCATTGCACTCAGATTGGACAAGGAGCTGCGGGAGTGGGAGGTAGACGGGGACTAGGAAGGTGGGGCAGGGGGCTGTGACACAAAGCACAGAGACTGGACAAGCAGCTGGGTTGCTGGGGGAGAAATGGGACTGGCTGGGCACAGAGACTGGAACGAGATAGCCAGGGAGATGTGCAGGGGAGACAGGTTGGATGAGGGGCCTGAGGAAAGGGGGAACTGGAACTGGCTGGGCAAGGAGACTGGGATTGGGATGAGAAGCCTGATGGATTGGGACAAGGAGCCAGAGGTGGGGAAGAGACGAGAGTCAGACTGGGACAGGTGGGCAGGGACAGGACAGAAGGGATCAAGCTTCAGGGGAACAGGGATAAGAGTCTGTGCCCACTAAAGCACACTCCCCTATAAAGCCTGGAACTTCAAGTCCTGAGCAGTAGTAAGAACTGCCTGGAGAGCCCCAGACCTTCCACCTGCCCTGGGCAGTGTATCCCGGGGGTTAGGGACATGGACTGGGGGCTGCTTTTGGGCAGTCCAGCCCCCTGCCCAGGGCAGCAGGAGGGTCCAGGGCTACCCACAGTAGTCTGGGCTCCCTGCACTGCTCTTACCACAGTCTGGCACAGAGGGAGAGGGGCGCCTACATGTGTCCTGCTTTTGCCTTTTAAAAAGGTGGTCACCCTACCTGGAACAAAACCCAAGATTCCAAAACCTCACCATTTCTCTGCTGTCATCAGATACTGTGAAACCTACTGACAAAATTGTATCTCACCCGCCTCTAGTGCTGCTCCACATAAAGGGGGAAAGCATTCTATGCTATCAGTTTATTCTGGGATCTCAAGTGGCAGAGATCTGTGCAGTGGATCTACAGATGCCAATCCTGCTGCTGAACCAGGTGGGTGTCAATGTGATGCCACATAATGGAATTTCTGTTTTGTAAAATGCCCAGAGAAAAAGTCTAGGAAATCTCGCTCTCTCACTCTCTCTCATGCATGCGCATACAACTAATGTTAAAAGAACATTATTTAAGGTTGTAAACTCAAGCACTCAGAAGTTAGGAAATGCAAGAAATTATGTTGCCTGTGCAACCTCAGTTAGGTCCCCTTGTGTGTACACATTATGCTAATCTTCAATTACATGATCACATACTACATTTTCCACAGTACCCCTGCCTTGTTCAGTGCACAGGACCAACTGGTGCTCTGGACATGAATCAGGGTTATGTAGCATAAAAGGCTGTTGTCTGTAGATCCCTCGCTTCATTTGTTGTGTAAATTCGAAAGTGTATAGTGAATGCAGCAGGGGATTTCAGGAAGAGAAAGGAGGGTCTCATGGTTAAGACAGATGAATGCTGGCCTGGAGAATTGGATTCTATCCCTTCCTCTGCCACAGAATTCCTATGTGATGCTGGGCAAGTCACTTAAACCACACTTTTCACAGGTGGTCACTAATTGTGTGTTCCTCCTCTTCTGAGTGCCCGGCTTGAGACTGTGGGGGTCTGATTTGCAGAAGTGTTGAGAACTCTTATCTGCAACTGAAGTAAGTGGAGCTGTACTTGAATATAGAACGTGCTATATAGTGCTAAGCATTCTAAGGGGCAAGGAGTGCAGGCCACACCTATGGAATGGGGGACTATATCCTGGAAAGCAGTGATTCTCAAAAGACTTTGGGGCTCAGAGTGGACAAACAACGCCACATGAGCGCCAAGTATGATGCTGTTGCAGAAAGGTCTAAGCAGGGGAAGGCAACCTATGGCACGCGTGCCGAAGGCGGCACTCAAGCTGATTTTCAGTGGCACTCACGCTGCCTGGGTCCTGTCCACCGGTCCGGGGGGCTCTGCATTTTAATTTAATTTTAAATGAAGCTTCTTAAATATTTTAAAAACCTTATTTACTTTACATACAACAATAGTTTAGTTATATATCATAGACTTATAGAAAGAGACCTTCTAAAAACATTAAACTGTATTACTGGCACGTGAAACCTTAAATTACAGAGAATAAATGAAGACTCGGCACAGCACTTCTGAAAGGTTGCCGACCCCTGGTCTAAAGGACCTTTGATATATAAACAGGGGAGTAGTGAGTAGGAGTTGATTTCACCTCTGTATACAGCATTGATGTGACTGATACTGGAATACTGCATGCAGACAGTTCTGGTGGCCACATTTTAAAATGGATGTTGAAGTACTAGAGTGTGACGAAAGGAGCCACAAAAATGATTGTCGGGCTGGAGAAAATTCCTTACAGTGAGAGACCTGAAGAGCTCAATCTGTTTTTTTTTTATCAAAAAGTAGATTGAGCGGTGACTTGATTATAGTGTGTGTGTGTGTGTACTTCCCAGGGAGAAAATACCAGGTACTACAGTGCTCTTTAATCTAGTCGACAAAGGCTTAGCAATAACTGATATGTGGATGCTGAAGCCAGACTGATTCAAATTAGAAATAAGGCACACATTTATACAGTGAAGGTGATTTGACCATTGGACAGGGCCGCCCAGAGGGGGGGGCAAGAGGGGCAATTTGCCCCAGGCCCCGAGCCCCACAGGGGCCCCCACCAGAGTTTTTCAGGGCCCCTGGAGCGGGGTCCCTCACTCGCTCCAGGGGGGCCCGGAAAACTCTTGCGGGGCCGGGTGCAGGAGCTTCTTACGCTCCCAGTCTTCGCCAGCGGGGGGGTCCTTCCTCTCCGGGGCGGAAGGACCCCCCGCTGGCGAATTACAGCCGAAGATGGAGCGGGACCCGCCGCCGAAGTTCAGCTCGGTCTTCGGCGGTAATTCGGCGGCGGGGGGCCCTTCCGTTCCGGGACCCGCCGCCGAAGTGCCCCGAAGACCCGCGGCAGGGCCCCCCTCCACCGAATTACCGCCAAAGACCGGGCTGCGCTTCGGCGGCGGGTCCCACTTTGGCGGTAATTCGGCGGAGGGGGGCCCCCGCCGCGGGTCTTCGGGGCACTTCGGCGGCGGGTCCAGGAATGGAAGGGCCCCCGCCGCCGAAGACCCCGGGCCCCCGGAATCCTCTGGGCGGCCCTGCCATTGGAATAAACTACCAAAGGCAGTGGTGGATTCTTTAGCTCTTGATGTCTTCAGATCAACTCTGGATGCCTTTCTGGCAGTTATGCTTTAGTCAAACACGTTATTGGGATCAACTGAGGGTGCTCAGACAAGATGGCCCCTTCTGGCCTTTAAGTCTATGAACATATTCTAAAAATACATATGAGGGGGTCTCAAACTGGGCATGTAAAATTAGTAGAGATTTTGTAGCTTAATCTCTTTGTTTCAGTTCTCACCTGTAAAATAGGGAAAATTCCCTTCCTCCCCGCAGGATTTTGTGAAGGTAAATGAATGTTTATGAAGAACTCAGATACTATAGTGAGAAGCAACCTAGAAAAGCCCAGGAGGAAATTGATAATTCTGTCTTCAAAGCAGGGTTTCACTAGTGTGAGGAAATGAAAAACTATTGACTAGCAGCTCATTAAATGAGCACCCTCCAGCCTGTGCACTGACTGAGGTGGGGGTCTTATAGAAACAATAGTATGAGCTCATGTAGTTAAAGACTGTATCATAACACCTATATGCAGAGTGGGGGGTTGGGCTGAATAGCATCCCACTCTCACCTCAGTAGGGAGCCTGGTCATTCTGAGCATGCAGTCAAGAGCTGCGTCTCAGAATTCTGCCTTTAGGGTTTGGTTGCATGTTGAGATTTTAAAAATTCAGAAGTGTCCTGCCAGGCAGGGCCGGCTCCAGGCCCCAGCATGCCAAGCACGTGCTTGGGGCGGCATGCCGCGGGGGGCACTCTGCCGCAGGACCGGCGACTGCCAGAGTGCCCCCCCATGGCGTGCCGTTGTGCTTGGGGCGGCGAAATTGCTAGAGCCGCCCCTGCTGCCAGGGGCGGCTCTAGACATTTCGCCACTCCAAGCAGGGCGGCATGCCGCGGGGGGCACTCTGCCAGTCGCCAGTCCCGTGGCAGGCGGCTCTGGTGGACCTCCCGCAGGCGTGCCTGTGGAGGGTCCGCTGGTCCCGCGGCTTTGGTGGAACTCCTGCAGGCACCGGACCAGCGGACCCACCGCAGGCACGCCTGCGGGAGGTCCACCGGAGCCGCCTGCCGCCCCCCCGGCGCCCGGCAGAGCACCCCCCGCGCGGGACTTGCTGCCACAAGCACGTGCTTGGCATGCTGGGGCCTGGAGCCGGCCCTGTGTCCTGCTGAAATAAAAAGGACATAGCTTGTAATTGTCCCAGGGGTGTTTATCCCTGCCTATTATCCTTATGGTCTTCTCCCTTGATCTGCGATCATATATATATAAATAAAAACCTCTGAATGACATAAAATTGGCATAATAAATCCTTGCCACTCTCCCTTCAGTTTGCTACTTAAGTGTTTATAGGATGAATGAAAGGCAAAGAAGCTGAAGAGCATTAGGGAATGGGTCCTAATATGTGTGAAATGAGTTGCCTTTTTGGTGTCTTTTTATTATTACATTGGGTGGAGGTTACAAAACCTTAACCATAAGGATTGGTGGTAAAATTATTTACAGCATTGATGACTTTCACATTATTTGTGTTTTCCTTAAAGCTCCAGTTCCTGGAGTCATGTGACTCTATGAGACATTAAACTTTTATTTTTAAAATGAAAAAGTTTCTAACCCTCAAAGTTACAGCAAAAAGCTTGAAAATGTGAAGCTTAAAGACACAAAAACCCAAAGGCAAATGAAAAGAATGCAAAACTTATTATGAATTTAAAATCCCCTGAGGCTTTTTTAAGGCAATCTTCAATATCTGAGTGTAGTGACTCTTGATATGGGGGCTTGTCCAAGCAAGGACAGTGGGTCTCTTATCTAGCATCAGCTCAAGTCATCAAGTCACTGCTAAAGCTCTGCTACTGCTAATTGCCTTCAGTTTTTCTAGCTGCCGAAGAATGCTCCTGAAATGTAGTTTTGCTTTCACCTCATCTGCTTTTGCAGGCATCACTTCTGTGACTCACCTTAGGTTGATCAGTGATAAATAAAATATTAGCTCATATTGCTATCTATTGACTAATCAAGCTGGTTGAATACCAGGCGTTTTGATATTCTTATTGGTCCTGAATCAATAGCATCAATCTTCATTTTCATTGAGTTGTAGGAAACCCCAAGAATGCATCCATTCTGAAAAAGTTGCTTTAGTTTCATGGGCTTCCATTCCAATAATCATTAAGTGCTGCTATAGTGATTGGAATACAGATCTATTGCTACTCTTGTGGATGTTACCAATATTATAGATGATACTACATGATGTTATATTAACATAGTATTAAAAACAAAATGTGATTATTTTGATAGAGACCCTCTTGATTATTACTAGCTACAGTAGAGACACCACATATTCCTAAACTTTAACAAATGCTATCTTTGTAAACATATGATAAGTATTACAGTTAAGAGGTCAAGGGGACTTGTCATGTTTGCCTTTAGATCTCAGATAAAATTTCCTGCAAGAAACTAGATCAAAATTACTCTTGATAGTTGAAAATGAACAGAATTTGTCAATGTAAAGCTATTTGAGAACAGTAATCCCTGATGGATGCTACTACAGGGGTTGGGTGGGAACTCTTACTGTTGTGGAAACATCCAAATGCATAAAACCATTCCGCTTTCTAAATGCTGTACTGTAAATTAAACCAATTGTAAAAGTGTCTAAATATAAGGGGACACATTTGGCATTTAATATATAATAAGATTTAAAAAATGCAAACTCCAGTATACGTGCATGTATATAGGGGGAAACTCAATTCAATGTGAAGTTTTCAGTTAGTGCTGGATGATTTTTAAGTGATACTATTTAATTTTAAAAAATTATGCATTTCAAATCCCTATGAAACCAACGGGAGCAGAGATTCAGAAGTTATTGAATAGGTAATGAAGATGGCATAGGAATTAAATACCAAAACAGATTTTTTCGTCCCTAAGTAGAAGAATAACTTGGCTACTGCCCAGTCTCTATCTAGCCCCCGTTCACTGGGGCAGACTGCAGTATCCAGTACTCATCATCGGCAAAGGGGGTTTGGACCTGCTACCTTGGCCTACCCCTAGGTTGCCCCCTGCAACCCCCAGTACCTTTTGCCCTATGCTAGGCTACAGCCTGGGGCTTTCTAGGCTGGAGCTTCCCCAGCTCCTCAGTCTTTCCCCAGCCCTGCTTCACCCTAGGTACCTTGTCTCAGCTCCTAAGCAGCCAGGCCCATCTCTCTCTATAGCCAGAGAGAGACTGTCTGGCTTCCTGGCTCACAGCCTTTTATAGGGGCCAGCTGTGGCCTGATTGGGGTGTGGCCCAGCTGCGGCTACTTCCCCAATCAGCCCAGCTTTGACAGCAGCAGCTCTCAAGCCCTGCCAAGCCGCTTTTAAACCCCTTAAAACCCGGAGCAGGGATCCACCCTGCTACACAGCGGGACACAGCTTTTGGGGTAATTTATGCAGCCTTGCTGATATGGCACAGAAGTACAATTATCCATTTATGGGACTTAGTTCTGAATAAGCAAAAATTTACATAACTAAAATGACCTTTTCTGATGATGATATGCTGAAAAGAACGAACAGTGCTTAAGTATGAATAGTTGGTGTAGGGGCAGCATCCTTTATCCTTCAACCATTCGACTCAAAGAAAATCCACAAAGAAACTCCAAAGTCCACTGTAAATGTCAACGTTATATGTTTTATTTTTTAATCAAGGAATTTATTTAAACCTCACAATATCCATGATTGACAGAAATAAAAAGACATTAGGCAATGAAATGAGAATATAAAATACATGATATGTAGAAAGGCAATCAGTGCTTTAGTCCAGTAAGAAGACAGTAAACAGGTGAAATGACCTTCAAAACTTCAACTCACTGTCTTTAAAAAAAATACAATTCAAGTGATTTTTATTTCACCTTGTAAACAACATACAAGTCAAAATGGACAATGAGGTAACCTATACTACAGAGG
This sequence comes from Mauremys mutica, assembly GCF_020497125.1. NCBI lineage: Eukaryota > Metazoa > Chordata > Testudines > Geoemydidae > Mauremys > Mauremys mutica. The sequence goes on along the minus strand of NC_059074.1, from coordinate 80,758,027 downwards.
ATAATTTAAAACCACTAGATAAGACACAGTATTAAAAACATATAGAAATCAGTGTTCACTTTGGTCTCTAGTATGGTTATTGTTGTTATTACCATGAGCAACGCATACTAGTTAAACCCAGTCTGGTGATGTTTGTCAACCAGTTGTTGCTTAAATAGTAATCCAAGAGGTAGTCAAGACCATCATCCTTTTAAAAGCTAGTTACTCTGACACTTGGTTTACTGACAGTGGTAGTAAATATCTGGGGACTTTCCAATATTCTCATAAAAATTCTACCAGAGTCATTAAATTGCAGCCCTGTTTAAGTATAAAACAGAAATGTGTGTTCATAGATCAACCTCACCAGTCAACAATTATGACAGAGGTAACACAACCAACATATCTTAAAGAGGCTGTTGATAGTAACCAAAATAAGGTCTGATGCATTTAACAAGGCTTTGCTTGTCTCTAAAACAAATAATCAAATCTCATTAAGATACCTAGAAAATTAAAATTAGTGCATCTGCACATGTACATATCTTTCCCAATTACTTTTAAATCCAGCACAGGGGAATACACATATATATTTTTATGATAAACATTTTCTTACAGATAAATTAATTTAAATTAATTTTAAGACTTAATGAGATTTCTCATGCCCTTTTATAATTCTTCTTACAAAGAATGTTACAAGATCTATAAACACTTTTATGGGGCTCTATTCACAAAACTAAGTATATAACTAAGCAGTAACTCTGGGATAGCACTGGTGCACAATAAAATTGAGCCAAAAAAGGGGAAGGCTTTAGGATTAAAACATACTACATTTGGCAGTCCCCAAAAGCTGATTAAAAGCAGAACACTTTGGAAGCTAGAGATGCCAAATTCGACAACTACAACAAAAATGCCCACTTGAGTCTCCCCTCCTAAAATAGGCTCTTTAAAAAAAAAATTTAAAAGATGGGTTAATCTTTTCAGTCTGCAAGTGTGCACCTTAGCTTAGCTTTTATTAGGGAAGGGATAGCTCAGTGGTTTGAGCATTGGCCTGCAAAATCCAAGGTTGTGAGTTCAATCCTTGAGGGGGCCACTTAGGGATCTGAGGCAAAATCAGTACTTGGTCCTGCCAGTGAAGGCAGGGGGTTGGACTCAATGACCTTTCACGGTCCCTTCCAGCTCTATGAGATAGGTATATATCCCACAATGTCTTCTGAAAGGAGATCAAATCCAGTAGCTTATTTTAGATGGGGGAGGAGATGCAGGAGAGAAATTCCCCTTATTTTAAATTTAATCTCCAGTAGTGTGGGGTAACTAGGAGTACAACTCTTTCAGAAACTATTTTAATACAACTATGTGGACTGGTTCCATTGTGAGGTGTTCTGGCACATTTAGTCAGCGATATAGGAATCAAGGCTCCTCCTATAATGGGCTCTTAAATGGAGCATACTCTTCACTTCATCATCAAAAGTGAAGGAACAGTGGGAGGACCCCAAAACATGGATCTGCCCCATAAATGTATAGGATTCCCAAGGACCCATAAAGCTCCTTCTCTTATTCATCTGAAGCAGTTTATTTAATCTGAATAATTGGGGATGAAAATCAGACATTCTGTTGCAATCCAGTGCTAATAGGTTACTTATCACAGCTCTGCAGTTAGCTTTAGTGCAGGGATCGGCAACCATTGGCACGCGGCCTGCCAGGGTAAGCACCCTGGCAGGCCGGGCCAGTTTGTTTACCTGCCACGTCTGCAGGTTCGGCTGATTGTGGCTCCCACTGGCCACGGTTTGCTATCCCAGGCCAATGGGGGCGGCGGGAAGCGGCACAGGCTGAGGGATGTGCTGGCCACCGCTTTCTGCCACCCCCATTGGCCTGGAGCGGTGAACTGCGGCCAGTGGGAGCCACGATCAGCCAAACCTGCGGATGCGGCAGGTAAACAAACCGGCCTGGCCTGCCAGGGTGCTTACCCTGGCAGGCCACATGCCAAAGGTTGTCAATCCCTGGGTTAGTGTCTGTGTTTTGTTGTTTGTGAACAGTGCCCACAATCCTTTTGATGAAAAAAAAATATAAACTGTAAAGAAATGTTTGGAGACTTTTCACAATTTCAAATGGATGCTTCATTTTAAACAAGTATTTGCTCTAAAGTATGCAGTGGTGAATTACCAATTTACATATATAGTACAGGTAAAGAGGTATGTACCATAGGATCAACAGCCACCTTTAAGGCCCGAGCAGCACAAAGGTGTGTTTATGCAGTAAGTATGAGGTAGCCTTTTGCTGTAAACAGAATAATAATTTTATTGTTACCTATGTAAACGAAGTGGGCTTGATACTTTTTTTTTCAGAAGATCTGAGCACGAATAACTGCTATTGGAAATCAATGAGAGCTGCAGCTGCTCAGCATATCTGAAAATCAGACCCTGTGAATGTAAAGTCACAAATATTCACATAAGCAACCAGTACAAGAATACTGCTTTATCACTTATTTTCACAGGAAATCATAATACAAAAAGTTGATATCTGATTATAAGAAACGTAGGTGTATGTCAACTCAGAGGTAGTTATTATTATCAGTATACAATACTTATATAGAGATATAAAGGTCTAAGTCTATTTGGTTTTGTTCTGAGTAAGCAGGCCTGTAGACTATTCTGTAAAGAAAAAATAACATTACATGGTATATTCCCTGAGCAAAGTTCTTTGTCCTGAGTATGCTATGTAATAGTGATAACATTCTAATATACAAAAATAAAACCTAAGCTTTCAATAATAAGATAGGTTTGGTATGTGCTCTTAGCAGTTCAGTCTGGTTTTGGTGCACAAAACTATGTCAAACTGCACCAGGAAGGTCTGTATGTCAGGATTACTTATTTCCTAATGATCTCAGCTCTGAACTTGTTATATGTAAACAGGGAATGACCAATTTTCAAATCCACAATGGCCTATTTCTATAAGGAACTTTGGTTTAAATTTTCAAAGTGACCTAAGTTTTGCATCTTTGCTCTTTAACCTGGTTATTACACCTGCTAGACGGTTAAGCAATGCCACTTTGATTTGTCTACATAATTTAAATAAGTTTACAATCCTCACGTAAGGCAAGGAAGTACTTCTCTATAGATACATCACATTCAATATCGTCAAAGGTAAGCTTTGCATTACAGCATACTGAGAACATCAGTACAAACCATTGAGATTCACACAAACACTGTCATGGAATTCAAGCAAAGTTCATCTGCGGGTCTCCCGCCCTTCGCAGAGGCAGCTCATCTGTATCTATTTACTGCAGCAGCAGCAGCTACAGTAAAAGTTTCATGTGGCAAGACAATTTGGGGCCTGATGCACTGCTGGTGTAAGGCCACTGCAGCCAATGGCATTACAACAGATATGAATTTGGCCCACGATAGCCTTTTCATACATGATATATTTCTTTTTTGATTATCTGAGCTTAAACCTACCTTCCTGTCTCAATTTTTGTAACAGCCTATGTTTATTGCCAATGTTAAGCATTATACAGATTTCTCCAAAGAAATTACATCTGCAATGGGATGGTTAGAAGGACATTTTCTTAGGTATAATTTGTTAATCTGCCAATTGCAAATGGACCAAGTTATGGATGGCCAAAGTGCAGCCAGGGGTTGGTTAAAGTGCAGCCCAGTGAGTTTTAGAATGGGGCTTGCAGACATGTTCATCTTCAGTGCAGAGGAGCAGTCCTAGCATGCACTGAGCTGAGGCTGGTCTGCAGTCTTCTCCATTTCATGGAAAGCAGATGGAGTCCTAGGGCTTCTGGCAAGTGTCGCAATGTTTGCATGTCCCTGCTCTAAGGCCTCTCTGCGTCAGCTGTGTCTGTTCTTCACTCAATACTGTACTTTTACTATATGAATAGCAGGGGATGCTGATCAACTGTAAGTGCCCATACAGATTTATTCTCCACCAAGGCTGTACCCCAATATGTCATTAACTTTGTGTTTCTTGTTCCTTTATCTTAAAAAACCCTAGGGAGTTCTCTCCATGACTTTCAGTAGTAAACAAGGGGGAAATCCCGTTGATCAATACACTGACTCAGGGGGACAAGTTGGGACCAAGGGAAGCAGCTTCTGCCACCACCCCCCCAAGATTTTCACAAAACTCAAAGGGGGCAAACAGGGTGGTAGCTTGATACCACTCAAACCAATCAGTTCAGAACAACTGACACATTTTCCCCCACACAACGGTCACCTAACTTAAAATTAAGCCATATTCATTTAACACAACATTTGAGATCTCAGCACAGAAACTACACATTCATTGTCTTTTCTGGAGTCTTAACTCCTGAAGAAAGATTGTGGCAACAGAGTCGTACTTAATCAAGGCATGCCCTTGACAGGTGTGGAGAAAAAACCAACATTGCTATACTTTGGGCATCAAGAACAAAATATCTACCCAGAATAGAGGGTTAGGGGAATGTCTTAGTATTCTTAGTACCGTATCATTGGCAGCTTTGAGAGGTGAAGTATCCTTTGGTTCACACAAAAGTAACAGTCATGATCTTAACTGGTTTTTAAAGCATGTTTCAAGATTGCTGCCAGGAATGAGTATCCAAAAACATTCTGAACCATGACTATTGCTTCACAATGGATGATGTATCCTGGGAAATGGAGAATGTTCTGCTGGTGTGTGTATGTATACATATACAGGGACAGAGATAGCGATGATAGATATGTATACATACAGACAAAGACATGATAGAGACACATGCACTCGTGCACATCCACACACACAGGCAGTAAAACACAAGACACCCTGCTCAAATGTAATTTGCTTGGAGTGATTTGTCTATTAAAAAAAATAAATTCACAGTTCCTCAACAGTAGTTAAAATTTCAGGTCAGCTACTGATAGTGAAATTACTTCCCCTGTTCTTGCATGAGGTAGACATTCCAAGAGGATAAAGAAAATTAAAGATTACGACAAAGCTCTAAGTTTTTTTCCTTTTTTGAACAGAAGGCCCCCTTCTGCTTTGTTCTTCAGGAGATGCAGATAACTTACTGGCGGAAGCTTCTTGTGGTGACCTGCCTGAACGTTCTAAGATCTCTGACCTTCCCTCCTGAGAATATGATGGAGATGAATGGACATAAGCCCCTCCCCCTTCTCTCAGGAAAGAAGAAGTGGAAGGCTGTGGTTCTGCTTCATATCTTCCCTGAGAACTAGTGGACTGTTGTGAAACAGTTTTATGAGGGCAGTTAGCCACCATGTGCATGATGCTCTGACAGTAATGGCACTTCTTTGGCTGTGGAGGTAAACTACATTCCTTAGCATGATGATCAAGGCCACCACAGTTGTAGCATCTGCAAATGAAAAGGAGAGTTTGTTATACAATACATCAATAAAAATATTCTTCAAAACATTAAGAAAGAAAGAGGAAGAACCAAATCTTATGTGTAAACAATTTTTAATTTCATGTGAAGACATACAGCACATTTGTAAAGCAGTGGGAGTTTCCACTCAATATTTTATAGTATTTATTTTCTGGTTGTAAGGATTTAAGGTGAGATATTTTTCAGAAGTTTCTGAGTGACTTAGCAGCACAAAGTGAAAGTGAATGGACTTGTGCCCCTCAGTCACTTACGTACTATGAAAATCTCATCCTCATTTAGGTCAGATTCTGCCACCTTCATTCATACTGATGAGTATCTTCCTCCACAAGCATTTTGGTATCACTCACACAGAATCTGGCCCTTAATTAGAGCCTGATTCAAAGCCCATTGAAGTCAGTGGGAGTCTATCTGCTGACTGAGTCCTAAGGCCAGATTTTCAAAGGTATTTAGGTGCCTAAAGATCCATTTAATAGCTTTAAAAATATGGCCTGGGTACACAAAAGGTGAAGTTCTAAGGGCTCTTTTGTATGAGACCCAACAGTCACCGACACTGTGTGCAAATACATTAGAAAAATATATGAAGGGAATAATGATTTTATGTACCCCTCAGGGGCAACAAAATTTAAAGTCCAGAATCAAAAATAAGCTTTATAGTTTATTAAACTGTAAAATGAGTGTTTGGACTCTGCCAAAATGTACCAGTTGTATTTGCCTTTAATAAATAATCTCGGAAAATGTGCTTGGGTTGATAACATTAGAATGGTCCACTAGAGGGCACCAAATATTCAAACATGTGCCCACAATAAAGTCTGTAGCTCAGGTAATGTAGATTAAATATCTTTACTTCAATATTTGTAGCAATAAACTGTTTTGAGTGCTAGTGTGTTTAACTTGGCTAATGGCTGAAGGTGTTGCAAAAAAAATTAGGCTACAGTGGCCTACAAGTTCATCTTCACTAATTAGTCCTGTTTGTGCAGTATTAGCTACTAGATGGAGAAGAGTCCTCTGTTAAAAGTTGAATAATATGGTGGAATTTGACAAGAAAGAAGTTCATGCTTTTTTGATAAACAGTCCCACAGTTTACCCAACCCTTCCAAAGGAATACACTACCATAAAAACTGTATGGCGTCCGAATTAGTCAAATCCAACAGAGCAAAGGGGATGTTATGATGATAATGGCTAGATCATTTCCCCCACCAGGTAACGGGAAGGAAATCTCTGCAAAGGTCCCTTTGAAGAGGAGTTCCTCCCTGATACTTTCCTCTGTGGGGCAGAGAAGTGGAGTTGAACCTCCCATGATCCAGGAGATTTGTAGGAGGCTGGGCTGGAGGCAGTTCTGGAGCTCGGGGGTTCTCCCCCCAGCCTGCTGTCGCATGACTTCTGTGAACTCTCCTGGCCCAGGCTGCCCCGGACCTCCCTTTTAAATACTTGCATAGACTGTTGTAATGACATCAATTGTGCCCAATTTTTAGAAGTATAACAAAAAAAACACCCTAAAATGAATCTATAGGTGGCTTCAGATGAACTGCTAACATTTTAAAATATTCAGTATACATCTGTTTTTTGTGTAATCGGCCAGTAGGATTGAAGAACTCTTTCTCAAACTGAGTCTGTTTGCATGTATTGCAAACTGACCCAGCAATCTTAATTACCCTCTCACCAGGGAGGAGGTTCCATAGGAATTACCCTCTCACCACGGAGGAGGTTCCATAGGAAAAGTTATACAATCCTGTGTTCTGTTACCTTTCTCAGTAATATGTGCAGGGATTAGTAGGTAGGGGCAATGATGTGCCCCCACCCCCTGCTCACCCACCAGATCCCAGCAGTGATGCAAGGGGAATGGTGTCATGGACCCAACTGCCTGAATGGAAGGTCCTCTCCATGCCTGAATCATTGGGACATAGTAAGAGGGGGATGGAGGCCAGGAGGAAGCTTTTGGCAATACCTATTGCTAAGAGGTTGCAGCATGGTTCTGAAAATATAACAGTGAGAGTCATAAAATGGGTTTACTGTTTTCTTCCTTGGAAACCCAGAACACAACCCAATTAAATTTAAGTCTTCCAAAACCAAATAGACTGTCCAACTATTACATGGCTTTAGCCTTTAAAACAGCCATGCCAATGATTAAACACACAGCCAGAATGTAAATACTATACATACCAGAAAACTATGTAAATACTATACTGGTAATCTTGTTAACTAAGGGCTCAATCCTGCAGTCCTCAAGCAATACCTCACTGAATGATCCTTATTTATATGACAGGCTACATTTATGATTTCTTGTATACATTCTTGTACTATTTGCTAAAAAGAAAATACTTGCACAAACTGTTAAGTCATGCCCAGAACGCAGGTCTGTGAAGTCAATTTCTTTGCTGTAATAGGACCATCATGTTACATTCACCTTGACCTTTCTAAAGATATTTGCTGTGTTTCCATAATTAGCATTATACATCTTACACATGCATACATTTAATTCATTGTTTACCATTTTACTGAGGAAAGTGACACCAAATCATATGATGTGATTTCCATGCTTAACTTACAAACCCATTAAACAAGGGAAATAGTGCTTACACAGACCTGCTCCAAAGCCCACTGGGGTCACTACGAACTTTTCTATGGACTTCAGTGGGCTTTGGATCTAACTCACGGTTAGATATTTTAAAACTGCAGATCACTGGAAAATTGCAGTTTTAGCCAGAACCCTGCAAACACTTATGCACATATTTAACTTTGTGACTGTTGTGTTTGTCTACTTGCATGCCCAAACTTAAGCATGGGTGTGCATGTTTGCCTTAGCTTATGAAATAGATATCACTTTTGGAAAAAAAATTGCTAAAACCAGTATACAGTTTATACCAGCTTTGAAAAATTGCCATGAATATTTCCAAGCAAGGAAGGGGAACCCTCTCCCTCTAACAATTCTTGCCCACCCATTATAATGATCAAAAAAATTCCTTGCCTTGGCCAAGCTGAATTTTGCAAGGGCAATTTATAACTTGAATAAGTCAAATGATACACAGAATTCCAAGTATTTTTTTAAATACTTGCATAGACTGTTGTAATGACATCAATTGTGCCCAATTTTTAGAAGTATAACAAAAAAAACACCCTAAAATGAGTCTATAGGTGGCTTCAGATGAACTGCTAACATTTTAAAATATTCAGTATACATCTGTTTTTTGTGTAATCGGCCAGTAGGATTGAAGAACTCTTTCTCAAACTGAGTCTGTTTGCATGTATTGCAAACTGACCCAGCAATCTTAATTTCCCCTCTGCAGTTGAAAGGAAAAAGAGAAAATAGGCAAGGTTTTACAGACCACAGTCATCTAGCATTTATTTCCCCGATATTTCAGCAAGATTAAATAAAATGTTAGATACTTCACATGCATCCTATTCTCTAAGACCAAAATGATAGATATTTCCTAAGTTTAGTAAAAATGTTTTCATGTATTAAACATTGTACATTGGTTTCCTTTCCCTCAGTCACTGAAGCTATTTCTAAACAAATTACCAAATTAACATCTCTTACTGGTATATAGCTATGCTTGTCAGATAAGCTTTCTCTAAAACCACTAGATAAAACAATAAGAGTGACTACTGAAAAATAATAGCAATGATCCCTTCTATAAGCCCCCTTCCCCCAAAGTTCTAGAAAGATGCTAAAAAATAAGGGGGAGGAGGGTGTTATGATTTAAATTTGATATTAAGGAATGGTGTTTTCTTGATTTCTTTCTATATAGTATAGGATATTTATTCTGTGACTTCTTATCTATGTGTTAGTAAGGACTGTAATCCACTTTGGTAATTATATATATGACCTTAATTCTGGAGAGAATTTTATAGCTGTAAATTTAACTTATTTTCACTTCCTTCCTTTAGGATCACATTCATCCAGAAGCTTCCTCTCTCTCTCTCTCTCTCTCTCTCTCTCTCAAAAGAGTTCGAAAATAGGTTAAAGGGCCTCAGTAATGGAGTAGGCTGCAGCCACGGACAAATCAATTTAATCAGTCACTATGGTATGCACTGTGTTATCCAATTCAGTGAACCATTTCACCTCACCAATTGACCAAGAACCTGCTGTCAGGGCCCCCACTTCCACTCCAGGGGCCTCAATCAGCCTTTGCATCTATATTTATCATTACATCCTGCTTTCAAAATAGTTTAAAACCACCCCACCACCACCACCAATTTTCTTAAATTTCTGGTAGCGTTTTTTTGTTGCCCTTGTTTTAATAAAAAGCCATTATAATTAAACTGTAATTTGGCTTTTCAGCCATGTTTCTGTCACCAAGCAAGTCAGCCTGCTGGTTGAAGTGTTGCATTATATTGTGTATGTGCCTGTTCGTGTGCGCCTGGACTTAAACAGGAGAGTGGTATTTATTCAGTTCTTCTGACTATTTATTCGTTCCTTGTCAATCACTCTTACCAGCAGGACAGATCACACCCCATTCTGAAATGCTTTCGTTCTCATGAGATTGACACCAAAATGGAAATGGTCAGCCACCTCGGAGCACACAAATGATACCACATGGTATCATTCATGCACACTGAAATGTGGTATTAACCCTTTTGTTCTAGCTGAGAATTCAAAATACAAACTGCCTGTAATTGCTAATGTGTCAGCTATATATTCTTACCTTACACCACAATGAAATGAAACCTAATACATTACGATACACAGGCATAGGCTGATCTATGTATAGATTTGTATATTCTTGTGTACACACTGTATACATAAATATACAGAACAATAGACAGGCAAGCTTATGCAAAGGAAAATTAAGCAAGTTCACATTTGAACATGCATATATAATCCAAACCAATAACACTGGAATAGGTGATTATCCAAAATTAAAATACCACTGAAACATGGTGATTAACTCAGCATCTTAAAATAAAGTTAAAATAAAACAAACTACTATACATCACGTGATGTCTAGGTCAACATAAAGTCTAAAGCAGTGCTAAAACAAGCATGAGCAACTCCTGATTCTGTTTTTTGGAAAAGATCTGCTATAAAAGGAACAGCCCTTCATAGTCTTAATAGGCTCTGATAATTTATTAGGTGACTGCATGCTCAAAACCTAACGCAACATGAAGTATAGATAAAGAGATGACAATTATCCTAAATGTGAACACTGCCTTGGCACAGTTAGCTGAGTAAAGGAGGTAGATTAAGACTGCTTCTGAGTCACAAGGAATGAAAAAATTCATGAAATGAAAGCCTTAGGAAATCTGTCTAGCACCATTTAATAACATCCTCAACATACTTTAAAATCAACACCAAGAAAACAAGTCTATTAAAATCTACAGCTGAGGAAGGAAATATAAAAAACCCACCACCCTAGGAATTTAAGAAACATTTCTCCTTCCAAGCACCAGTTCACCATCAATTCATAGTTAAACTGAGAATTTTACAAAGTAGAAGAAAACCCTTAAATGAATAGGAATAAAAATGACCTGAATGTAATAGATGCAATATTAACTGTAACCAAACTGATGACTGGAATTCATTTTAAAATCACCTATGCCTTCAGAAGCTTAAATGCAAAGTAAAACACTTCTAGCATTTAGCTTTCCTTAACTTAAACCCATGTTTTCATGTTCATACTTACAAACAGTTTTATAGTGACACCAGCACTGTCTTGCAAACAGTTTGCCATAATTACAGTTCGGCTGACCTAAGCAACCAGGAAGGCCAGCACAATTGTGTGCATCTTCACGCTGACCTATAATATGATTTGGACAATAATCCAATATATATGAGGAGTAGAGAATAATTGTGTACCCCTAGGTGTTATCTGTTGTCAGAAAAAACTTTAAATTACTTACTGGTGACTACATGATTTTTTTACAACTAATTAAAGGGTAGGGGGGAGGGAAGGGCTGCGGGCAGCGGTGTTTAACTCATTTAAATGTTCCCTGGCCAATTCTCCCCCCCACCCCTTTTAAATACTAACCGGTAATAAATCTGCATTTTGGTGCACTGTGAACAGTGAATGGTTTCTAATACAGTGCTGGAGCTGGTGGTTTAAATGCTTTGAAAGATGGCATGTAATTTTACAGCAAGTGCAAATTAGAGGTTTTACAACACATGACACAGAGACTAAAAGGCAATGTTTAAGAGACCTAAGTTTATAAATAAAGTTTTCTTTAGTCATTAGCTCCACAACATACTTGAGGAAATGAGAGTTTTGAAAGCAAAACACAGGGAAGTTTTCTCTAATTATCCTATTCTGATGCTAGGGGAGTTAAACTATCCATGATATAGGAAAAAGATTAACATTGAACATAATTGTTTCAGTATTCAAGGGCTTCAGTGATATTAATCTGAAGAACAAGACGGGGTGGGGGAGGGGCAGGGAAGGGAACACCCACACCTTCCCTTGCTGAGCCCGGTTCAGATGTAAACAATTACAGACAGAATATATATGATGAGAGTAACTATAAGAAAATTGCCTGCCCCTGACACTATGTTTTATCATTCACTTCAGTCAGGGCAATGCAGCAGCTGAAGTCAGAAATGCTTCTACAGGTCTGTCGCATCTTAGGCGCATTTAACATGTGCGATTCCAGCTTTACACGGTCAGCAAAAACAAGAAAAAAACAAACAAAAAAGAGAAAAATAACAATTTAAATACTGTTTCTGTAGTGCGGGCAATTCTGCCCACCATTAAACTCAGTGTAATTTTGACTTTATGCGATTTTTGCTTTACGCGCTGACTGTGGAACGTAACCCCAGCGTAAGATGAGACAGACCTGTACTGCATTAAAAGATGCTTCAGCCTGTCCAAAGTCATCTAACCTATGAGTTCATTTTTCATAGAAATCAAGAATAATTTTTATGGATGATTTCAAGGTTCTAATAACCCAAGACTGGATATTAAACCTTCCCAATAAGCATTCTAAAGCTGAGAGCATCATATTTAATTTCCTGCAGCTAAACACAAGCCTTGAAGATGTTCGCGTTATGCAAAGGCTAAACACTGCCGCTGTAGGCTATAATATCAAAGGACCTTTATTTGTTAATTTTTTGTAAAGAAATCAACAATAAAAACATCAACCTGACTGAGTGCTAGAAAGTCACTTTAACCTACTTTTGTTTTAAACAGGGCTTCTTCCTCATATTACTTAAGACTATAAATTGTAGGCAGGAACATATCTGATGTCTTTACAGATACTGTGAACTGTAAGAGACAGAGACGCTGACTATGAGGTCAAAATCACCACAACTTGAAAACAGACAGCAACTGTCACTCGGGGGGGGGGGCGGGGGGGGAGGTATTTTTTGTCAGCTGCTACAGAAACAAAAGAAACAAGTTCTATGTGAACAGTCAAGAAAACTACATAGAGTCATGCATGTGGAACCTTAAATTAGAGCAAAAGAAGGGGGAAGGGCAGGCAGGAATTCAGGTTAGCTCTAGATTCTATGCAGCCTGCTACCCATTCCATTTAATCTCTTCATCCTGATTCTCATAAATGGAGGTTTATTTGTTTTTTTAAAGGAAGGGTATTTTCTTAATCATTTTAAAATTCAGGAAATCCCAGAAGAAACAAAGCAATGGTCTTGCTCACTTGTGTTTAAAAAATAATGGCACAAATACTGCTCATTGCATAGGAATTGTATTAATGCGGTTGTGCAGCATGTCACAGTGCTGCTTCACAACTCAGCAGGACACACTTTACACTGGTGTGCATTCTTTGCAATCCCATTACATTGGTGTCTGAATTAGGAGGGCATCACGATCAGGCTTTCTTGAAGGAAAAAACCAATGTGAGACCTGTAACAAACATGAGACATGCCCACAAACATACTCTGCTCTAACCAAAGAAAAAGACCAGCTGAGTTTTAAGAATTTTCCAGAAACTACTCTGCCTGTCTCACACACGGATTTTATTTAATACATCACGTTGCTTTATTACCCTTCGATTAAAGCAGACAGAACATCACCAAAAAAATCATATTTTCTTATCCATTAAAATGTTTATTTATATTTTTAAATTATGCTCCTATCATTTTAATAAAACATACCAGAAAACTATGTAAATTAACCCAGCTGGAATTTTAGACTATGGTACCTTAGAATCAAATTCAGATGTTTACAAACAGAGGGGCCTGACCCCGCAACTGTATCTGCTAATTTGGCCCCTTGTACCCATGCAGGAGGGACCCTGTTAGCTGTAATGGGGGCCTACAGGGGTCCATGCTGGGGAAGTTAATTGCAGCAGTGGAGCTTTTAAGGTAAAATTCTGTTTGAAAATTCACAGCTTCACTAGGTTTTTGAGATAAATGAAAAGCTGATCTGCTCACCTTTATATCCCCTCCCCCTCCAAAATAAAAAATCTTATACCACAAGGATAATAAGTAAGATCTAAGAGGTTAAATTTCTGTAGAGGCTGTTTAAAAGCGTCTCTCTTCTCCTAAGACTGCCTTTTCCCCACATTTAGATAACCCCCATATGCTGTCACAAAGACACTTTCTGCATGGTTTCCAGTAACATAGCATGGATTATTGTTGATGTATGTGCTCATTACAAAAAATGAAATGCCTAATTGTAAACTCATCCGACTGAATAGTTTCATGTGGTTAGTTCTAACTCAATCTGTTCTCCCTAGTGTATTTTAGAAGTAATATCAATAGGTTATATTCTTTTGTTGATGATTTTTTTTCCAACAAAGGAGCTAACAAACCAGGCAGAGCATTTGTCTGATAAATCAGGCATTTGGTGATACTATGAGCTTAAGTTTTGGGGGAAAATAATTGGTTTAAAATGAGCTACTATGGTTTACTAAAAGATTTTTTTTTCTGATAAGAAGCAACCAGAACAATAAAATTAAGATGGTGGTTTAACCACACAGACCCATATAGAATTCAGCCATTTTATTATTCTTCTAAAAATGGAGAGGACCACACAGACATTAGCTTTTGAAAAAAAACTTCTCTGACAATTCCTTTCCTTTCCATGGAATCTTATCTACATTGTTCACTCAGTCTAGTTTGCAGAGAGGGAGGGAAATTATTTTCACGCAACCACATAAAAAATAGGTATGGAATAAGCCTCTTGAAGGAAAAATGTTTTGGCTGTACTTTGATTTGTAACAATTAAACAGTGCATGAACACAGTTGTTTTCTCTCTAGCAGGAGTTAAGAACTTCTGAGAAACAATTTTACAATGTGCAAGCTCGATAAAAGAATACAATATTTACATGTCAGATTTTAAAAGGTAAAATATGTATCAGTCCACAGCATTAACACAGCACAGAATGAAAACACATACTTTAAAAATGGACTCAATTCTTACTAGATGATAGAGCCATTTCAAATTCACTAACCATTTAAATACACCATGTTGAAAAGAGTCACATAAATTATACGTTTCAGGTGTGAAACGTTGAACTATGAACTCAGATAAATCCTTAAGTTAGAAGCCAACCCACTTACATTTTAAAAAAATATATACAAAAAACAGAATGATGTTCCCTGTGAGCTTTGATATTTGACACTGGCAAGCAATTATGACCTTAAATTAAAGTGGCTCCATTTAAAATATCTAACATAAAGCTGTCAATGGAACTGGAGAATTAACAATAGTTTTTCAGATGTTTAGAAATTGGTAACCAAAATCCTTTCTTAAATTTAGCGTGCAAGACCTCAGCATAGAAACATTTTACTAACCCGTTTTGTACAGAAAATACTCTATCAGAATGAGCCAGTGTACCATAATATATATATTGTTAAAAAAAATTTCTCTGATCTAACAATGTGCACCAAAATATGAAAATTAATCATACAAAAAGATCTATTACCTATTACCTAACAATGAATTAATTTCACTGGGTAGAAAGTACACATTGACCTATTTACTGTTTTTAAAAAGAGGAATTTTAAAATATTTTGTGTGTAGCACATTCCCGGAAGGCAGACATAGCTACTGACATAGCACAGGGAACACAGAATAATGCCTATGTCACACACATTAATCTAAACCTAATCCTTCCATAGCAGTCAACATTATAGGTTCTAAACTGGGACATTGTTCTGCTATAGAAAAATAAATGACTTTTTTCATTAGAAAGTGTGGCAGGATTTCCAAGTGCCTTATGAACAATTCCTCCTGTGTTTGAATCTTACATCCTCCTGCAACTAAATCTTAACTGGACCTGAGGAGAAAGTAGCTCATTTCCACAAAGAGCTCTTAGGACCCTATGGTTAAGAAGTTATCAACTTCCATTTAAAGTAATTAACTGCACCCTCCCACCCACCCAACTATTTATATAACATAACTGGGTAGGGAAGCAAAACTGGCTCTTGCCCCAACCCTTTACATGCCCTTCTGATGGCAAAGAGGGACATTAAAGAGCCACAAAGGACCATGTGGACGTGACATAAGCCACAGAGTCCGCACCTGCAGCCCCTGACATGCCCATAGCACTCATCACCACAGGGGATGCTGGACTGTGGGGCAGCCCTGTGAAGGCTGTCATGAATGAGAGCAGCCTCAACACTACTCTAAGTCAGTGCCTCTCAACCTTTCCAGACCACTGTACTCCTTTCAGGAGTCTGATTCGTCTTGCGTACCCAAGTTTCACATAACTTAAAAACTACCTGCTTACAAAATGAGACATAAAATACAAAAGTGCTATAGCACACTATTACTGACTACTTACTTATTCTCTCATTTTTACCATTTTTAATTATAAAATAAATCAGGTGGAATATAAATATTGTACTTCCATTTCAGTGTATAGTATATAGAGCAGCATAAACAAGTAGTTGTATGAATTTTTAGCTTGTACTGACTTCGCTAGTGCTTTTTATGCAGTCTGTTGTAAAACTAGGCAAATATCTAGATGAGTTGATGTACCCCCTGGAAGACCTCTGTGTACCCTCAGGGGTACACGTACCCCTGGCTAAGAACCATTGCTCTAAGGGAGCAAAGGTAATGTAAAGCCACTTGTAAAGCCACTTTGGCCTCCCCTCCCAGCATACATTGTATGCTGTGCATCTCAGAAATCTGTTCCCATGAATTGTAGGGACTAAGGGCTGGTCTTCACTACTGGAGAGATCGATACTGCTGCAATTCATGCAGCAGGGGTCGATTTAGCAGGTCTAATGAAGACACGCAAATCGACAACAGAGCGTTCTCTGATCAACCCTGCTACTCCAGCTCCCCAAGAAGAGTAAAAGAAGTCAACTGGAGAGCGTCTCCCGTCGATGCAGTGCAGTGAAAACACTGGGGTAAGTCGACCTAAGCTACGTTGCGTCACTTAGGTCGACTTACCCCAGTAGTGAAGACAAGCCCTAAGATGGAATTTTTCAAAAAGAGGTGCCTAAAGTTAGACATCTCAATCCATATTTAGGCACCTACACACACTGATTTTTCAGAGGTGCCCGAACAGCCATAGCTGTCTTTTAAGTAGGTGGGAGTTGCAGGTATGCAGCACATCTAAAAATCAGGCAAGTTTTAATGAGATGCTTGACTTTAGGCATGTATGTATTTGAAAACTAAGACTAATGGGTTGTCTACATGTGGAGTTATCCAGGAATTGTCTAGTGCTTTAAAAACACACCCTACCTTAATCCAAATTAAAGTTCAAGTGTAGACAAGCCCTAAGCACTTTAAAAATCCACAGACCATTGTGGTGGGAGTCTTTTGTGGTTTTGTGGCTGCTCTCGCTGTTTTGAGGGATTTTGAGTGTGTCCTACCAGCATGTATTTCAGATGTACAATCCTAGGACTGGGGAACAAAAACTAAACCACATTTCTAACGGGTGGAAAAGACAGAGGGTCTGTTTTTGTTCTCGCTTACACCACTGTCAGTCAGAAGTAACTCCACTCCAAATCATAGGCATTAGATTGGTGAAAAACCTCAATGAGTTTGAATCAGCCTCAGTGCTATAAATGCATTTCTGTAGTCACGCTAATTGATGTGTTAATTAACAGTTCTAACATAACATGCGCGGTACATGCTGGACTAGGTTTTTCAAGGAATCTTAGCAGATCTGTAGGCAGGATGTTAGGCTGTTTAAGTCTTAGGCCATGTCTACATTACAAACTTTGGTTAATGAAAGTTAGGTCAGCATAAAGCTGCCACAGTTAGTATACTGCTTATGCTCATGCATACTTGGCTCCTTGTGTCAGGGCTGCATGTACTCGCCAGGAGTGCTTATGTCGAGGCACAGTGCAGTGCACCATGGGTAAGGATCAGTGTGCAATGCGCATCATTTGGCACGCTGTCTTTTGGGACGTTTTGGCAATGCATGCTGGGGCAGAAACAAGTCACACAGGGATGATTGAGAGCAAGGGGATCAAGTTCCCATCATGCAACTTTCTCAATGCCATCCATATCCCATACTTTTGGCACAATTTTTAAAAATCCCACAAAACCAAGCAGCACTTCTCGAGCCTGCCATCTCTGACAGAAGCATGGAGTGTGTACAGCTCCGCACTATTGTCATGAACATTGCAAACACAGAACGCACGATCCTCCAGTATTTGCAGAGCCGCAGGAAGAGCTGCAACAATGGGGGAACATGACAATTTTGTGGAGGACAGTCAGCTATGGGACATAGCAAAAAAAAATATTCAAGGTTGGCACTGACTGGTGGGATCACAGCATAATGAAGATTTGGGACTGATGAGCAGTATCTGCAAATTTTTTGGATGTGAATGGCCACATTTTTGGATCTGTGTGCTGAGCTCACCCCGGTCCTCCAGCACATGGACACCAAAGTGAGAACTACACTGACAGTGGAGAAGCAAGTTGTGATCGCTCTGTGGAAGCTTGTGACATTGTATTGTTACTGGTCAGTGGGAAATCATTTTGGAGTTGGGAAATCTGCAGGGGGCGGGGTGAAGGTGGAGCGCTGTTGTCATGCAGGTGTGAAGGGGCCATGCCAAGCAGGACTGTGACTCTCAGTAATGTGCAGGACACAGTGGATGGATTTGCAGCAGTGAGGTTCCCAAACTGCACTGGGGCAATAGATAGCACACATATCCCTATTTTGGCACCCGCCACAGAATATATCAATAGAAAATGCTACTTTTCTATGGTTATGCACACGGTGGTGGTCACCAGGGATGCTTCACTGACATCAGTGTTGGCTGGTCGGGGAAGGTGCATGATGTTTGCATCTTTAAGAACACAGGACTGTACAGAAAGCTGCAAGCAGACATTCTTGCCCACTGTAGATTATCATTGGTGATGCTGAAATGTCAATAGTGATCCTGGAGGACCCAGCCTACCCTTTGCTCCCCTGGCTAAGCTGTGCATCAGCTCCCTTGACAGGAAGGAAAGATTCAACTACAGTCTCAGCAGGTGCAGAATGACAAGTGAATATGCTTTCGGTAGCTCTTTCCTTCTTCTGCAATGTTCACCCTCCAAGTCTTTCTGTTTATGGTCCAATGCAGCACTGGCTTACAGGGGATTTCACTGAACATATATTCCTAGCTGTCTCCTCTTCTTTCTCTTCCTTATCATGTTCAGGCATTCCATGGCAGCAGTTATAGACAAAACACACTGAGGTACCATTGTCCATACAGTCACAACGGAAAGCAAAAGTTAAATTTCAGAACACTTTTCTCTTGCATGAAACAATACCATTTCATCCCCTATTTCCATGGATGACTGCAGGGTAATGGCATGGAGCACTGGCACTATTTTCCACATGTGGTGGTGATTTTAGCTGATATCTTGTTCCTGAGGGTAACAAAAACAGAGAGAGCACAGCTGCCGCTGGCATCCCGAAGCCGCCTGGGTCTGTATGCTGCCAGCCTGTTTCCTGCAATGGTTCCTGCTGAAGTCATTGTGGACTGACCTGGGAAAGTATCCGACTGTGGAAGAAGCTATAAGGCTGTCATCCCTAGAAACCTTTGGGAGAGGATTGCAGAGCACCTCCATGGAAGTTTCATTGAGATGTCTCAGGAGGATTCAGGGGACATCCTTGCCATATGCTCCCCCGTCTTAACTGTACAGCGGAATGAAAAGTAGATAACAACAATCCCTGTCTTGTACTGCCATCTTTTCTAGTACAAGGAACTTAATGAAAAGTTTATACTTGTGTCCAGTTACGTTGGGGTCAGGTGCCATCTGTACATAGAAACATTGTAATGCAATGGGAAATGCATTCACACACTTACCCGAGGTTCCTTCCCCTGCATCTGGCTCGCCTGTGTTCAGTTGACAGAATTGGCTAGATTTTGGTGGAGTCTTGAACAGATCCTGGCTTGCAGCATAGCTGGACCCCGTGATCACATGACCACCATTTTCCTTCTTCTCTCCACTGTTCATGGCAGGGGTCTGTGTTTCAGGCTCTGGGAAGTATCCATGGTGCTCTGTAGGGTTGGTGGGGCTCTGCCAAGCATGGCATGCAGCTTGTTGTAAAAGCAGCAAGGCTGAGGCTCAGCACCAGATCAACCGTTGGCCTCCTTGGCCTTCTGGTAAGCCTGAAACAGTTCTTTCGCTTCCATGCAGCAAGTCTGTCACACCCCTTCACCTGCATCTCCTGTGCAATCCACTTATAGATGTCCACATTTCTATGACTGCTCCATAGCTGTGCCAGCACAGCCTCTTCTCCCCACAGGCCCAGGAGATCCAACACCACAAAGCAGGAGCATGTCTAGAGCATGTAGCCAGCAAGGTCATTTGGGCATTTGCACACAACAAAGGTGAGCTGCTAGGGGTGCTCACCAGGCTGGGCAATCAGAAAAACGTATTTCAAAATGGTGGTTTGCTTCTAGTTTCCATAACTTTTGGACAGTAAAAGTTCACAGTTTTGACCAGAGCAATCAGTGTCAGGCATTGTGGGACAGCTGCTAGAGGACCATTAGGATCGACATAGGTCACATGGTATCTGTGCTGCACACTATTGACCACAGTAAGTCGGCCATGGCTCAGTGCTGTTCTGGGAGGCGGTGGTGCTATTTACATCAGCAGAATGATGTAGAGACATGCACAACTAGGTTGATGCAAGGTGACTTATGTTGACCAAACTTTGTACTGTAGACCAGGCTTTAGTTACATAGGACCAAATTTTGCAGTGGCCTACAGGATGTTGGAACACACATATCTCATGTAAGCTGATCAGTAAATAGGTGTGAATGGAAAGCAGTGTAAATCACATTGATTTGGCATTCAGTGGAGGTGCAAAGGCAGAGGAAGGAAGGAATAGCAAGAAAACAACATGAGCGCATAAGTAAAACATAATACCCCTTTTTGTTCCCTTGACATGTAATTGCACTCATTTTGCACACCCACTGAATACCAATTCAGTGCCAGTAACGTATATATGTCACAGATGCTAGCTTAGCAATTACATCTATTTTCTGACAAATTTACATGCAGCATGTCATTTACAATACTAATTACCAGACTTTACACAGAAATTGTCCTATAGAATTGCAAGAGAATTGAACCTCTCATACCACCTCAGGATTTTGCCTATTCTCCTTAGAAGGCCTTAGCATATATCTCAAATATGTTTTATAGAGAGTACTCAGTGTATTGAGGTATGTTGCAAGGTACACCATACTATGAAACACTCACTCTTTCATTCGTTGTAGGGGGAACTGGTAGCTCTAACACCTACTTTGTTTGCAACAGACTTTTGATATTCAACAAGCTGAAAGCCCCCAAGGCTAGACACATACCTTTTGCTTATCCCATGAAATTCCTTTCAGATTTAGCTGAGCTATAAACTGTTAAAAATTGCCATTTCCCTTCTGCTACTTTTGTTGTCATCAAAATGTTGGCAGAATGCCACAATCAGAAATGGACAAGAACATTCTAATCTATGACCCAGCCCACAATGCACTGGGAATACCTGGGAGCTGCTAGAGCAACGGTAGTGGTAGTGGGTGGGAAGAGAGATGGGCTACACCTGCCTTAAGTTACTGTTCTGGAATCAACATGTGTATACACATACACATATATATATATAATGTACTATATGACGGTGTAAAATAAAGTTGTAGGGAAACCCTCACGCTTATTTGGCATGTTTGAACACCTGCTTTAAGCTCATCTGCCTTCATATATCTCATATAAATTTGACACCCCAAACCAAAATTATTATGAATGTTTGGTAATGGGACTATTGCATAAATAGTGCCTGCTCTTGTAACACTTTCTCATATAAACTGTTTTATTGCATTCAGTGAATGGGATTTGTGTAAGTAAAGGCTACTCATGTGGTTAAGGGTTACAGGATTGTCCAATAATTCATAGCGTCATTTCATTCTTAAGAAATGTAAGAACTGGTATAGCCTGGCACGTTCAGCATTGTAAGGTTGAGTCAGTTATCTACAGAGGGGTTCATTCCATAGCTCCTGGAATTGATAGAATAAATCATGTCATATGACGTACATATAGCACTTCCTTTTGCTGCTGTATATCAAAAAGACAATAAATATGGTGGTTGGTTTTCCTTGAAATAATATCTGTAAGATCATGTATTCAATAATCCTGTTGCCTAAAGAGTTATGAGTGATCAGGCAATGCAGTAGCCACACTTTGCCAGTAATGAAAATCTGCATACCTGTTTACTAAGAAGCAAAGTAGTCTATTTTTAATGCAGTTCTCCAGACTTGTACTCCTTAAAAGTCCACAACGGACTAGCTGTGCCATAAAGTCACAGTGTAGCATTGAAAAAATGATTAAAATAAATATTTAGTGACATTTTTTCTAAAGCAGTCAACATTTCCAGGAAAAATTTGAACCTTGAAAATTTCCAGAATTTTATGCTAAATTAAATTAAATTAAATGCTAGAGTATCAATTCCTCCTTTCTGGAGGCCTTCCTGCTAATCCAAACTCACTAGGGGCCCTCCAACAGGTGATAGGGGTGAAGTGAGTAACTTCAGCTGTATATCTTATAGGGTTTTGTCCCAGCTAGTTTTTCCTTTGTCCTGGGTTCTCTGACAAGATGGGTTCTTGTGTACATAAAAGGCCTACTTCAGTAGGAACTGTGGGATGCTCAGCATCTCTGAAAATCAGGCCCACATGGTGAAATTTTAAAACCAACTAGGCAAGTTAGACACACGTCTCCAATTAATTTTCAAATCCTAGCTGGCTATGGAAATCTCACTGGGCATTCAAAGTCTGAGACACACCAAACTGCGAAGATATTGGCCTACATGTGCCTAGCTCAAAGTTCTGGCTATCCACCCTCAATCTGTACGAGAGAGCTGATGTAGTCATGTGGATGCTCCATATATAGGGGGATACGGAAGGCTGTAAGAAAATTGCGGGCCAATATTTAATTTCAGAAACCTCAATTTCCAATGCTTACCAAAAATTCCCATGCTTACTGCATCTCATTTGCAACACCACTCACAGAACTTTGGTCTGCTGCCTTTCTGTTATGAGAGAGGGAAGGCCAAGTCACATTTCAATGAAGTGGCGTAGCAATTCAGTGCATGCGGTTGGGGGCAGGGCAGGGAGGCAGATGTAGATGGGGCCAGTTCTGCATGTGGGTCAAGGCCAGGCCTCTCAGGGGGCCTGCCCTGCTCGCTACCCTGGCTCCATGCTAAGCGCCACTGCCTGGACTTGACCCTACTCGCACTGGCTTTGCACTTTGCCTTCGTGCAATTTCACCTCCACCAGGTGGCGCAGGCCAGGCTCACCGAGCGGCAGTATCTCCTGCATGATCTCGAGGACTTTGGCTTCCATGACTGGTGATGAGTGGGGATTGGGTTTGTGCCTCCCACAGGGCACAAGGCAGGGACAGGGGAGCCCTGCTGGTGCCAGCCCCACACAGGGCCACCAGGAGTCTCTGAGCTGGGGCAGCTCTAGGGTGCAACCCCCCCTACCCCCCCCCACACACACACCTCACCTTGGGGATTGGCATGGGGGGGGGGACATATCCAACCCCAGTTGCAAGGTAAAGGACCCTGCTGCCAATTTGACATCTAGGCAGTTACAAAAAACAGCTTAGGCTCTGCACACACACACACACACCCTGCCCTGCCGGCAGCGTATGATACTTGAACCGACCACAACAAAACTGAAACTTTAACAACTGTGAGCACAATTTTGTAGCCAAAAACCCCTGTAAACTTTCTTACAGCCTTAGAGACACCATCTTTATATTTGACCTGCATGTCTAAATCCTTACATGGGAAGTGGGAAATCAAACCATGTACCTAAATTCTGGCTTTTAAGTGCTCAAGAGGATTGCAACAATATAACCCCTTACAATTCCTAAAGCAAGGGTTTGGGGTTTTTTTTGTGTTTATTTTTTCTTAGCTTGGCTATAGGATTACTAATCTCCTGGAAAGAGAAGCTTACACACACAGGTCTGGGTTTCATATATCTTTCTCTGAATTCCATTGATACTGTGTGTGGGTTAAAGTTAATCTTAATTACCAGCAGTTACTAAAACAAATGTGTCAGATGCTGTGAAAGAGAACATGCGAGCATGTTAATTGTGACTACGCTTGTGCGGCTATAAGTAATATCTTCTTGTTCTCACACCAGTAAAATGGCAGAAAAAATGTAAATAAAAGAAAATGTTTTTGAAAACTATTATATCATTCAGGAAACACGTTGCTTACAGGTCCAAATTCTGTGCTTAGTTATGCAGGTGTAAATCCAGAGTAATATAATATAATAAATATAATATATAATATAATATAATAATATAATATAATAATAGTAACTCCACTGGTTGCACTGCAGTGGGGTTAATCTGCATTTACATTATTAAAGTAACAGAGTAGAATTGGCCCCTCCAATATAAATGCTTTTAAAACATATTACACTAATTGTAAAACTAATTGTTCAGTTTAATTGATGTAACATGAGTGCAAAATGTAGCATGAATCCCAAGTTAGGAAGAAAAAGTGCCAGAGAACAGGACTGAAGTGTTTAGTTCTGTTTGCCAGCACGGATTCGGCAAGGAAGAAAGAAACAAACAGCACCAGAGATTCAGAAAGTCAGAGTGTTTATAGGTTAAGGATCAATTTTCCTGGCATGACTGATGAACTGTGCATCAGAAGATTTAGATAAGATATCAGCCATAGATGTTTGAAAGCCAGGAAAGATCCAGATAAGGGGATCTCACTGTGATCAAAGTGAATGCCCACTGGATGAAGTCTTCGATGCTAACAAAGTGTTTGGCCTGCAAACTATAATAAGTAGCATCTATATGGCTATGCGTAGTGCACAAAACAAAACAAGCCATCTGTATGTTTTGATCAACTTTTCAGGCTCCAACTATGTCTTAGTTACAAATCCTAAGCCAAATATTTTGAAAACGGTCTCAAAGCACAACAAAGTGGTTAATGACTGAACTCCTGGAGCCTTAACATTCCACATGGGCTACAGGGAAAGGAGAGTCTCTAAATGACAGCCAACCAACCAACCTCCCCTTGCTAAAACTCAGGGCCGTCCCTAGCTGTTTTGGGGCCCTACGCAGCTCCCCCCACAGGGGGGCGTGTGGGGGCCCAGGCCTCTGTGGGAGGGAAGGGGTGGGCCCCAGGCCTCCATGGGGGGGGGCTGGCTTGAGGGGCAGGGGGAACTATCCCCCAGCAGTCATCGGCAGCACGACAGGGGCTGGGTTGCTGCACTCCCGCTACCAGTGAGTGCAGGCCCAGCCCTGCTGCACTCCTCAGGGGAGTGGAGGCAGAGTGGGTGCAGGGAAGGGGCCCTGGGGAAGAGGCAGAGCAGGGGCTAGAGCAGCATGCAGCTGCACAGGGCACCAGGAAATGTGGTGCCCCAAATTTCCTGGTGCCCTACGCTGCTGCGTACTTTGCATATGGGTAAGGACGGCCTTGCTAAAACTCCTACCTAACAATAACTGGAACACGGCTGTTCAGTGGCATTCATTCTGCAGGGCAGGCTGCCCTCTGCACGACAGGTGGAATTTTAAGGCTCTGGGGGCCAAAACGCATCCTTGGTGTAAACCCTGCAGCTGCTGGCAATGAATTTGACTCAGCCTGTGATTTTGTGTGTGTGTGTGTGTGTGCATATAACATAACCACATGTTAAGCATGTACATGTGAAGAAGCTACTGAAGTTATAGGGTGAGATTTCCAAGAGCGCTTAGATGATTTAGGAGCACAAATCCAAAAAAATCTCATCCACAAAATAAGTACCAGGATTGAGATGATGGTCTTGTGGTTAAAGCATTGCTGTATTGGGATTTCGAAGATGTGAGTTCAACTCCTGGCTCTGCCATTGATTTCCAATGTCACTATGAGCAAGTTACTTCATTGCTCTCTGTTTCAGTTCCCTATCTTCAGAACTGGGATAACAATATTTCCCTGCCTGCCAAGGATGATGTCAGGAAAAATTCATTAAGATGCAAGATGCTCAGATATTCTCATTATGAGGGCCTTATAAGCTGCCAGACAGATAGAAATGTTCACTCTGTGAATGACTCCCGTGCTTGATGCCTTTTTAATCTGCAATGAAGCACCACAGTATTACATACTCATAAGGGAAAGAGGCCTGGCTTTTGTGCATCCACTCAGGAAAGATGGAAGAATCTGTTAGGGTACGTCTTCACTACCCACCGTATCGGCGGGTAGCAATCGATTTCTCGGGGATCGATATATCGCGTCTCATCTAGACGCGATATATCGATCCCCGAACGTGCTCATGTTGACTCCGTAACTCCACCAACGCAAACGGCGGTAGCGGAGTTGACCTGGGGAGCCACGGACGTCGATCCCGTGCCGTGAGGACGGTAAGTAATTTGATATCAGATACTTCGACTTCAGCTACGTTATTCATGTAGCTGAAGTTGCGTATCTTATATCGATTTTCCCCCATAGTGTAGACCTGCCCTTAGAATCAATTCCTACTTAATTTAATATTTCTGATTTTATTTTTTTTTTACTTTGAGGGAGTGGAATAGGTTACGGTTTCCTGAATCTCTAACCCACCATGTGTACAAGCTCTGGGAATCAAGAGTTATATACTCTGATTTTCACTTACAGCTAGATAAAAAAAAGAAACAGATATAGGCATAGGCGCTCACTCCATGGGTGCTCCAAAACTAGTGAGTGCTTAGCACACACCTGCCACAGCTGTTTGGCGGCTGTTTGGCGGCGTCCACAATTAGCTGACTAGAGGTGCCATCAAACAGCTGTTTGGCAGCTGGGGGAGGAATTTGGGGGACGGTGGGGAGCAGTGAGTGAGTGGGGGCCACGGGGAGGGGGTGGAAGAGGCAGAGGGAGGGTGGAGCTCCCCTAGGGGAAAGAAAAACTCAGAGCCCTATGGACATAGGTACACATTGGTGAACTGAGCATTAGATCACAGCTACCTCTGCTGCTTCACAGAATCGCCATCTTGGTGATGCTGTGAATGAGATTAGCGTTGCCAATTGTAGAACTTTCAGAAGTGACACGCCTGTCAATGGTTGACAATCTCTCCTGCCTCTAGTCTAGGCTTGAGAAGGTGAGAACAGAGAACTGGATCAGGTCTATCTTCACCAATTTGACCATGAAGTGTCCATTTCAATTTTAAGAGGCATGGGGTAAAATTTTAGGAGCCTAATTCCCATTGAAAGTTAATAGGATTTAGACTCCTAAGGCCCAGATCCTCAAAAGCACCTATCTGCCTTGTTAGGCATCTAAGTCCATCATTTAAGCACCACTGGCATTTTCAAAACCACCACTAAGCTGCTGCCTAACTCCGCAGGCACCTAAGTGCCCATGGCACCTAAGCTACTGCTGGTGGGTATTTGCAAAGCCACCTAAGCACTGATGCTGCCCCAGACCGCTCAGAGCCTTAGCTAAAGCTGAAGCGCTGGAGGCCCTGAGAGGGATTCTCAAATTAGGTGGGGGAACTCCTATCTCACCAGCAGGGCCTGATCCCATAAGCATGATCTGTGCATGCCTAACTCCTCTTACCTGCCAGGCCCTGCAGCAAGAGGGCTGGGTGCAAGCCACTGACTGGTGGAGGGACAGCAGAGCCCCCGCACAAAAGACAGCCAGAGGCACAGGGAAACGTAGGGGGAGTGTGAGCAGGAGAGAGAGAGAGATTTGGCTGCTAGGGTATGGGGTACTGAAGCAGTGGACCTGGCTTAGTTGCCTAACTCCAGGAGAGAATTTGTGGTTGAGGATCCTGAGTGGAGGGAGATGCCTGTCTCTGCCCCATCAGCCAGAAGCAACAGGTCAGCTGCTTAGACACCCCTCTTCTCCTCAACCTTCTCCAAAATCGTTCATGCCTCGGGGCCTAATTCATAGCTGAACATTCCAATGGATGGCAGGGTGCCTAAATACCTTTAAAAACTGGTCCCTAAGTCACTTCTGAAAAGGGATTTAGGCTCATAGGTCACTTAGGTGCTTCTGAATATTTTCTCCATGGTTACCATCTTCATATGCTCTTAGGAGGGGAATTTTAGCAAGCATTGCTGTGCTGTTTACAAGGGGCCTCCATTTAAATCTGTTGGGAAGGTGGTCTTTGATTTAAGAGCTATGCTATCAGGCGTTCACCACAGGGACTGGAACAACATATGTGTTTGCCTCACTGGAAGATGCTGGATACTTTGCTGGACACTAAGTGCGAGTCTGACATGCTGAAAGTGTAATAAACTGGCCTCATTCTTGATATCCTGGAAGGCTTTGTACATGGGCAAAGGCTGAAAGCCTTGAGCCGAGGCTTGTCGAAGTATGTGCCTTTGATCCTCCTCCTTACGTAATTCTACCCCTAAACAAATGAGACACCTGAAAATAATTGATTCCAGATAGCCAGAGAATGGAGGAAGGTTGCCCTCAGGCTCAGACTCCTGCATGAGGGCCAGAGAATCCACGAATTTCCCTAAGAGAAGTCTGATCTTTCCCACCTTATGGACCTGGGGCAAGTGGAGGACGGGGTGAAAAGACAGGAACTTAACTTTAGGGAACTGGCTTACGGTTCATGATAGGCTGAAAGGTGGCAACAGAGGTGCTAATTAGGGTGGGGAGAGAATGTGGGGAACCTTCAGAGAACTGGACCTGAAAAACAGATGCTAGTCTGCTCAAAATGATTCTAGAGGATTAGTTTCTGGGTATTTTAAGTGGAAGCAGCTGGAAACCATTGTCAGGGGTTCCCCTGTAGTGATAATGCAGCTTGTAGGCTCACAGACGGTTACAGAGGTTGTGCTATGTTGAAAGGGAATGCCCTCTCTACAGTAGTACAGCCAGAAGATGCAGGATTGAGAAATATGGTCCAAGTAGTTAGGGCACTAACCTAGGACTCGAAAAGCCTGGTTTAAGTCTCTGCCCTGTCACAGACTTGCTGTGTGACCTTGGGCAAGTCACTTAGGGCTAGATTCACAAAGGGGACTTAGGTACTGCCATGCCCAACTCCTAGGCACCCTGCCACCCACAGGAATTCACAGTCCCAAGTTAGGTACCCAGAGTCCCCCTGCATTGTATGTGGAGAGCTAGGCACCTACGAAAGGGATTCTCAGAAGCCAAAAAGTAGGGAGCTGCCTAAACTAGCCAGGAGTGAAAATACAGAGAAAAGGGGCAAGGCTTAGGGCCCAGATTTACAAAGGTACTTAGGCACTGATCTGGGCCTTAGGTGCCTAAACTTGGGATTCTCAGCTGTGGATCCTCTCCTGAAGTTATGTGCCTAATCCAGGTCCCTCATTAAAGCCAAGAACCCAGTGGTTAGGGCATTCATCTGGGATATTGGGAGACCTGGGTTGAAGCTCCTGCTCCAAATCCGGCAGAGTTGCTGCGATTCAAACCTGGGTCTCCCACATCTTAGGTGAGTGCCTAACCACTGGGCTATTGAGTATTCCTGGGCATACGCATGCCAACCAGCCCCAAAATTCCTGACCTGTCCTTGACTTTCTTTTGAATGAGGTAGGGGTGCTCTGAGCACACCTACCAGATCGGCCACCACAGGCAAGATCACCTAGTTTGAGAATAGCACTGAGACTTAGGGATAAGGTAGATCTGAGCAGCGTTGGGACACAGGTGGCTTTGCACATACCAACTGGCAGAAACTTAAGGGGTAGGATTCACATAGGTATTTAGGTACCTAACTCCCACCAAAATCCCACATTATGCACTTATGGGGATTTAGGCACCCGTGAGGTTAGGTGGCAGCTAAGCACTGGTTTTGTGAATATCAGTGGCACCTAACTGTTGGGCTCAGGGGCCTAAGTTCCTTTGTGAATCTAACCCTTAGCCTCTGCGTACCTTTATTTCCTGTCTGTGAAAGGGGAATAACAGGCTTCCTTACCTCCCAGGGAAGATCTGAGGATAAATACATTAAATAATTATTACATTTAAGATCATGAGGCAAGTATCAGAGGGGTAGCCATGTTAGTCTGGATCTGTAAAAGCAGCAAAGAGTCTTGTGGCACCTTATAGACTAACAGACGTATTGGAGCATGAGCTTTCGTGGGTGAATACCCACTTCGTCGGATGCATATAGTGGAAATTTCCAGGGGCAGGTATATATATGCAAGCAAGAAGCAGGCTAGAGATAACAAGGTTAGTTCAATCAGGGAGGATGAGGCCCTCTTCTAGCAGCTGAGGTGTGAAAACCAAGAGAGGAGAAACTGGTTCTGTAGTTGGCAAGCCATTCACAGTCTTTGTTTAATCCTGAGCTGATGGTGTCAAATTTGCAGATGAACTGAAGCTCAGCAGTTTCTCTTTGAAGTCTGGTCCTGAAGTTTTTTTGCTGCAGGATGGCCACCTTATGATCTGCTATTGTGTGGCTAGGGAGGTTGAAGTGTTCTCCTACAGGTTTTTGTATATTGCCATTCCTAATATCTGATTTGTGTCCATTTATCCTTTTCCGTAGAGACTGTCCAGTTTGGCCGATGTACATAGCAGAGGGGCGTTGCTGGCATATGATGGCGTATATTACATTGGTGGACGTGCAGGTGAATGAACCGGTGATGGTGTGGCTGATCTGGTTAGGTCCTGTGATGGTGTCGCTGGTGTAGATATGTGGGCAGAGTTGGCATCAAGGTTTGTTGCATGGATTGGTTCCTGAGTTAGAGTTACTGTGGTGCAGTGTGCAGTTACTGGTGAGATCATGAGGAGCTCAGATATACAGCCCCCATTTCTGTAGTAAGTTCTAAAGACAAAAAGAGGTAGATGTGGAACTGGCATGGAGCACATGCTGAGCTGGAGAAAGGATAACGCATCTGCTATGCTGAGGCATTTTCCTTGTTATGACCACCTCGCAGCTGGGTGAACACCAGGTTGAGAGTCACAGACAGATGAGAAAAACAGTAGATTCACTCCCCTTTACATGGCTAAGAAGTCCTGGTCTACACCTAACACTTACGTCAACCTAGCTATGTCATTCAGGGATGTGAAAAATTCATACACCCTTGAGAGACGTTGTTAAGCTAACCAAAGTCTGGTGCAGACAGTACTAGGCTGATGGAAAAATTCTTCTGTCAACCTAGCTACCACTTCTCAAGGACATGGATTTACTACAGTGCCAGAAAAAACCCTCCCATCACCACAGCAAGTGTCTACACTACAGTAGCATAGCTGCAGCTTTAGCATGTATAGGCCTAACATGAGGGGGAATGTCTCAGAGCCAGTTTTTTAAAAATGTTTGGCAATTTTCCTCCTATAGGAGGATTTTTTTATTTTCCCCTTTAAAAAAAAAACATAAAAATTCTCTTTTCTTTTCCTTCCCTCTTCACTTCAACAAGGAATGGAAGGAAAGCATGAAAAATGAAAATTGGAAGACTGAAGCACAGTCTCTATCTTCCTTTATCTTGCAACAGTCTAAGCCAGAATAGCCTTAAGGCCAGCAGGAGATTGCTTTGGTTAGTTTTCAATACTAATTTCCTCTCATACGTTGCACACTTTGGGTAAGGTTCACAAGACACTGCACAACTTAACTTTTAGGCATCCTAATGCCTTGTGGAATCCACAGCTCAGAGCTAGGTTCCCAGGCTCCAATACAATGCCTGGGAAGAGTTAGGTGCCTAAGGGCATGGCTACACTTGCGAGTTAGAGTGCATTAAAGCAGCCCCATGTGCTCTAACTCATGACGCGTCCACACTGGCAAGGCACATAGAGAACTCTGACTCCGCAGCTGGAGCGCTCCTAGTAATCCACCTCCGCGAGAGGCATAATGCTTGGTGGCCCTGGCTGGAGCACCACAGAGCCTGTGTGGACACCCTGGCCTGTTAATGCGCTCTGATTGGCCTCAAGAAGTGTCCCACAATGCCTGTTCTAGCCATTCTGGTCATCACTTTGAACTCTACTGCCCTGCCCTCATGTGACCAACCATCAGACCCACCCTATAAATTATCTCGGAATTTTGAAAATCCCCTTCCTGTTTGCTCAGCAAGGCGTGGAGTGCTCTCCGTGCATCTTTCCAGGTGACCATGCCTCCACGCACCAGGCGATCCCCAGTATGGAGCAATGGCAAAGTGCTGGACCTCATCAGTGTTTGGGGGGAGGAACCTGTCCGGTCCCAGCTGCGCTCCAGCCGTAGGAATTACGATACCTTCTGGCAGATATCAAGGGACATGATGGAAAGAGGCCATGACCGGAACGCACTTCAGTGCAGGGTTAAAATAAAGGAGCTGCGGAATGCCTACCGCAAAGCCTGCGAGGCAAACCGCCACTCCAGTGCTGCCCCCACGACCTGTCGTTTCTACAAAGAGCTGGACGCAATACTGGGGGGCAACCTCACCTCCACTCCAAGAAATACCATGGACACTTCAGAGCCCAGTTCAACAAGCATGAAGAGGAGGAGGAGGAGGAAAGCAGGAGCGAGGGTACTAAGGAGGAGGAAGACACCCTGGCATCCCTAGATGCATGCAGCCAGGAGCTGTTCTCAAGCCAGGAGGAAGGTAGCCAGTTGCAGCAGTCGGTGCTTGGGAAAGGACAAACACCAGAGGACGTGCCCAGTATGTGGCTTTTATTTTGGGAAGGAAGTTGTTCGGTGTGGGCTTTTGGGGTGAGGAGGGTTAGGGCTGCATGCATGCCTAGATGCAGAATAGGGTGTTGATGTGCTCTCTCACATCGCAGTAATCGGCCTTAGTGATCTCTTCAAAGCTCTCATGCAGAAGCTGGGCAATCCGCTTGCGCAGGTTCCTTGGCAGAGCTACTGTGCTCCTTGTCCCAGTAAGGCTAACATGTCTGCACCACTGTGCCGTAAGGGGCGGGGGGACCATTGCTGCACACAAGCAAGCTGCATATGGGCCACGGCAGAAGCCGCATTGTAGTGGAAGACCCTCCCTTGCTTCCTAGGTCACCCTCAGCAGCGAGATATCTTCCAGGATGAACTCCTGTGGAAAATGTGGGGACAGTGTTAAGTATAGAGGCCCCCTGCAGCTGCTGGCTCTCCCCAAGGCACAGAACCCAAGAGGACAGTTCGGCCGTGAAACAATCAGTCCCCCTCAACCCTATGCTTATTCTCCCTTTTAGGGCTCCTGTGGGTTATGTGCGCTTGCTTTGGGATGGGCAAATTCTGCTGTTAGACTGTGCTTGTCATTAAGTACAGGTGAATCATTGCTCCGTCTGGTGTGAACAATGCTGCCTCTGTTAAGTGTTGCATTTTGCCTTTACAGATGCAACCTTGAGATCTCAGCAGTCCATGTTATCCCCGGCCGAAAGACTCCAAAGAATTAGGAAGAGGCCACATAAAAGCAAAGAAGACAAGAAGACATGCTGCATGAAGTCATGCAGCAGTCCCTTAATGAAAATAAAAAGGCGCAGGAGGGGAGGGAGAGTGACAGGAGGATCCGCCAGCAGAATGCGGAGCACTGGCAACAAAGCATGGAGCAGCTGCTAAGCATTATGGAGCGCCAAGCGGACTTGATCCAGGCGCTCGATGCCATGCAGGCGAGCACTACCGCGCTCTGCCCTCCCCCCCACAGCCCTTGTCCCAAAACTCTTTCCCTTGTGCCCCCAAGTCACCTCCAACCCACTTTCCCCAACATCTGGGTTCTTATCGCCACCAGCTGCCTCCAACGTCTGTAGCTTAACCACCCTGCTCTGCAAACTACGACCCTTACCCACTGCACTCAACCCCCATCACCATGCATTTTAGCCAGCCTGAAGTACAGCACTCATTGCACAGCACTCCAGACAGGAAGGCTGAGTATGATAAGAGGACATACGCAAATCTGTGACTGAAGCATTTCCCACCCCACCCCCTGGCCCTTTCTGTTTCCTAAGCAGTTGTGTTTCTTTTCAATTAATAAATTTTATTTTAAATAAATGGCTTTTTTGTCTTTGAAAACATTCTTTATTATTGCATTAAGTAAAAGATACCTTAGTCCAGGAATACAACAGGCACTGCAAGTCAGTGTAGCAAGTGCAGATACCTACTAACATTGGAACCACTGCACTTCACTCCCGTGCAGGGCACCAAACATTACTGGTGGCTTTCAGCCTCAAATCACTCCCTCAAGGCATCCCTAATCCTTGCAGCCCTGCGCTGGGCCCCTCTAATAGCCCTGCTCTCTGACTGTTCAAATTCAGCCTCCAGGTGTTGAACCTCCGTGATCCATACCTGAGTGAATCTTTCACCCTTCCCTTCATAAATTTATGGAGGGTGCAGCACGCAGATATAACCACAGGGATGTTGTAATCAGCCAGGTCCAGCTTCCCATACAGAGAGCGCCAGCGGCCCTTTAAATGGCCAAAAGCACACTCCACAGTCATTCTGCACCAACTCAGTCTGTTGTTGAACTGCTCCTTGCTGCTGTCAAGGCTCCCTGTGTAGGGTTTCATGAGCCACAGCATTAAAGAGTAAGCAGAGTCTCCAAGGATCACAATGGGCATTTCGACGTCCCCTACAGTGATCTTCTGGTCTGGGAAAAAAGTCCCGGCTTGCAGCTTCCTGAACAGGCCAGTGTTCCGAAAGATGCGTGCGTCATGCACCTTTCTGGGCCAGCCTGCGTTAATGTTAGTGAAACACCCACAGGGATCCACAAGCGCCTGGAGAACCATATAGGGAATACCCCTTCCAATTAACATACTCTGAAGCTAGGTGGATTGGTGCCAGAATTGGAATATGTGTCCCATCTATCGCCCCTCCGCAGTTAGGGAAACCCATTTGTGCAAAGCCAGCCACAATGTCATGCACATTACCCAGAGTCATAGAATCATAAAGTCATGGTTCTTCTGAGCAGGATACAATTTAATGGCCCTGCAAACTTGCATCAACACGATTCCAATGGTCAACTTTCCCAATCCAAACTGGTGACCGATTGGTAGCTGTCTGGAGTTGCCAGCTTCCCGTTTTCAATAGCCACATGCTTCTCCGCTGCTAGGGCAGCTCTCAAGTTTGTGTCCTTGTGCCTCACACAGTTCCATGAAGTGGCTTTTCTCAGCCAAAAGTTCTGCAGCCACTGCTCGTCATCCCAGACTTGCAGGATGATGTGATCCCACCATTCAGTGCTTGTTTCCCAAGCCCAAAAGTGATGTTCCACAGAGGTAAGCATGTCTGTAAATGCCACAAGCAATCTCGTGTCATGTGAATTATGAGAGTTAATATCATCATCGGACTCCTCACTGTCAGTTTGTAGCTTAAGCAGTAACTTGACTGCCAAACGTGACGTGCTGGCGAGACCCATCAGCATATTCCTCAGTACTTCGGGATCCATTCCTGCAGACTGAAAGGGAAGACAGAGCGCGCAGTACAAAAAATGTTGAAAGATGGCGCCAAATGTGGACGGAAGCACAGGAATTGCTGGGATGTGAAGTGATGCATCACGGGACGTTGGGACAGGACCCAGAATACTCCACAGCCCCCCGCCCCTTTCCCACAAGCCACATCGCCAGAAAGGGAAGAGGTGTTCTGTGGGATAGCTGCCCATAATGCACCGCTCCCAATGCCGCTGCAAGTGGCCACGCCAGTGTGCTTGCGGCTGACAGTGTGGACACACTGCAGCGCTTTCCATACTGCACTCTCCGAGAGCTGGTTTAACTCACAGCACTCTACATCTGCAAGTGTAGCCATGCCCTAAGAATGAAACTCTCAAAAGCCAGCAAGCTGAATGGGGAGCTGCCTGAACTAGCCAGTAGGAAATGCCAAGGACGGGTGTGTGGGCTAAGCCCCACCCTCCAAAGAGAGGTAGGTAAGTATCTATCTCCGCCTGGGATTCACAGCCTACAGGCAGGCATCTGAGCCAGGTCTGCCCTTTTTCAAGAAAAACAGTGGTGATGAGTGCCCTAACCACTAGTCTGTAGGGAATTTTGGGGTCGGCCTCTCTTCTATCCTGTTGCATAACTAAATATTCATTGGACCAAAGAGAATGACTCGGGAGACCCAGGTTCAGTCCCTGCTCCAAGGAATATTTAAGAATTTCATAGAAAGTAGAACAGCTTCAACAGGAGAGAGTTAGCACACCTACCTGGGAGGCTGGAGACCTGGGGTTAAGTACCTGCTCCACCTCAGGCAGGGTGAAGATCTGAACCCAAGTCTCCCTTATGTTGGGCGAGTGCGCGAACCACTGGATTGCTGGATAAAGGGGACAGGCACTGGCCCCATCAGCTGTGTTTTGTGTGAGGTCTGATCCTGTAGACATCTTCTTAGCCTCTGAGCATGCAAGTAACACAGGGACTTTACTGGTGGAAATTTAGGCACGTACAGGGTCAGGCAGGATCCGAGTAGGGGTTTCGTGAATGCCAGTGGTGCCTCAATGCTGGATGTAGGCCCCTAAAATGACAGCTGAGCATCTAAGTCCCCATTGTGAATCTAGTCCTTTGGGAATGACACTTGGGCTGGGTAGTGGTGGTAGGATCTCCTGGGGTTGCCTCCACTCTTCTTAGTGGAGAGTGTGACTTTGACCCCCACAACACTGGACATGGCACAGTTGGCTGATGCATGAATACTGACTAGATTCTATGACTTCATAGACCATAAACTGTGGTGGTCTAAGGTTACGTCTAGACTACTCGCCGTATCGGCGGGTAGCGATCGATTTCTCGGGGATCGATATATCGCATCTCATCTAGACGTGATATATCGATCCCCAAATGCGCTCCCGTTGACTCCGGAACTCCACCAGCGTGAACGGCGGTAGCGGAGTCGACAGGGGGATCCGCGGACGTTGATCCCGCGCCGTGAGGACGAGAGGTAAATCGATCAAAGATACTTCGACTTCAGCTACGCTATTCACGTAGCTGAAGTTGCGTGTCTTAGATCAATCCCCTCTCCTAGTGTAGACCAGCCCTAAGACAGCCCCAGAGGCAGTGAGCCACTCACTGCAGCGAGAGGATTGACATAGGGGATTTCTTTGCCACATTTAGTTTTGAGGGTTTAATATAATTAAAAATATTATTTCAAATGAAAAAAAGCAGGAGCTGAACAAATCAGTCACATGCAAGATACACCTTTTAAACTAAATTTAAGTCCTACCAAAAATCTGAAGAAATCAACAGCATAGAGACAACACCTCTAAATATAGAAAGAAATAATGAGCCTCTTTTAGCTTCCATTTATCAAGCCTGTTTACAAATTCTTGGCATAACAGAAACCCAAAATAAACCCAGAAAGAGATTTTTACAGAAGAATAAAGAATCTCAAGATGATATTGATATTCAGAAAGCAAAGATATATTAGGGATTTGGATTTCAACATCTGAATTCAGTTTTTGTCTGGCAATAAATTAATTTTTCTTTAAATTATTAAACCAAGACAGTACAAAAAAGGTCTGTGTTATCAGAGTATAAAATCTGTGATTTTTCATTTTTAATTAAACAAAGTTTAGTGAGAAGTTTAGTACTGAGGTCTGGAAACCCAATAAAGAGAATTCAGATGATAATTAATAATTTTTAGTATCAATTATGAGTTGTTTTAGAGATATCAGAAAAAAAAACCCCAGCAATTGTATTGTTTACTAAACTGCAGATTACCTGGTGTTTCCAGCCTTTGCTTATTCCTCCATCTTTGTCATACAATGTGATAATGAAAAAATGTTCTAGTCCCAGTAGGAATATTTTTCAAAACAGAAGATTTTTAAGGGCATACGATGATACACTTTGTATATTTTTTAAGGAAAATCAGTTGCAATAAACAAAGCTGAACAAAATGAAAACTTTGATTCAATCCTCAATAGCAAAATATTCAGAAATAACTACAATCTGAATGTTTGTAGATTTAGTAATGTTTTTACATGCACATGATCTTTTGATACAGGCTCTAGTATCTGTTCTGTACTGAAAAAAAATCTTATTTTTGTCATCATTCTCCCAGATTCCTTCCCCCCCCCACACACAAACATCTGCTGTGTGTTGTTCTAAGCTTAAAGTTTTATTTGCATCAGATCTGAAGTGTTTTTATTCCAGAGAAAATAATTTCCAATGAGACATTAGAAATGGAATGTGGTGAACCTGAATCTTATTTCCGTTTCACTAATTTAATAGCTTCTAAAGTAGTTACAACTAAAAGCCACTGTGAAGGGGACTAAGGACAAGAACGTATCTACTCACTCCCTTATTAGACCTCCTTGGAGTGACAATGCATAAACTTTTTTTTGAGTGTCTAAATGATGTAGGAGCGTAAATCCCGTTCCCAAAAGTGACAGTCTCTAAGAAGCCAAAGCCTCACTGAAAGTCATTGGAACTTTGTCTCCTCGATCACTTAGATGTTTTTGAAAATTTTACCCAGTGACCGTTGTTCACCACACCTGCCTCCTTCTCCCCCGGCTACCAACCTCTTTGATGCCATATAATGAAAAGAAGGGGATTAAAAATTCCCTTTAAAAAGAGAGAGAGAGAAATATACATGGAGGAACCCATTACCTGCAGCGGCAGGGGACTGAATGGACCTTTAATTCTTACTCTCTCACAGTATATGTTTACTGCAATAAAACACCAGCGGCTTCCCTGCATCAGCTGACTTGGGCTCACAGGGCATGGGCTGAGGGGCTATAAAATGCAGTGTAGATGTCTGGGCTTGGGCTCTCAGACCCTTCCCCTCACGGGTTCTCGAGCCCAGGCTCCAGCCTGAGCCCAAAGGTGTTCCCTGCAATTTTATAATCCCGCAGCCTGAGCCCAAGTCAGCTGACACACACCAGCCAGGGGTGTTTTATTGCAGTGTAACTGTACCTTCAGGGTCCTTTGAGAATCTAGGGGGTCAGAAGTGGTGTGCCGAGTCTTCATTTATTCACTCTAATTTAAGGTTTCACGTGCCAGTAATACATTTTAACGTTTTTAGAAGGTCTCTTTCTATAAGTCTATAATATAGAACTAAACTATTGTTGTATGTAAAGTAAATAAGGTTTTTAAAATGTTTAAGAAGCTTTAATTTAAAATTAAATTAAAATGCAGAGCCCCCTGGACCATGGCCAGGACTCAGGCAGCGTGAGTGCCACTAAAAATCAGCTCGCATGCAGCCTTTGGCACCTGTGCCATAGGTTGCCTACCCCTGATCTAGTGGTTGGGGCCTAATGGAAGCACTCCCCAGTTGGTATCCTGTGGTAGACATGAGCAGTATTGTGAAACTCCACTGGGAACAGTCACTTTATGGGGCCAGACTCACTTCCTGCCCTACAAGGGGTACTGCTGCGGCGGCAGAGTTGTACCTCCCTGATGTGGCGCACCTGTCCCCTAACAGTTCAGATGATTATCTGACCTAGCAGGGGTGGGATGATACTTTTCTTTATTTCAGAAAAGGTGGCATGGTGGTTTTTTGTTTTGGAGACAGGATAAGCGGAAAAGAGAATATTCACACCTAGACTGACTCCCTGTACTTGTTAATAAAGCATGAACCAGTGAAGAGCCTGGAACAGAAGACACATCACCTCCATATTGGTGCATATAACAAAATTCATGTGGCAGAAGTGGGGCCGAGGGGGCTCAGGGCTGGGGCAGAGGGTAGGGTTGGGAGCTCCGGCTGGGGGTGTGGGCTCTGAGGTGGGGCCAGGGATGAGGGGTTGGGTTGCAGGCTGCCCTCGGGCTACAGTGGGAAGAGAGGACTCCCCCCAGCTCTCTCTCCCTGCAGCAGCGCCTGGGGTGGGGGGGAGAGGCACCTCTCCCCACCACGGCAGCTTCAGGCCGGGGCTGGGTTGGGGCCATGGCAGATCCGGGACTGGGGGAGAGGCATCACCTGTGCAGCACTTAATAGGCTGCTGTGCAGCCACACAGCTTAGAGGGAATTTAATTCATGACTCCTGCTTGATGTGTAATAACTGAGGCAGTGTGGAGAGGTGCTCACTTTGTCCAGCAGAAGATTGAGCTTCAGTGGATCTGATCTTTGCTAAGCAAAGTATGGGAGCCAGCAGGCAACCAGAGAATCACTAAGAAACAAAGACACCTGGGGCCAAGTAATCTACCAACAAGAACTCTTGACATGTGTACAGTCACTCTCACTCTGACTTCTTTCACAGAACTATAGCATACAAATTAGCGGGGGGAGGGGGAAGGGTCATGATTGGTTGTTACCTCTGATGTCACTTAAGAGTGACCTGAGCTATTGACCTGGCTATACTCTATGATCATAACAGTTATTAATTATTTTTTTTACAATTTTGCTTAATTACAACCTAATTTACTCAAAGGTATGCAATTTCAGTGAGTTTTAATTAGCATGCAAGTGTGAAGTATATTTGTTATTACATTATTAAGATCATTTGGGACTAAAAGCATCTGACAAGGAGTGCTAAATTTCTCAAAGGACACTTAAATTAATCTTAATTCATACTCCAGATACACTTGTACATTACAAGAAAATTCATTGTATACTCGAAAAGTAAGAGCTGTAATTTTGGTGAGGGTACTATTTTTCATGGATTAAAAAAAGGGTTGAATTCCATCTTTAAGTGTAAAACTCTACTCAAGTTTAATTATAGAGTCGCGATCATCACCTCCATAACATTAATTCTCTCTCTGCCTTCCTTCCATGCAATGGAGGTATCATAACAGAACATATTCCTTCCAAAGTAGAGAACATAGCAAACAATAAATATGATGGGAGTAGTAGGGAAAACTTGACTGAACTCACAACCAACCTATATGCTTTTACCATTGTGTTAATTGCACAAACATTTTTATCTCATAGAATTCTAAGTACTATCACAATCAAAATGTATCAATAAGAATACGAATACAATAGCATTAATAATGATTGAATAAAAGGATGCATAATACTAATAGGTAGGATCCTGTTAAAAATTTTAAACCTGAGAGGCAAAGAGCATAATTCCTGGAAGTTGCTAGTAATTCACGTGGCTTGTTGTGCTAAAGTGCATGAAAATTAGCAAGGCAGCAAGCTAAGTGTATCCTGGCAGTCTCTGGATAGATGTCCATTTGGAGTTGCAGAGAAGGGTGCAAAAGTTAGACCTTAACTCTGAAATCAACTAATACCACATCACAATGATATTTTAGGGATCAATATAGAACTGCTAGAAAACATTTCAAGATGCTGAACATCTTGAGTAACACATGCTGAACTTTACAAATACAGTCACAAACTATCCCTTCCTTGCCTCCCCCAGCTGTAAGACACCATCTAACCAAGCAGAAAAAACACATAACTATAGAGTCCAAAGATTCAGCATTACATGAAAGAAAAATTGAAAACAATTGTTGATGAGTCAAATGAAAAATGGAATGTGAGAGGAAGGCTAACTTTCCCCTATCAATACTGAGAAAAAAAATGACTTCCTTGTATTTCACAAGATAATACATATTTATGCTTAAGAAACACCACAAGGATGGCATAATTCTAGTTACTTAATCTCTCTACCTCAGTGTCACTCTTTGTGAAATAAGGGTAATATATTAAGCTTATGGTGGGATGTGAGGCTTAATTAGTTAATGTTGGTACAGTTCTTCAAATAATTATTTTGTTTTAATAGTTATTTAAAATAGTACCTAATTATTTTGTTTATTTATATGTACATTTTTGGCAGTTTTTGGACCATCAGTATTTATGATAGCTAACAATCTAAACAGATGTGTATTTTTGGGAGGGAAGGTCTGGATAATCAGCACTTTGTCATGTATAGTAAAACCCCATTTACCTCAACCCGTATAGCCTGAAACTACT
This sequence comes from Mauremys mutica, assembly GCF_020497125.1. Lineage (NCBI taxonomy): Eukaryota > Metazoa > Chordata > Testudines > Geoemydidae > Mauremys > Mauremys mutica. Next base: position 80,716,769 of record NC_059074.1, on the reverse strand, counting down.
ATCCAAATCTAAATTCTCACCCCATGAATATGGCGGAGTGTTTAGCACTTCTCAGGCCCTTACCTAATAATTCCACAAGTTAGCTGAACCACTAAAATTCTTATGTCCCCGACTCCCCAAAACATTTTGGACATACAAGGTTTTCCCCTACTTTTAACTGATTGACAGGTTTTTCACAGTTTTGTTAAGCAGCAAAAAGTCACAAAGCCACTAAACATGCTTATAAATTATCTTAAACTTCTATTAAATATCTTTTCAAGTGTATCAACACTGAATGTGTTTACCTAAAGCCAAACATTATTGTCATGCACATTTACAATTGTGCTATCCCCAGCCCTGCTTTAAATGTAAAATATCTGAAGTACAAATGGTATATGTCACAACCAAGGAAACCCACTTTACTTTAACCTTGTTAATGGGGAGCCAGATGGAACCTCCGGGGCCACCCATTGTTCTGTTTTGCATTTTTGTGTAATGCCATGGTGTAGGTCCATAGGGCCTCATGAATTCCCCTCCTCTGAATATATGCTGTGCTGTTAAAGGCACTGAAAGGATCAAGCTCTGCTTAAAGAGCAGCTGGCTTTTTATTTTTTTAAATGGTGTAAGCAGCAGGTTTTTTTTTTCCACCCTGGCGAATACTGATCTATCAGGCCTCAGGTCAAAAGAAGCCTTAACTATGTCCTGTCAATCACATCATACACTACCTTCATTTCTTTGTACCATTGTCTTTTTTTCTCATGCTTGTTGGATTGTATTTCTTTCCCTCACTCCTTGTTAAGCTGAGCAAAAGTATTTGACTGAATCTGGTTTGGTGAAAAATGCAGGGTTGGTGAGACAAACATTTTGCTAATTCATGCTGATTTCACTGAATTCTTTCAGTCAAAAAAAAATCAGAAAAAAAAATCAAACTATTTCATTTTGGAATTTTCAAAATGAAATGTTCCAATTTTTTTATTCCAAATGACTTTTAATGTCAAAATGTTCTTTAGTTTTATTTTTTAAATGCACATTTAAAAATGCTTAAAATTTAATGAAATTTTGAATGAAACATTTTGTTCAGCCTGAAACTGGTGGGGTTTTTTACTTTTCCATTTGCCAAACATTTAAAAAAATTATTTTCAATTCAACCCAATTTTTTTCTGAATTTTTGGAATTACCAGTGAACCAAAAAAGTCAGTTATTCGCCCAGCTCTTCACCCACTCAGGATCTGATCCTGCAGCTCTTACACATATCAGCATGAATTAGTATATTGAGAAAAAGTTGCAGGATTGGGCACTAACTTGCTTTCTCACAAAATTTTATTATAATACAATTATACAGTGGTCATTTCTGCTACTGCTAAGCTGAACATTTTTATGTATTATTAATTATTATTATTATTTTAGGGGGAAGGGAGAGAAATAGAATTTGAGCACACAGCCATTTTCTCATCATGAGTAATGTGAGGGAAAATACATTGTTTTCCCATTATTTAAAAGATAAACAAATAAACCTTGTAACCTTTTACTGAATGGCTGGGGTTTGAAAGGTGAAACTTGACTATGGAAATATCCCTGTGCTTGGGCGCCAAGTCAGCAGAGCAAAGCACTCTGCTAAATAGGGATAGATTCAAGCACAATCTTAAATTAAAACACGTTGAAGTGCATTGCTGAATTCAAGCTTCAGACACTATAGTAGGAGCGGCCAAACTTACTGACCCTCCCAGCCGCATACGACAATCTTCAGATGTTTGAGAGCTGGAGCACACCTGCCAGGGCTTGGGACTTCAGCCCCATGGGAGACGCCTGCCAGGGCTCGGGACTTCAGCCCCACTCCTGCTGAAGCTCCGAGACCTGGCAGATGTGCCCTGCTGGGCAGAAGTGCCAAGACCCAGCAGGAAATGCAGGACTTTCTAAACTCATTTTAAATCTGCCTTTTTGTATAAACCCCCAAATGTTCCTCTTCACTCCATTGTGTGGAGAGGTTCAAATGAATACAAAAAAGGATGGAAAGACCCTCAAAACAGTATGGGTGGATGGAGTTTGGGGGAGGGGGAGAGGGAGAAGAGCAATGGCTAGGTGCCATATGCCCTTCCTCAGACTCTGCTGAAACCTCTTTGCATGAACACTGTGGTTGGGGCTCTGCAAGTTTTGGGGAGGGAATGCTGGAATGGGACGTGGTAGGAGAACTGTGAAGCAGCCACTCTCTGTTGTATTCTGCCTCCTCAAATCTAGATTCTCAATTAGAACTCCATAGGCAGTTTCATTCTGTATATTGCAACATTAAATCCCCCATCAATTCACAGGGAAGGAGGGCCAGGTTAACAACTAGAGGGACTGGCACAGCACAAAAATATCTGTAGGTCCAGTGGCTAGGACTTCAGCCTAGGACTTGGGAGACCTGGGTTCAAGTCATTTAGCCTCTCTGTGTCTCAGTTACTCATCTGTAAATAGCAGGGATAGCAGTACTTCCCCAGCTCACAAGGATGTTGCAAGGTTAAAGACCATGAAGTGCTTAGGTACTATAGTGATGAGAGCCATAAAAATACCGTAGGTAGATAGGATCTGTTTCACTCATGTCTCCTTTGACAGGGGAGACAATAAGCTGTAGCAAGGCTCTATTCATACTAAGTATGAACAATTTTTCTTGCAGGGTACAGACACAATGTATCATTTATTTCAGATTTGCTTGGTGATAAAATGCTCACAGCTTGAACAGAGCAGGTCTCACTTGGGCCCAGCTATGCACCCCCCATAAGGCTGTGAAATTGTTTACTTTCACCTGTAGTTATTTGGGGGACCTATTCTTGATTTGGAAAAGGAAATTATCTCCCTATCGGACTCTGTTTTTCTGCTCTCTTTTTCCCTATGTTGCATGGGTTCTTAGAATCTGTCTTTCTACAATGACAACAGAAGATATCTGGCTACCAGTAAAGATGTCAGACGGACACTATGCTCAGAAGTCCTCTGCCATTATTACAGAGTGTGGCACAGAAGGTGATTTTTAATCACCATTTGCCAAACAGTCGCACACAGTCCCAAACCAACTTTGATCAAATTTAGAGAGAATAAACTTGCAGAATTAAAGATACCATACATTTTGAAGGGACACCATCAACTTAGAAAAAAGTTTTCTCTTTATTGTTTGTTTACTTTATGCATTTTACAGCATTTTTCTTATACTCAGTTTTACATTTCATCTGCCTACTCAGATCAGTTTAGTCCGTTTCCCTTGTTTATGTGGGTTTTCGAAAGATCAAAATATTTTAAAATAGGAGACTTGTGACCATAAAACCACAAAAATGTGTATGTTTAGTATCTGAAACTACTGTAATATCCTTTTTTAAAACTGATATTTCCAGCTTTATCATGTCCCTTCAAAAGACAAAAAAAAACCCCACAAACAAACAAACAAACAAAACCCAGATAGATTAATTACTCTGGCTGACAAATTATCTTGTGAGACACACTGTATGAGTCTTTGATTGGAATAATTGTCTTGGGCACCTTTGGCTTTCCTGAATTAGAGCTTCAGTCTGACACGCGTTCTATGCCCCCTAGAAATTATAATTGTGGGAAGCATTTGATGATCCAAAGGGGGAAAAAATTCCCAGGCCTGGATAAACCAATTACTAGATAAACTCCTGGAAGTCCATTCATCAACTCTGCTGAATAGCTAGGTCATAAACATAAAAAATGAAACAAAAAATCTCCAGCTAATCAAAGTTTACATGATTAATAACCAAAATGAGTTTATATAATTACTGTACATTTAAATACTCCAGGCATTAAACACTGAAATGATAATTTGTAAATTGCAAACCAGCAATCTGTTGGGATCTGCTTAGCAGTCCCTTTATAGGGAGAATATGCCAGGGGGAAGAATCACTATATGGTCTCAGTGTCTGCTGAGGAGTACATGTCAGTCTAGTAGAGTGTGGAACGCTGAGCTGGCCAGATGGCAGACCTATAACCTTATTCTACTGAGGCTTCCCCTCTCTCTGCTTAGGTAGTGGCCACAGTATGAATGGAATTGGTCTTGTCATTAAGAACACGCTCTTCTGCCAAACAGGTCTCTAGATTACCGGTGGCCTAAATCTACCTCCTTAGCCTCAACACCTTTCTTAGGCCCCTCTCATAGGGTAAATAAGTGGCTGGAAGACTGAAAATCCTTGGTTCTTGAAAGGTAGAACTGTAAGTCCTAAACATCCAGATAATACCATCAGTGATGCTTCTCATTAGCATTTTCAGGTTTCTTTCCTTCTCCTTTATCTTGATTCAGGTGATGACTGACGGTCACACCATGGTGAGAAATGAAGAAGCATTTTATACCATCTTGTCTGGAGAAAAGAACTAGGCTATGTCTACACTAGAGAGCTTACAGCAGCACAGCTGTACTGATACAGCTGCACTGCTATAAGGTTTCCTGTGTAGCCACTCTGGACATAATTAAAACACCCTCAATGAGCAGTGGTAGCTATGTCGGCGGGAGACGCTCTTCCGCTGACTTAGCACTGTCCACACCAGCGCTTCTGTCAGTGTAACTTACGTCACTCAGGGCTTGGCTACACTTACAAATTTGCAGTGCTGCAGCAGGGTGTGAAAACACACCCTCTCCAGCGCTGCAAATTGCGGCGCTGCAAAGCGCCAGTGTGGTCAAAGCCCCAGCACTGGGAGCGCGGCTCCCAGCGCTGTCCGTTATTCCCCACAGGGAGGTGGAGTACGGACAGCGCTGGGAGAGCTCTCTCCCAGCGCTGGCGCTTTGACTACACTTAGCGCTTCAAAGCGCTGCCGCGGCAGCGCTTTGAAGTGTAAGTGTAGCCACAGCCCCAGGGGGGTGTTTTTTCCACACCTCTGAGCAACATAAGTTCTTCCAACAAAAGTGCTAGTGTAGCTGTAGCCCTAGAAAAAGGAATTGAAAGGGAAGGACTATGGCCTCCCATTGACTCTTCTAGCAGAAATGAGTTAAAGACAAGAGTCTCAGGGACACTGAAATCATCAAGCTCTTAAGAAGCTCAGCAGAAATGCCTCTGCCTCTCCCTCATAATTATCACATGCTCCCCCACCTTCCATTCTTAAATGTCCCCTGCTGCTCCCCTACTGTTCTGTGCATCCAGTTAGTTCATCCAGCCCAGGCCCAGAAACTCCTTCGCCATTGTCTCCTCCACAGCCCTACTTCTCAACAGACTCCATCCATCCCATAACTTCTCCCCACACCAGGCACCCTTATCACATGAAGCTTTTAAATACTGACATATATCAATGTCACTTTAGTGCTCACAGCTGGATGCATTTAGGAAGGAAGGATTTTTAACTGACAAGTTTGAACTATCCTTCTCTTACGCTTGGTATTTATTAAATCGAACATGAAATTTTTGGAACAGATTTGTTTTAAATTTACACTCATGGAGAACTGACATGGAACAGTCCCAGTGGAATATTCTCTTTTATAAATGGGAATCTGCTCTTCAAGGAAACAGTTTGAAGTCAAATCAAAATAGATTTATATACCGTACAGAAACAGCAGTCCCTCTACAGTAAAAGTAAAACAGAATATCAGGATTAAGCAAATTTACCACCCATTAACATGAGGTGGAAATGTGGTGGTATGCTACTCAAACGCCACCCAGAATCCCATAGCAGCTGATGTTTCTGCGACAGTGATCTGTGTCGTTAACACTGCTTATGCTTCCATATTTCAGCTCCAGCATTAATCCCACATTGAGAGGAAAAGGTGCATTTTAGACCACACAGAGCTATTGTTTTAGACCCTATCTGTGCTCCAAGTGTAACTGTGTTTTTGTGACACTCTCAGCTGAACAGGTTACAGCAAATGCTGAACTGTGTCCATCCAACCACATCAACTGTGTTTGTATATCCACATCTATCAACACTGCCTAACCATGTTTGACTGTGTGTATTCTGGGAAAATCTTGGCCACTGTCCCATACTGCCTCAGCAGGCCACAGAGTGCCAGAAAAACATGCACAATGAGAGATGCCAAACAGCATCTAGGGCAATGCACTCTGGGATGCACTAACACAGAGAGAATGTGGAAGGAGGAGGACCGGCCAAACTAGTTATATAGACATGGCTTGGGGGGAGAGGGGTGCCCTGTATACACTGCGAAAAACAGGTGCAGAATCAGTTCCAAGAAGCTAATCATGTGAAATCACAAAATAATGCTAGATGTCATGATTACTAACCGAGTATTGTAATCAATGGTTACAAACTTGGTTAAAAGTTCCAGTATACACAGGACATCTACCTTTCAATATTCTGAAGAAGACTGCACCAAATCAGCTCATTTCAGGTTTACTTTGCAAACATAAGCAGTAGACTTTTTTTTTTTTAAATGAAGGTTTACATTTTGCAGAAACTGATGAGGTTGCTAGAGATACGCCGGTACAATGTACCAGCCCGTACGGGCTCAACCTGACCCCTGATTAAATCATCTCCCCTTTGACCCCTTTCTCCAAATGCAGTCTAGAGACAACCTTCTAATAGATACCTTCTGTGTACAATAGCTTTGACATTTTGTTTCCAATCAGAAAAGTCAAGCTTCTACTCAATGTATCAAAGCCTGTATTTACCTAAAATTACATATAAGTCAATATAAGGAAATTATTGTCTTAAAAGCATCCAAGTTTCTCTCACTAACTCTGCACTGCTGGTTTATGTTGTACACATAAGCTAAGCAACTGATGCTAGTCACTCAGAAGAATGAGATAATAATCTAGACCAGGGTATTCTCAAACTTTTTCAGTGTGAACCACAACTTGCCAGAGAGTACTTCATCGAGCCCTTCCCCTCCCATTCCAGATCACATAGTGTTGTGGCAATTCACAGCAACTGCTTACAAGGAAAAGTAAAGTTTCTCATGTATTTGCAGTTGACTTTTCATGCAATAACGCAACTAGAAACAGAGGAGGAGAGCAAGAGCCAGGTGATCAAACAGCTCTCCAAAGAGCACCAATAGTCCACAGCTGGAGAGCCTCTGATCTAGATTACATTATTACAAATACCCTTTCTGATGAGTTCTTATTTTAGAAAAAGGAGGGCATTTTAAATATATTCAGTATGTGCTATATATCATTGTGATAGCTTACTAGTATTATATGATTCAGTACAGGCAAATCAAAGAGTCTGGCAAAGGACACTAATTCTAGAAGTATTGTGGGATTGCAGTCAGAGGTCTAAGGTATGTCTACACTGCAGTGTTTGCCTGGGCTCAGACTCAGGTTTGAGACCAACCCTGAAAGCTCAGTAAAAAGCCTACCTCTCACTACAATCTATTATATAAAAAACGTGGAGGCATTTCTCAGCAGTTTTTGCATTACCAGTGAGTAAAAGAATGACTTAAAATGCATATCATTTCATTTTTTAATAATTCCGCAGGACAAGATCTTCAGGCTAATTACTGAAATTAAGATGATAGTATTGCAACTGTGCAAAGTGCTGTACAGACATACAGGAAGGCACAGTTTCTGTCCTGAAGAGCTTATAGTTTAAACAGACAAAGGATTTGGGAAGGGCACAGACAAACTACCTAAAGTGACGTTAGGTACATCTCTCATTAGTTCCATGAAATTTTTCTTTTATATAAACCACTTGCCTCTTCCAATAAGTCCTGGCACCCCAGACTACACATTCCCCCACCTCTGCTATCCCCGATCACCTGTTCAATAGAGTGAGCCCTCCTTCCACCCTGCCTGAGAGTAGCAAGGAAGAATCATATACGGCCTACCACAGAAAACATTCACTCTAGTCCAGGGCCCAGATTTTAAAAGGAATTTAGGGACTGTGCTGCTCAGTGTTGCAACACCTAGCTGATTTCGGAACCTAAGGCCTGGTCTAGACTACGGGGTTAGGTTGAATTTAGCCACGTTAGGTTGATTTAAAAATGAATGCGTCTACACAACCAACCCCGTTTGGTCGACCTAAAGGACTCTTAAAATTGACTTCTGTACTCCTCCCCGACGAGGGGAGTAGCGCTAAAATCGACTTTGCTGGGTTGAATTTGGGGTAGTGCTGATGCAAATCGATGGTATTGGCCTCCTGGAGCTATTCCAGACTGCTCCATTGTGACCTCTCTGGACAGCACATTGAATTCCGATGCATTAGCCAGGTACACAGGAAAAGTTCCCAGAACTTTTGAATTTCATTTCCTGTTTGGTCAGTGTGGCAAACTCAGCAGCACAGGTGACCATGCAGTCCCCCCAGAATCGTAGAGCATAGAATGTTTCTACGCTCCCCCTATCATCTCCATCCCTGAGGTTATCGCAGATTAGAAGACAAAAAAAACCCACACTCGCGATGACATGTTTTCTGAGCTCATGCAGTCCTCCCGCATTGATAGGGCACAGCTTAATGCATGGAGGCATTCAGTGTCAGAGGCCAGGAAAGGACATGATGAAGCGTCTGTTTGGGGAGCAAACGGACATGATGATGAAGCATCTGTTGCAGGAAAGCCAACAAGAGACCCCCGCTGCATCCACTGTATAACCGCCTACCCTCATCCCCATGTTCCATAGCCTCCTCACCCAGACGCCCAAGAATGCGGGGGGGTAGGAGGGTGTGGAGGGGGGGTCCTCAGGGCACCCAGCCACTCTACTGCAGAGGATAACCAAAGCAACAGAAGGCTGTCATTCAAACAAATTGATTTTTAGTGTGGCTACAATAAGCAATGTGGCCTTGTCCTTCCCTCCTCCCCCACCCCACCCGGGCTACCTTGTACGTTATCTCATTTTTTTTAATTAATAAAGAAAGAATGCATGGTTTCAAAATAATAGTTACTTTATTTCGAAGAGGGGAGGGTGGTTGGCCTACAGGGAATTAAAATCGACAAAGGGGATGGGTTTGCATCAAGGAGAAACACACACAGTTGTCACACCGAAGCCTGGCCAGTCATGAAACTGGTTTTCAAAACCTCTCTGTTGCACAGAGCACCTTCCTGTGCTCTTCTAATCGCCCTGGTGTGTGGCGCGAAACGATTGTCTGCCGTTGCTTTCATGGAGGGAGGGGCGACTAATGACATGTACCCCAAACCACCCGCAACAATGTTTTTGCCCCATCAGGCATTGGCATCTCAACCCAGAATTCCAATTGTCGGCGGAGACTGTGGGAACTGTGGGATAGCTACCCACAGTGCAATGCTCCATAAGTCAATGCTAGCCACAGTAGTGAGGACGCACTCTGCCGACTTAATAAGCTTAGTGTGGATATACACAATCGACTGTATAAAATCGATTTCTAAAAACCGACTTCTATAAAATTGACCTAATTTCATAGTGTAGACATACCCTTAGTCTCATTCTCAAAAGGGATTTAGGCACTTGAGTCTAAATCCCATCAATTGTCAATGGGATTTAACCAGAGTTTCTCAAAGAGGGGTTGCCGCTTTTGTAGGGAAAGCCGCTGGCGGGCCGGGCTGGTGTGTTTACCTGCCCCGTCCACAGGTCCAGCCGATTGCGGCTCCCACTGGCTGCGGATCGCTGCTCTGGGCCAATGGGAGCTGCTGGAAGTGGCGGCCAGTAAGTCCCTTGGCACACATTGCTTCCAGCAGCTCCCATTGTCCTGGACCAGCGATCGGCCGGACCTGTGGATGGGGCAGGTAAACACACTGGGCTGGCCCGCCAGGGACTTTCCCTACACAAGCGGTGACCCCTGTTTGAGAAACCCTGATTTAGACTCTTAAGTCTGCATGGATATCCCAGTCCTTTGAGTCTCTGCCAGCTTCTCCTGCCATCGACCCCCAAATGGGATGGAAGCTGGTGCTCCTGGAAGAGGCAGGCAGACCAGCCTCTGGAGTCTGCACTAGGTCCTACTGCATTTTCTCCTTTCTCCTCCATTGGGGTGGGAAGGTAGAAGGGTGGAAACCACTTTGATGGGCTTCCCCAGAAATTCACCTTTGAGGTGAAGCTACAAAATAAATGTTGCAACCCTAAGGAGAGAATATTTTGGAAGGTTTTGAGCTTGTGACAGAGGAGTTAGAATGAAAGTGTCTGCGTATCATTTACTGTCAGGAGAGACCTAAGAATGTGCTAGATACACTCAAACGGGCAACCAGATGGAAGCCCTGTTGCTTTATTTTCTAACTATGATTTACAGGTCTCTAATCCATTCGATGTGACACAGCCACCCGAGAAGTACTGGAACCTATAAAGATGTGAGTCAGATTCTGAACTGCGGGAGAAATGTCACGTTTTTGCTAAAAGAGCCTATACATTAGACACTAAATCTTTCTTTCACGTGTTGTTACCGAAATCACTTTTCTTCCATTTGTGGGTTTTTAAAAACAAACAAATGGCTTACATGTTAAAATCCTTACCCTTTGTATCGCTTGGTTTTGGGAATGGAATGATACATATATAATTACTTTAAAAATGATTGTGCGGGTGGAGGATCAATCATCATTCTCCTTTAAATATATTCTGTGATAGATCTTGAGCTATCACATATATGGTTCTCTTTTCATGAAAATGAATACTCCGGTTTGTAATCTATGAAAGGACACACCCTGATGACAAGTATGTGTAGAATAAGTTCAACTTTGAATAGCTGTAACAAAAAAGATCCTCACATATTGGTTTAATCATTAGCATTGGGAAATTCTAACGTAAGAACAACAATTTCAACACGATAAGAGGACCTGAACCTATGAAGCTGAGGATATTTGGCAGCTAGCAGGATTGGGCCAGATCCTAGAACCCTTACTTAAGGCAAGTACTTCTTATTTATGCAATTAGTCCTGTTGATGCCAATGATATTTCTCAAGAGAGTAGGGAATAATTGAGCAAATAAAGATTGTATAATCAGGTCCCAAGTTATTATATTACAAAATATTGGACAAAGTATTTAGTATGTTGAATATATAAAATTGTCATATTATATACATGGTATTACTCACCAGTAAGAAATGTCTTCCATGTCAATCTGTAATATCTAAGAAAATTGCTTACTTCAACAAATACAGTACAATTAGCTTGTTACCCTTAACCCAGGTTTAAAATAAGCAAATTGTTTGATGACTTTGATGTTTTGCACCCAAAATGTGCTGGCTAATTTTTCCATTCCAGTTCCCATTCTAGTCTTTAAACTGCCTTAATCTCCTGCCCTCAGATGTTGACCTTGTAAGAACAGAGGTCATAGGTTAGAACAGACAGACCTCAAAAGATCTGGACTATCAATTCATGCCTGAAAGATTTCTCTTCCACAAAAGAAACCACTAAAAAGCAAATTCCAAAATCTGACTACACAAGTCTTATAAAGCACAAACCTGTTGTATTTACTGAAACTTGGTGATATGTTACAATTAAGCATTTTACGAGGACATTACCTAAAACTATACGTTCTTTTATTTTTTTTCCTATTGGACAGAGACAAAATCAGTGCAGTCAGCCCAAAATAATGATTAAACTTCAAAAATAAAAGTGGAAAGCTGTTCTCCTAGGGCAGAGAATTTGGAACCAGCTACCTTAACCATGCAAAAGAATAATTTCTAAATGCTGGTAATCTATATTGTAGAATGTAAGTAGATTAGTGTTTTTTACTAAGGGCACTTCTTAAACATGGTTTGTTTCCCTGTAAAGTTGGAAGCATAGTGGAAATAATATATATACCAGTTTACACTAATTTTAGTGATAATTGGGTGTTTTCTCTCTTATTTTAGTTTTCTTGCCATAATTAGCTATGCAGCAGCTTTACTCTCTCTCTCTCTCTCTCTCAGCAGAGGGTAAATGGTTCTTTCCTCAAAATATTGCATACAGTCCATAAGTAGAACGGACAACCTCATGAAACCCCAATGAGTTAGAAATGCATGGATGAAAAGCCTCGTGATTTATATAATTTCTAACTCTGAGTGATTCATAAACATGCAAACACCAAAAGTCAGAAGACACAATTCTTCACTAGACTTTCTAAAGGCAAATAAAATGATATAGAAAATTAATTACTTTAGTTTTTCTATTATAAAAAAGGAGGAATATATTAAAAGTAATGAATAAATACAAATGTTAGGTATATTTTCCTAATATTGATCACACAAGGAGTCAAGCATTATTCCTAATCAGTAACCCAAGTTAAAAAACTGAATAGATATGACTGACTCAGAAAGTATCAGTCAAATAACCTTACTTCTCATTATTGTATGCTTAACATCCAAGAAGTGTTTTAATATACACAAGTAGGCATTGTTAATTTATAAATATTTAAAAGGTCAATAAATAGGATTTCTTTACATTCCAGCTACATGCATTTCTGAGTTGATCATCAGAAAAAAGGACAATTCCTGCCTCACAATGTAAATAACAGTCAAGAAAACAAAAAGATTCCTAAACAATTCAGTGTTTAATGAGACTAACCATTCTATTCACACGTTACTCCAGACTTGTTTTTTACGATTAAGAGTAAAGGCAACTAAAAAGAAAGAGTATTAATTAAATTAATGCAATAACTCTGAATGTAATTGAACTTGAAACATTCAACAATTTAACAATCATATATTAGTCAAAATATAGCCATATATCACAGGAAATCAAAGCAGTCTGGTTAAACTTTGAGGCAAAGGCTGGTGCAACATTCATTGCAAACAATGAAATCCGAGCAGTCTGTGGTTAGCTAATGTTTCAATGCTGTCTGAACTAAAGTAAATGGCCAGCATTTAAACTGTCCAAAAGCTAAAGAGTTAAAACCAATTCTAGTCACTTCTAAGCCAAGGAAAGCCATTCACTATAAAACTGGTATAATTTAAAATCGCCTTTCGCACTGAATAGTTGAAAAGATCTAGTGCCGTGAGACCCAATACCAATAAAATTATAAATAATGGAGATCAAAGAAAAATAAATTTAGTTCATTCCCATATTTCATAGTGACCCTTCACAATTCTCGCCTTTCTACTTATCCACTGGTCGCTTTTTGAGTTTACCCAGCCCCCTCCACTCCAGCCACAGTGCCAGCTTCAATTCTGCATTTCTCTACTTTTATCACAGCCATCTTTGCACTTTTTTCCACACTGTCCATATACATGCAACCTCCTCCTTGGCCTAGCTCATAAAACTAACCCCTCCCATCCCTCTTCAAGACCTTCTTCTACTGAGATGTCTACTAGAAATTACACAATTAATCACAGTTATGCAGAGAGGGAGTAATCGATATATCACACACACAAAACTATATTAAACGAATATTAAGGTTGTAAAGTCAAGCACTTACAAGTTAGGATATGCCAGAAGTAAGGCTGCCTGTACAACTCTAATTTGGTGCCCTTATGTGTACGTATTATGATAGTCTTAAATTACATGATCACATGTTATTTCTTCCAATACGTTATTTCTGCCCCACTGAGTGCTCAGGATGGATGATGCTCATTGAATAGGTAGTTATTCAATATTTCTTTTTCTCCTCATTCAGTGTGTGGCCCCATGCATTATTTATTTTAAATCATCCAAACTCTGAACTGAATACAAAATTATGACTTTCCTCATGGGCTTTTTCTATGGTGCTCTCACCATGGTATCCTAATGCTTTACAAACATTAGTTTTATCTTTACAATGCACCTGTGAGTCTAGGTGGTATTATTATCCCCATTTTATACCTGGGGAACCAAAGCACAAAGTTTCAGGCCAAAATGATCAGAAATGTCCAAGATTTTGATGCCCAATTTGAAAAAAAACCAAACAGTTACCTACCTTTTGTCTTCAAGATGTGTTGCTCATGTCCATTCCATTGTAGGTGTGTGCACCCACGTGTGCAGTCATCAGAGATTTTTGCTGTGGCGCCCCCTGGAGTGCCGTGCTCATACTGCGATATATCAGGCACTGCCAGCCCACACCCTCTCAGTTCCTTCTTACCGGCAACTCCAAGAGAGGGGTAGGAGGGCAGGAAATGGAATGGACGTGAGCAACACATCTTGAAGAACAACAGTTACAAAAGCCAGGTAACCATTTTTTCTTCTTCGAGTGCTTGCTCATGTCGATTCCATTGTAGGTGATTCACAAGCAGAATCCTCAGAGGTGGGCTCGGAGTTCACAGACTTTCAGATTGGAGCACTGCCTACCAAAACCAGATTCATCTCGAGCTTGCTGGGTCAGCGCATAGTGTGCAGCGAACTTGTGGACGGATGACCAGGTCGCGGCCAGACAGATTTCTTGGACCAGCACCTGAGCGAGGAAAGTTGCCGAGGATGCCTGCACCCTAGTTGAATGAGCCATCACTATCGGCGGCGGGGACACTTTCGCTAGCTCATAACACTAGCGGACAAAGGCCGTGATCCACAATGATATTCTTTGGGCAGACACTGGGTAACCTTTCATCCTGTCTGCGATCGCAATGAACAACTGTGTTGACTTACAGAACGGCTTTGGTCAATGTAGAAGGCCAGAGCCAATCTGACGTCCAGGGTATGCAACCTGCATTCCTCATCCATCGTGTGGGGCTTAGGACAAAGGACCTGCAAGTATATGTATTGAATAGTATGTAACTGCGAGACAACCTTGGGCAGAAAGGCTGGGTGCGGACGCAGCTGAACCTTGATCTTATAGAAGACCATGTAAGGTGGTTCAGATGTTAGCGCTCTGATTTCAGACACCCGACGGGCCGAAGTTATGGCGATTAGGAAGGAGACTTTCCAGGAGAGAAGCAGGAGAGAGCAGGAAGCTAGGGGCTTGAAGGAGGGACCCAGGAGCCTTGACAGCACAAGATGTAGGTTCCCAAGGGGGTACCGGATCCCGGACATGCGGGTAAAGGTGCTCCAGGCCCTTCAGAAAGCGTGCCGTCATAGAGTGGTCAAAGACCGACCTGCCTTGAAATGGAAGATGGAATGCTGAAATGGCCACCAGGTGCATCTTGACTGAAGACAGCGACAGGCCCTGGAGCTTAAGGTGCAGCAAATAGTCCAGGACAGCTTGCTGCAGGGCCTCTTCCACACCGATGCGACAATCCGAGGCCCAACACGTAAATCACTTCCACTTCGTCACATAGGTAGCTCAGGTGGAAGGTTTCCTGCTGCCCAGCAGGATTTGCTGGACACCGGCGGAACACCGTCGTTCCTCTCCACTCAGCCACACAGCAGCCAGGCTGTCAAGTGCAGCACCACCAGGTTTGGGTGCAGCAGATTGCCATGGTTCTGGGACAGCAGATCTGGCCGAAGAGGCAGCTGCAGTGGGTGGCTGCCAACAGACTCAGCAGCATGCTGAACCAGTGTTGATGAGGCCACGCTGTGGCCACAAGGATGACCATGGCCGTGTCTTGCTTCACCTTTAGGAGGACCCTGTGGATGGAGGGCACTGGCGGGAGGGCGTACATCAGTGCTCCCAACCATGAAATCAAGAAGGCGTCTGATAGAGAGCCCTTGTCCCTGCCATGCAGACAGCAGAACACATGGCACTTCCTGTTCTGCCTGGACGTGAACTAGTCCATCTGGGGATTCCCACACTTGCGGAAGATCAGGCTGACCACCTCTGGATGGAGCGACCATTCATGGCAAGAAGAGAAGGTCCTGCTGAGGCAATCCGCCAAGATGTTCTTGGTCCCTGGAGGGTGGGCAGCCACCAGGTAATGGCATTCTGCACGCAAAAGTCCCAGAGGCTGAGCGCTTCTCAACAAAGGGCTGAAGACCTGATGCCCCCCGCCTGTTGATGTAATACACCGTGGCAGTATTATCCATCAGGACCTGCACCACCTTGTCCTTCAGGTGGGGCAAGAAAGCGTGGCAGGCCAGGCGAACTTCCCTGAGCCCCCTGACATTGATGTGGAGGACCAGATCGGTGTGTAGCCAACAGCCTTGGGTGTTGAGGGTGCCCAGGTGGGCTCCCCAGCCCAGATCCGAAGTGCCTGAGACCAGGGTGAGTGATGGATACGGGGACACGAATGAAACTCCCCAGAGCACCAACTTGAGATCCCACCTCCAGTCCAGTGACAGTAGGACATGGCTTGGTACTGCAACCACTTGGTCTAGAGCACGGGTGGGCAATAATTTTCACAGGGGGCCACTCCACAAATTTTGGTAAGTTGTCATGGGCTGTACATTTCTACTATATTAATGAAGAGGTCTGGGAGGGAGTTTGGGTGCAAGAGGGTGCAGTGTGTTGGGGCAGAGGATTGGGAGGCAGGAGGAGTCTGGGAGGGAGTTTGGATGCAGGAGGGGGTTCTGACCTGGAGCAGGGGGCTGGGGTGTAGGAGGGGTGGGAG
Source organism: Mauremys mutica (assembly GCF_020497125.1). NCBI lineage: Eukaryota > Metazoa > Chordata > Testudines > Geoemydidae > Mauremys > Mauremys mutica. Next base: position 80,700,601 of record NC_059074.1, on the reverse strand, counting down.
GTGCAGGCTCTCGCTGGGAGGTGCTTACCACAGGTGGCCCTCAGGCAGGCTGTCTGCATGCTGTGGCCCCACGCCGCTCCCAGAAGAGGCTGGCTGCTGGCACCGTGGCACGTTTCTGCATGCCCCTTGCAGGGAGGAAGGCAGCGGGTCTCTGTGCACTGCATGCACACACAAGCACCGCCCCGCAGCTCCCATTGGCCCATTTCCAGCCAATGGGAGCTGTGATGATGGTGCTGGGGGCAGGGGCAGCCCATGGAGCCACCTCCCCCCTCACCAGGGGCACACAGAGACATGCCAGCAGCAACCGGCCGCTTCCGGGAACAGCATAGAACCACGGCAGGCAAAGAGATACAGAGATCACAAGGGGACAGCCAAAGAGGGCCGGACAGAAATGTTAGATGGGCCGGATCCAGCCTGCAGGCCATATTTTGCCCATCCCGGTTGCCTGCTGAGAACGTAAACCGAGGCCAGCCACGTTTGCAGAGGCCTCAGATGAAGTTGGGCATGGCTGACCATGTATGTTCATGTGGCCCAACAGTCACAGACACCTGTGGGCCGTGGTGAACAGGTGGGCTTTTATGTGGGAGATTAAACCTGCCATGGCCTGCAAACGTGCTTTGGGAAGGAAGGCCCTGGCCTGCGTGGAGTCGAGAACCACTCCAATAAACTTTAATGCCTAATGGACTGGCATTAACATGGACTTTTCTGTGTTTATCAACAGGCCCAAGTTGCTGCGGGTGGAACACACCAGATCGAGGCTCGTTTGCACCTGCTCCGAAGACCTGCCCTTGATGAGCCAGTTGTTGAGATACTGAAAGATCTGGATCTCCTGATGTCCGAGGTAAGCCACCACTGGCACCATACATTTCGTGAACACCCTGGGGATTGAGGACAGGCCAAAAGGTAGTGCCATGAACTGAAAGTGGCACCTGGCCACTATGAAGCGCAGGAACCGTCCGTGTCCTGGGAATATAGAGACATGGAAGTATGCATCCTGTAAGTCGAGAGTGGCATACCACTCCCCCAGATCCAGGGAAGGGATGATGGAGGCCAGGGAGACCATGCGGAATTTCAACTTCTTGAGAGACTTGTTGAGGCCAAGGTCTGAGGCCCCCTTTTGTCTTTGGGATTAGGAAGTAGCAGGAATAGAATCCTCTTCCTACCATATCCCAAGGAACTTCCTCCACAGCCCCCAAGCCCAGGAGTTTTTTGACCTTCTGAATAAGGAGTTGCTCGTGAGAAGGGTCCCTGAAGAGGAACGGGGAAAGGGAGTGGGGGTGTGAGGGAAGGGTGGCCAAAAATTGCAGGGTATAGCCCCGAGTGACTATGTCCAGGACCCAGCGGTTCAACAGAACTCTGGAGCAAGCCGAATGGTAAGGAAAAAGTCAGTCGAGGAAAGGGTGGGAAGGATCCGGGCAGATGGTTGGTGCATCGCTCCCAGGCGCACCCTCAAAATGAGCGCTTCTGGCCCCCTTGGTACTTCACGGGGCCAGGCTGTGCAGGAGAGTGGGACGACGACAGGCGGTGGCTAACCCCGGTGTCCCGTTTCTTTGTAGGTCCAAGATGAGGCTGCCACTGTCGCGGTGGTGGAGGAGGCCAGAACGGCTGCCTTGATGCCTGGGGAGCATGCATCTCCAGAGAGCGGAGAGTCGCCCGTGTGTCCTTAAGGCTGTGCAGCCACGTGTCTGTCTGGTCGGAGAAAAGGCTGATGCCATCAAATGGGAGGTCCTGAATAGAGGCCTGCATCTCCTGGGACAGGCCTGCAGTCTGCAGTCATAACCACCGCTGAGGAGACCACCCAGGCAGCCGAATTGGCCGCATCCCAGGCCATTTGGAGGAAGCACTGAGCGACCGTGGTGCCTTCCTCCACCAGAGTTGCAAACTACTGGGCCAATTCCTGGGACATGGAGTCTTTGAACTTGAGGAGGGAGTTTCACAAGTTAAAACTATAACGGCCCAAGAGGGCCTGGTGGTTCACCACCCAAAACTGGAGGTTGGCCGTAGAATAAATTTTGTGACCAAACAAGTCCAGCCGCTTGGCATCTTTATTGTTAGGGGTGGAACAGGTGGGGCCCTTCTTATCCCTCTCGTTGGCCACAGACACGACCAATGATCCCGGTTGCAGGTTGGTGTATAAGTACTTGAACCCTTTCATGCGGACTAAGTACTTTTTCTCCGCTCTCTTGGACGTGGGCGGAATAGAGGACGGGGTTTGCCAGATGGACTTGGCAATATTCTGGACACTTTCATGCACCGGGAGTGTGACCTGGGTTGGGGTGGCTGCCGAGAGCACATTAAACAATGTGTCCATCTGCCCCCTCCATCTCCTCTGCCTTGAAGCCCAAGTTCAAAGCTACCCTACAGAGCAGCACCTGGTGCTCCTTTAAATCATCAGGTGGGCTAGCTCTGGAGGAGCCGGCCACTGCCTCATCTGGAGAGGAGGAGGATGATTGAACCACCAGGGGAGGTCTGACCTTGTTCTCACCCGCCAGGGAGGGTGGCTTTGGAGTGGGCACTGGCTCCTCACCCGCGGTTGCCAGTGGAGCATTCTTCACTGAACCCGGCCATGGGTGCCGACTTCAGCCTGTCCGATGCAGCAACCGAGGGTTGGGAGGAGTGGGGCAATGGCATGACAGGAACCCCCAGGTGTTCCAATAAGGCCATTAGGTTGGCCACTGGCCCTGCTGCCAGGCCAGCCCCGATGCCACAGGTGCACCCTCCGGAGCACAGTCCTGTTGCTGCCTAGGTGAGGGGCTGAACTGCACCTCCGATCTGGAGAAGTCGTTGCCCTCTGGTGATCACAGCGGGGCTGTTGAGGCCTGGGTCTGGTGGCTAACGGTTGCCACCGGTGACTGGTGCTGGGAGTAGGGAGAGCAGCACCATGTGGGGGAGAGGTCTTGAGGTCTCAGCGTCAGTGATTGATGACGTGACGAGGACTTGTGCTGGAGAGATCGTTTGGCACAAAAAGGAGGTCTGGAAGTGCGGTACCAATGACTGGTAACAATGAGCCGGAGACCTGGGCCAATGCAGAGACTAAGAGCATGGCAATCTAGGGCTCTATCTTGGGTCCAGAGATAGAGCACTCTCTCATCTTGTGTGAGGCCTAACCGGTGGGCTTGCCTTTGCAGGGAACTTTAGCTGGTTCCATTGCTGAATGCGGTGCCAGCTGCGGTGCGAGTTCTCTTGGCTCTGCAGGTGCCAAGAACTGAAAGGGTGTCAACTGCACCATTGGCTTGGACTCTGTACTGCTCGCCGGAGTCAGTGGTGGGTCTTTTCGGGGGGAGGAACTCCCCTGGGCAGAGCCCTTGTGCAGGTCCAGAGTGGGCCCAGAGCGCCTTTATCGGGCTTGCTCCGTGCTGTCTTTTTTAGCTTCTTTTTTGGCCCTGGGGATGGGGAACGGTGCTAGGAGGAGCCTGGTGCCAGAGGTGCGCTACTTGAGCTAACAAAGTAACGGATACAATAGTAGGCTGTCATCCTCTACACAGAGCAGAATGACAGGGGGTTCAGACACACAAGGCTTTCACAGATATTTGCTGACAGCAAAGGAATGGGGAAATTCAGGAATCTTGGGTTCTATTCTAGGCTCTGGAGGGAAGTGTGCTCTAGAAGGCATGGATTCTGCCTGTTTCCCCAAGTGTGACACCATCCCAGTTTTTGCAAACATTCTTTTAATGTAGTTTTTTGGGATGTAATTTGCTAATTTTTTTAAAAGCCAGCTGAGAAACAGAAATTCCCTCATGTGGACCCATACCACCCCCTCCTCCTCCCCCACACACACTTGTGGGTTATCAGCAGAACTGGAATCTTTAGATCCATGGCATAGTTCTATGTAACTTGTGCTAACAGACTAATGGTAGCAGTAGAAAGTTATTTTCTATGTGGACCTACCACTTGAGGGAGACAAAACACACATTTGATCAGTAGGTTTCACAGCTATTTGCTAAGCAATAAAATAACATTAAGACTCTTGGGTTCAGAGTTCCAGGCTCTCTAGGGAAGTGTGCTCTAGCAGCCACAAATCCTTCTCCTGTACCCCCAGCCCTTCTTGCTCCTGCTGCTTTCGCCTCTTCCTGGCTCCTAACCCCTTTCTACTCAGGTTCCTATTTCCTCTTCCTCCCCACCAGCTACCTTGTCAGTCACCCCATTCCGCATCACATTCTCCTCCCCACATTGTTCCTTACAACTCTGCATTCCAGTCGGCGTCCTTCCTCCTTCTCAGCCATGCTGCCTGAGCACCAACAGGACGAGCACTGGCAGCACAGGAGAGACAGTCTGCCCGCGCTCAGTTCTAGTGCCTGCAGCCACAGTAGCCCACAGGGACTGGAAGGAGCAACTGAAGGGAAAGTCCTGCTCAGTCCCTGCAGGCCCAGATGAAACATGCTTAGTCACTCCCTGGGGATGGTGCATGCACAGTCTTGTCACATGTAAAAGCTGTAAGGGGATGGAACATGCTCAGTGCATACAGAATGTTAGCTGTCAAACTCTAACAAAGCTCTACTGAGCACATGCAATCTGATATTTTTTCAGAGGCTTATATCTTGGCTAAATTTGAGCAGATTTTCCTGAAAATAGCAATAGGCATATCCTTAACATTCGTGTCACCTTCCTGGCAAATTTCAAGCCCGTGTTCCAAAGCACGGAGATGCTAGAGTTTCTCAACAAAACAGTTTTAAGATTTTTTTGACATGGGCAAAAAAAATATATTATTTTTCTCCAAACTCATTCTTGGAAATGGCTAAACCATTTTAGTTTAAGCTTGAGGGATGCGGGAAGTGGCAGCGCAGGCTGAGGGATGTGCTGGCTGCCACTTCCCGCAGCCCCTATTGGCCTGGAGCGGCAAACCGTGGCCAGTGGGAGCCGCAATTGGCTGAACCTGTGGACGCGGCAGGTAAACAAACTGGCCCAGCCTGCCAGGGTGCTTACCCTGGTGGGCCACATGCCAAAAGTTGTGATCCCTGGGTTAGACATTAGGAAAAACTTTCTAACTATAAGGGTAGTTAAACTCTGGAATAGGCTTCCATGAGAGGTTATGAAATCCCAGTCACTGGAAATTTTTAAAAACAGGTTGGACAAACCTATCAGGGATGGTCTAGGTATAGTTGGTCCTGCCCCAGCGCAGAGGGGATGGACAAGGTGACCTCTCGAGGCCCCTTCCAGCCCTACATTTCTATGATTCTATTTGTCTGTGGATTGCCTTCTTAGGTCCCATCTACACTAGGAAAACTGCTTGCCATTTTCAGCCCTACTGCAATTGATGATTAGATGGTGAACCCCCTTAAATCACATCTACACTAGAGTTTACGCTGTTGCCAGCACCATGTCCTGAGAAAAATCTACAAAGGGGAAGGTGATTGAGGGTGGAAGAAGAGGTGGAAATAGGGGGAGGGGGTTTGGGGTATAGCAAGGGGGGATTTGGGGGATAAATAAAGATGGGGAGTAGGAGAAGGGGTGGGACACTAGGAAGGGATACATGTGAGTGAATGACAGGAGGACTGGGGGGAAATAGAGGCAGAAGCACCTGTCAGCCTCACATTCCCCTCCCCTGTGTGTGCCACTATCTGGGGCCTGCTGGCCAACTACATGGGAACTGGAGAACTTGTCCTTCTTGGGGGTCTGAGGCTCTCTTTCTACCCTCCCCTGCCATGCACACAGGATCTGGGAAAGCCCCACCCCTCTGGGTGTGCAGCTCAGAACAGGCATGCCGGGAGCATGGACTAAGAACATGCTGCTGATTCTGGGTAAGGAGTTGAGAGCAGGCATGCTTGTTGCATACCACAGGCTTTTCAGCACTGGGGAGAGAGGATGAGAACACCCATGGATGTGAATGGAGTTGTTTATTGTTTCAGGCTGTATTCATCTCCATGAGGTCTTCCCATTCAGGAGAGACCATCACCCTGAGATGTAGGAGCCACTTCACACCTTCTGAGCCTCTTCTGCTGCAGCTGGAGCAGGCATGCTTGTTGCATACCACAGGCTTTTCAGCACTGGGGAGAGAGGATGAGAACACCCATGGATGTGAATGGAGTTGTTTATTGTTTCAGGCTGTATTCATCTCCATGAGGTCTTCCCATTCAGGAGAGACCATCACCCTGAGATGTAGGAGCCACTTCACACCTTCTGAGCCTCTTCTGCTGCAGCTGGATGTGTAGAGCTGTGTGCCACACCTACCTAGAGTACACAGTAGATATGTCTAACCTAGCACTTTTGTCGGTAAAACTTTTGTCTGTCAGGGATTGAAAAAAACACACCCCATACCAACATAAGTTACACTGACAGAAGAGCCGGTGTGGACAGAGCTATGTCAGCAGGAGATACAGAGTTAAGGTTTTTCTGGTGACAGCTGATGCCCTTCCAGAACACGGAATTCAGCAAAACTCAAACTTCAGAAAACCAGAAAATACAGAAAAGAGTCCTGTGGCACCTTATAGACTAACAGAAGTTTTGGAGCATGAGCTTTGGTGGGTGAATACCCACTTCGTCGGATGCATCCGACGAAGTGGGTATTCACCCACCAAAGCTCATGCTCCAAAACGTCTGTTAGTCTATAAGGTGCCACAGGACTCTTTGCTGCTTTTACAGATCCAGACTAACACGGCTACCCCTCTGATACAGGAAATACAGAGTTAAGGTAAATGCCGATGCAACCTTAACTCTGCCCTCTTTGAGTGATAACTCAAAACACCCATACTTGCATGTTGCCTTTTCACTGTAAGGGAAAAGAACTTGCCCTACACTCCAGCACTGAGCCTACCGTCCTGGCAGAATACCACACTTGTGAAATTTAACAAGCCCTTCATACTTATTCACAGGATACCATCTAAACCTATATTCTGCCTTAACCATCATTAAACCCACAGGCTGCTCTCATGTCCCAGTTCACTACTGACAATTCCTGAGGCAAGATGCACACCCCCAGTGCCTTGCTACTGAGACAAGAGACACAATTTTGCAATAAAATGATGCAGACTAGGTCTTCAAAGTACACGTCCTTCCTTTACTTGCAAACATGGGGGTGGGGTGCCAAACCCTGATCTCCTCATATCACAATTACAGCTCTGTGAGGCCCCTCAAACTAATCCCCAACTCCTCAGCTCACAAACACACCTCTGCCCCACGTACTGTCTCCACCAGTCAAACCATTGAGTAGAGCCACAGCTCACACACTGAATGCAGCTGCAGTGCATGTGGATAATTCCCAGTAGCTACTGTTAGCTTCATAGGGGCAGAGTTAAGGTTGTGTGAGTGTTTATCTTAACTCTGTGTGTATGTCTACTCAGCAATTAAACACCCATGGCTGGCCCTTGCCAAGGGGGGCGGGGGGCGGATCCCAGAGCCTAGGTTCAAGCCTGAGGCTGAACATCTAGCACTGCAGTTTTAGAACACCACAGCCCGAGCCCTGCAAGCCTGAGTCAGCTGACTTGGGCCAGCCTCAGATGTTTAATTGCTGTGTAGACATACCCTCTGTTTCCTAGTTTCTGAAGTCTGAATTTTGCTGCACTGGACGTTCTGGAAAGATATTAGTTATCTGTCACTGGGAAACCTCAGATCTGCATTAAGAAAGTGTTTTGCCATTTAAATGCACTCTTATTTACTGTTATTTTTAGGAACATTAATAATGTTTTCAAGTTATTTACTAAAATATTTATTAAATTAAATAATACCTCTACTGAGGCCCTGCATTGGTTCTGCCGGACCGTGCATAAACTTCAACACACTCTCACTCTTAAATCCTTTCACTTTATCCAAATCCTCAAAGAGGTTAGGAAACATTACCTCAGGAACGGTATATATCTGTTTCACTCCATTTATAGTGCTTTCTCTTAGAACAGCTGGGAGTAAGTACTGTGCCTGGTAGTACAGGTATGCAGAGAGCTGTCAGTTTACAACTGACATGAAATGACAATGAAGCATGTGAGTGTGTCACTGGCATGGGAGACAGCTTGAAATCAAAACTCTCTCTCTCGCTCTCTTTTTTTTTTTATTAAAGGAATACAACTTAATTTTTTAATGGACTGCTTAAAAAAATGTTCTAACAGAGCTCCCTTTCAATCGGATATCCTGAATTTAAAAACAAAACAAAAAAATCTTTACAAAATATAAAGGTTTTTCTGCTCCCTAATTCCTGATTTAAGAAAGTATCCCTATTCAGGCCAAACCTGCAACCACATGCTTAAAGTCCCACTGAAGTCAACAAAACTTAAGCATATGTTTAAAACAAAGCATGTTCTTATGTGTGGTCCTGAACAGGGATGGTCTCTAAGGCAAGCTTAAATGCATTCCTGAACTGGGGCCCTAGTGATGTTATTTGGATGGGCACAAGAGCACCAGTGTCAAACACGGTGAGGCCCCACCTTTCCTCCTCCATCACCATTCTCCCGCTGCAAACTCCTGCCTGCTACCTCTTCAGTTTCAGCTGTTTTGCTGCTGTTCCTGGTAAAATCCCCACCTTGCAGAGCCCCAGGAAGGGTGTGCACATTCATCAAAAAGCTAAGCTGACTATGCAAAGTGCTGTCAAATGCACAAATCAAACACATTAAAAAATACAGGAAAACTCTTTCTTTTTAAATCACTTTATAAGTTATAGTTCTCCTAGGCTTTTCTGGTAAGAGCACTGGATACAAACAGTGTGCTGAGACCCCTAACTATCATGCTGACCAATATTGTCTCATTGTTTCCTTGTGCTCCCCCTCTCTGTATCCAGCTGCTGTCTCTTTCTTATACTTAGATGGTAAGCTGTTTGGAGCAAGGGCCATTTTTTGTTATGTATTTCTTCAGTGCCTAGCACAATGGGGCCCTGGTCCACAACTGGAGCTCATAGGTGCTACTGAAATACAAATAATTAAAAAAATTGTAATAACATTTTCAAGAGTTTTTCAAGTAGCCCTTCTGAAAAAACGCCTCAACTTCTCTGCACAAAAGTGACACAAAAAACAGACTTCCATACAGACTAAAGCAGGGGTTCTCAAACTGGGGGTCGGGACCCCCCAGGGGTCATGAGGTTATTACGGGGGGGGGTCGTGAGCTGTCAGCCTCCACCCCAAACCTCGCTTTGCCTCCAGCATTTATAATGGTGTTAAATATATAAAAAAGTGTTTCAATTTATAAGGGGGTGGAGGGATCGCACTTAGAGGCTTGCTGTCTGAAAGGGATCACCAATACAAAAGTTTGAGAACCACTGGACTAAAGGAAAGGAAAGTGCAAAATAAATAAATAAAACAAGGAATCTGGATATAAAGTAAAAAAAGAAAACCCAAATAGTGCTGAGTATCATAAACATGGACAATACAAAGTTAAAATATAAAATGATTGAAGTAAAAGTATAAAAAAATCTGATGACAGTTTGAAAATACTGTTGCATGCGCAAGCAAATCACACCTAGGATCCTAAGCTAGTCAGAATACACAGAAGAACTGAGTAGAAGATACTTATTACAAAAAACAAAACAAAACAAATGCAATACTCTGAAAACAACTTATGTAGCTAAGAGACACATATGCTATACAAAGATTCTGGTTCTGATTTTTTCGACTCAACATGATGCTATATAAAAATGACACCTTCCTACTGAACAGATGTGTTGCTTCCATGTATTGGGTATTGCATCTACTTTAGAGAAAAGTTCAGATTGCTCATTATAATGTAGCTATGAGAAATCTGAGGTCTGTTACTTCTTAGGCATACATCATCAACAGAACGGATAACTAGGAGGTCCCTCTCTGTCTTTATCCCACCTTTCACTGACATCAACAGGAATTGTTTTGGATAAGCACTGAATTACAAACCCGGTAAACTGAAGGCCCTGATTCATCAAAGCACTAAAGTTTACACTGACACATATGAGCCATCTCATCAAAGTCAGTGAGCCTGCGCACATGCTTGATGTTAAGTATGGTGTAAGTGCTTTGCTGGATAAGGGCCAAGTGCTGCCCTCTTCTTTATATGTGCAAGGATACTGAAAACAGTCTGGTTGCAGAGGTGTAACTGAGGGCAGAATCTTTTACTGTGATGGTACATTAGCTAGAAAGAATCCCACTAGACTTTTAGATCATATTCAAGTGAGTTTGCTGGGCTGGCAGTTAAAAATGTGTCTATATATTACAATAAAAAAGATATTAAAAGCAAGTTATTTAGGTTGCAAAGCCCTCAAAAGTTAGAAATGCCAGATTTACAGTTGCCTGTGCAGCCTTAACTCTGTCACCTTATGCATTCAACTTCAGCACTGTAGTCTAGACCTACTACCATTTGAACTACAGAGCTACGTGCATTAGCGGGCAGCAGGAGACGGGCTGTTATCCCAGAGGGGAGCTGTTGGTGCCATGTGCTGGGTTGAGGGGTGAAGCCCAGCCTGGCCTTGCTCTCTTCCTCCCCGCAGGACGTGGGAGTCTCCTACCCTGCCCCGAAAGGGGATAGACTACTGGGTCCACATGTGGGTCTGGGGGAATTATGTGGGGAGCTCAGTCTAGCCTGGTTCTTCTCCCCTCTCCCATGGCTACCACAGCTGGTAGCTCCCAGGGTTTCCCAGTGCAGAATCTGCTGCCACCACTTGGGCAGTGGTATGACTATGGCTCTTTAGAATGTTCACAGTCAGCTGGCATTCTGGCATGCTGCCAACTTTTTTCGTGAGTAATGAGAAAGAGACGGGAGAATGTGTCTTACGCTGCGGTTGCTGGAGCTGAGAACTTCTCTGTGCCCTCTGCTTCTGCAGGGGGTCTTAAGCACCCAGACCCCCTTACTGGTGGAAGTCCATTGGAGCAGAGGAAATGTCTATGCTGCAGCCAGGAGCATGCCTCCCAGCCCAGGCTGACAGATTCATGCTAGCTCGACTCCAGGTAGTGCACTAAAATTAGCAGTGTGGACACTGCGGCTCCAAGCAGAGATCCAGGCTAACCATCTGAGCTTGGACCCAGGGGGTTGCTGAAAGGCAGTATGGCTAAGTGGATGAGATGTGAATCTTCCCTATGAGTAGGATGACCAGATAGCAAGTGTGAAAAATCGGGACACGGGGTGGAGGGTAACTGAAGCCTATATAAAAAAAAGACCCAAAAATTAGGACTGTCCCTATAAGATCGGGACATCTGGTCACCCTACCTATGAGCTACAGGGTTGTGAGCCCAGCTCTGACAGAAGAGATTTTATGCAACCTCTCAAGTATCCCAGCTGAAAAATGAGGGAAATAGTATTTGCCTGCTTCCTAAAATAGGGGTGTGAGATCTTGCTCCATAACAATGGCTGTGAAGTACAAAGAATTATTAACACCACTCAACAGAAGATCTTTTGGCTGCCAACCAGCCCACTTTCCCTTAGGCCAAAAGGGTCTTGAGGGTGCCTCTGTGTCCAGTCTGGAGCTCTAGTTCTGCCTACTATGGAGGACAGAGGGAGACTTGGGGGCATGCTCACGCAGTTGGCATTTGGGAGCTCTGTGGGATTACAGCATGCTTAGTGCATCTCTAAAATCTACTGGGTAGATGAAAATGGCAATTTTCAGAGGCTTATAACTCAGCCAAATCTGGCTGGATTTTTACAGGGACAGAAAAAGCATCTCTCTGACTCCAGGGTTATCCCCCAACCAAATTTCAAATTCCTGCTCCAAAGCATGCACTCGCTGGGGTTCTTAAAAATGTTTCCAAATGTTTCTTTAAACAGTGTAAAACTGCCTATTTTTTCCTGATCCTCTTGGAAATGGCTGCAAAGTTTTTGCTAAACTTTCCCCCCACAAAATATAAATAAATCAATAAATAAAATCAAATAGAGCGCAAACAAAGTTAATCTCCAATGGTTAAAGTATAGCAAAGTTATAAGCAAAGGGGAAAAGAAAAGATCAAATTTCTTAATTTTAGGATACGGATTTATGAGAGTTTCTTTCAAGAGGCAGTGTGTTCAAGTGGATTGAGCAAACGACATGGAGCTGCAATAACTATGTTACTAAACATCTATGTCTTTCCTTTTCTGCAAAATGGCAGAACTGTAAATGTTATCTACCTCATAGGGCTGTAGTAAACATTAACCTCTTGGCAGTGATGTGCTGATACCATGTCATAAGAACATCAGAATGGCCATATCGGGTCAGACCAATGGTCCATCTAACCAAGTATCCTGTCTTCCAACAATGGCCAATGCCAGGTGCTTCAGAGGAAAGGAACAGAACCCCCTTTCTGTCTATGTAGGAAGTGTCTGCATGAAAGTGCTACACCAGCACAGTTGCAGTGTTAGATATACCCCGAGTCAGAGGTCAGTTTAAAAAGTCCCCTGGAGGTTTAATATTGGAATCTGAGGAACAATCTGCAGCTGAGGATCCTACAAGAGATGGTCCCTAACAGCCCACAGTCTGGTCAGTCAGCTGAGGTAAAACTGAGGTATCTGGTGTGAGGTAAGCAGAGGTGAGGGTAAAATGGTACTGCAGATGGGACTTGGGTCAAACTGCTGCTTGTGCAAGGTCATATAACTAGCTGCACTGGGCAGGTAATTAAAAAAAGTTCCATGATACAGGGGCTGATAACTTCCAATTCCACCCCCTGAATAAATCATGCTCCAGGGGGTTAATTTAGTGTTTTATTTGTTAGGAACGCTGTCTCAAATTTAGAGGGATTTGGGGGGAATAGGGGTGGGAGTTGGAGGGTCAGAGAGAGATGTGCAAGAATAGAGGTGTTGGAATGAGAACTTGAAAGGGAGGGCATGTGATGGGGCAGGAGGAGCAGATGGAACCACATTTGGAAGGTGGATGGGTGGAAGTCTGGTAGAGAAAAGAACATAGGGTGGTCATTTGATCAGTGGAGGAAAGAACTGGGAGACAGGGCTGGCTGAGAGAGCTTGAAGAAGGCAACCATGGTTAGGGCATGTGGGTGACATGGGAGGGAACAAATGTCGAGAAATGTCTTGGAGGAAAGGATGGGAGATCTGTATCCTTTTGTTGTGACAATGCACAGTCAACCTGTGGAACTCGTTGCCAGGATGTTGTGAAAACCAAAAATATAACTGGATTAAAAAAGAATGAGATAAGTTCATGGAGGATAGGTCCAGCAATAGCTATTAGCTAACCTGGTCAGGGACACAACCCCATGCTCTGAATATCCCTAAGCCTCTGACTGCCAGAAGCTGGGATTGGACAACAGGGGATGGATCACTCGATAACTGCCCTGTTTCTGTCAATGTAGTTAATCCACCTCTCCAAGAGGTGGTAGTTTGGAAAAATTCTTCTGCTGACCTAGCTGTGTCTACAGTGGGTGTTAAGTGAACCTAACTATGATGCACAGGGTGCTAAAATTTTCACACCTCTGAGCTATGTAGCTAGTTCAATCTAATGTTTAGGTGTAGAACAGGCCTCAGATAAAAAGCAGGCCGAAGTGACAGTTAATCAGATTAATATTTTGTTATTTAACCAGAGCACCAAGAATTAAACTTGCAGTAGTGTTTATGGGGCAGTCTTTCATATTTAATAAAGACAATGCTCTCCTCCTGCTCCCACCCAGCGGTGACTGCGCTGAGATTCCTGGATTTCATTAGGAGTGTACTAAGTATTTTGCTCTCTTTTTAAATTTTGGTTACAGCTAAGAGCTGGAATTACTGACAGACCCTTCTTATTACTGATGCCTACTTCCAAATTTTAAACTTCAGACATTTTAGTGTGGTTAGAATTCTAAGAACAGAAGAGTGTTTATTTTTTTCACTCTCCCTAATTCACAATCAGTTTAAAGGTTTTGTCATCAACTTTCTCAAAAACAATCAACTTTCAGTAGACACTCAACACAAGAGGCAGTGGAGTCTTGTGGCTAAGGTGCTGCACTGGTACTCAGGACATTGGGGCTCAATTCCCAACTCTGCCACACACTTTGTGTTACCATGAGCAAGTCATTGATTTTGTATCTCTGCCCCAGTTCCTGACCTGTAAAATGGGGATGTAATAGTTCCTTTCTCCCAGCCTTTGTGTATCTTGTGCATTTAGATGTTAAGCTCTTTTGAGACAGGAAGTGTCTCTCACTACATGTATGTACAGCACCTAGCACAGCAGCATCCTCATCTTGATTATGGCCTCTAGGCACTACCACAGTAGGCTGAAGAGACAGAGGAAGGGTAAGGGAGATCTTTCCTCCTTCTGGGGGGACTCTTTGGTACCCTTTCTTCTTGCAAAACTGTACTTTGTTTCAGAACTCACATAATCTGTGAGCCATGCTATCCCTGTAAATTTTCTTCCTTGGTTGAATACCTCAGGGTAAAGGCTGGCTGTTGGGATGCTCAAGTCTGGACATTCAGGGATGCACTAAGCATGATCGGTGCTTCACAAGGTGTCCTTTTCTTGAGCCCAATTGCCATGGCTATCGTCCTGGGCAAAGCTGTGGAAAGTATGGAGACTTAGGTGCCATTGAAATTCACATCATGCAGCAGCTTTTGAGTGGAAAATACCCCCTGGACTAAAGCTATGTCTTTATAGCAGCATAGTCAAAAGCATCATGAAACTTCTTCAGACCATTAGATGCAGAGTTGAACTGGGAGTGGATAAAGGGTCAAATCCTGAGCTGGTGTGAATGAGTGCAGCTCTGGGATTTGGCCCATAATCTGTAAAATTACTTTAAAAAACCCATGAGCTGTTCTGCAGACCACCATAAATTAAGGCATTTGGAAGCGTCCAGAACTTGGTTCATTAAGTGAAAATATAACTAACCAACTTACATTCCAAGTTAACATTAGCTTTTCAACCTAAATTGCACAAAATAAATCTTCTTCTTCAGATGTACAGTACTAACGATGTCCATGTAACAAAGCAATCAGCATGCAGCCATCAGTTCTGCAGGCTCTTATCTCAACTGAGCACTACATCGCTTCACCTGTCTTCAGGGTGACCTCTCTTTTTAGTCCAATCACAATATTTTCAATATAACCTTAACATTCCTTTGCAAGCTCTCCCCAACTCAGTACGCAAGGATTTTAAAAATGAAAGTGATCAAGTGAGCAAAACGTATTTCTACATATACAGATCAGGCTATCTAATCAAAGTGCTTAGCTACTTGTACAAACCAAACTTGCACAGAAGGGTTTCCTGTCACATATGAATGAGTATTGAAAATACAACATTCAGAAAAACTTGCAAAGAAGAAGGTGGGATGGAGGGGAGGAGAGTAACAAAGTAAAGTAATTACCTATCTCCCTTTGGTTTTCTTTTCTGTACTGTCTTCCCTTTGGGTCGTCTCTCACTTCCTAAACAGGGGCTCCCACCAGGGCCTGTTACCCGTATTGATTCAAGGCCTTTGGAAGATTTCTTAAAAGTAAATTCCACTGGTTCGCCTTCCTTTAGGCTTCTAAATCCTTCCATGTAAAGCTTGCTCTGTAAATAGGAAAAATATTCTTGGTTACTATTGCCTTAAAAACAAAGTTGACAATTATAATAACAGGACAATATTAACTTTCCTGTTATGTTTATCCTACAAGACACAGGTTGAATTGGGTTCCTTTAATAAGATCTACTAAAGATACTACACTTATGGTCATGGGGAAAACATTCTTCAAGCTTAAGAAATAATGAGATTCTCTTTTTGGATATGAACAAAATTGAAATAATAATTTCCTTATTCTCTGCTGAATTGATATGGGCTTTTGGGCTGCACAAATCTACAAGTGCTGTATGCTCATACAATTCTCTGTAGAAACTTTCTGCAGTTTTAGGCATTTTAATAGAAATAGAGAAGACAAAGCTAATAGTTGTTTTTTTAAAAATAGGAAGAAAAGAGAGCAAATGCTCCCTCTCTAAATGAGCCTAGATATTGAGTTCTAGTTGATAATCAAAATGCAACCTATAAAAGAAAAGGGGGGGAAAGGATAGATTAATTTTCAAACTAGCAGAAGTAAAGAATAATGAGCAAAAAGAATGAAAAAGGAGCTGCTGACAAAATGAATTGCAAAAGGTAATTCAGTTACTCCAAGGGAACTGCTAAGTTAGCATTCATTGCCAGTAAAACTTATCTTGTTAGTATGATCTTAGTATGGATTTATTCTTTGATCCAAGAAAAGCAAATCATTATCACCAGGGTCAGAGAAACAAAACAGCAACACTGATAATCTTTTGGTATATACTTCTAGTGTGAAATCCTGCACCAATGAAGTCAATGGGAGTTTTGCAATTGACTTGAATGGGGCCAGGATTTCACTCCTCATCTCAAATCCTTTGAATGCTGTATAATACTAAATCTATATCCAAGGATAAATCTGCTGAATAAAAAACTTGGATGAAATGGTTAGCAAGTTAAGTGAAACAGAACAGAATGTAAAAAAAGAAGACAATAATAAGACTCTGCTCTTATTAAATGTTTATTCAAAGTGTTATATTTAACATAGACAAGATTAGTGGGAATATAAAGTGAATATTACAGAATCACTGGCAATACCCAATACTTGGACTGGGCTTTTATGTTTGTTATAAAAACTACAGGGAAGGGGAACGAAGAGGGGAACACTTTTTTGTTGTTGTTATTGGCTTGTGAATACTTCAGAATAGACAACACATCTGGATTGACTCATACAAGCTACCCAGCCGGCACTCTCTTGGCTAACCATAGAGTCAACAAAGGGAAGCAATCTTAACTGTGGAGGTAGGATGCTCTGTAGTGGTCTGGAAGGTAGCTGGACACTAAAGCCGTCAATGGTCAACATTTCTCCATTCAACCACGTATAGGGTAGAGTTGGAGAACACCAAGGGATGCTCTTGACCACATATAGACAGCAAGTTGTCCAACATCGCAAGGGAAGTTGGGGGGACAGTGAGTCTATACTAGCCTGCTAGGACCCTCATTTGTGTCAATTGAGCCTGGCATCCCCATTGTAATATCTTCTGTGGGAAGTACTGGGAGGAAGGCTAGTCTTATGGTTAAGGTATGGAAGCCACACTGAGACAGGAAGATTTGGCTCCTGTTCCTATCTCTGCAGACTTCCTGTGTGGGCTTGAGCAAATGAAGTCACTTAATTTTTCCATGCCTCAGTTTCCCTATCTGTAAAGTAGACACTATCAAATACTTACCTGTCTCACAGGGTACTGTGAGATTAAACTAATGATTGTAAACCTGTTTGAAATCCTCATTTGGAAGAAACTACGTGAATACACACACAGGCATGCACACAGTAAAAGAACTCCTACCTACTGGGCTCCCACAGTTTACTGAGCAGTAGCCGTTCATGGTGGTACGGGAAATGTATTACTGGATTCCAAGGTACTATGAGTCACAATATCAGTACAGGCTGACAAAGGGATCTGGCTGTCTTTAGGGAAGGAATTGCAGGTTTTTCAGCAGCTACAAGCGCAGCAGATTCATGGATCCAATGGTTAGGATGAGGAGTGCTTGGGCATGACCAATCCTGCAGCTCGGGTAGAGTTAGTTATTGGACCGAGAGGTCATAACAAGTGTGAAGCGTGGAGCAAACACTGGCCTCTCCTGGTCAGAAGGGTGATGTCTGCACTGCAGCTGGAAGCGAGTCTCCCAGAGTAGGTAGGTAGACCAGGTAACTCAGCTCGAGCAAGGGTGCTAACAATAGCAGCATGGATGATATAGCACAAGTGGCAGCTTAGGCTAGCAACTCAAGTCCAAGCCTGCCTGACCCCCGGCTCTGAGCTTGGGGCTAGCCATAATAGCCAGTCTGCTAGTTTTAGCCTGCTAGCTTGAGCAAAGCTCCTGCAAGCCTGTTAACCCGCACTGGGAGGCTCACTCCCAGCTGCAGTGTAGATGGCCTTAGTGTCCACTGTTTAAAAGGAAAAGACATGAAAGGGAGGAGTGTGCAGTTATCTGTACCCCACTTTATGCTTTTGGCAGCTGCTGGGAATGAAGGTAAAGGTGCTGATAAGGATGTTCCAAAGTGATCAAAGTGGAACACAGTATTTATTATATTAGCCTGTGTGATCTGCAAAAATGATCCAGGAAGAAGCACTCTGCTTTAAAATATCGGGATAGAATTAGGGGGACTCATGTCACATATGTGTGATTTCTAGGCACCATTATAAATTCACAGTATGAGCAGGGGAGGACACATTCAGCCATTGATTGAAATGGACTCCTGCCTCCAGCTGGCCCATGATACAGACCTTCACTGCCCATTTCATAGAATCACAGGACTGGAAGGGACCCCGAGAGGTCATCCAGTCCCCAGTTCTCTGCACTCATGGCAGAACTAAGGATTATCTAGGCCATCCCTGACAGGTGTTTGTCTAACCTGCTCTTAAAAATCTACAATGATGGCAATTCCACAACCTCCCTAGGCAATTTAATCCAGTGCTTAACCACCCTGACAGGTAGGAAGTTTTTCCTACTGTCCAACCTAAACTGCCTTTGCTGCAATTTAAGCCCATTGCTTCTTGTCCTAACCTCAGAGGTTAAGGAGAACATTTTTTCTCCTTCTTCCTTGTAACAACCTTTTATGTACTCTCAGTCTTCTCTTCTCAATTTTTTTCAGTCTTCCCTCGTAGGTCATGTTGTCTAGACCTTTCATCATTTTTGTTGCTCTTCTCTGGACTTTCTCCAATTTGTCCACATCTTTCCTGAAATGTGCTGACCAGAACGAGACACAATTCTCCACTTGAGGCCTAATCAATGAGGAATAGGGCAGAAGAATTTCTTCTTGTGTCTTGCTTACAACACTCCTGCTAATTCATCCCAGAAAGATGTTTGCTTTCTTTGCACCAGTATTACACTGCCAATGTTCCCTCTAATTTTTTTCTATCCATGTGTGAAATGAATTGTGTTATGTGCACCAATATCCAGATAATGTGCAGATGTGCGCCACCAGTAGAAACAAAAAACCTAGCTATAATATATATTTTTAAAAAGTTACCATAGGGATAATTACTCCAGCCAGGCCAGGTTAGGCATTTTAGAACTCACTACTCAAAGAATTAAATTTAAGTGTAAGAGAGAAATAAAAATTATAAAATGCATAGACCAGTCAAAAAACTGAAATAACAGCACTTTGACAGTATAAAATTACAGAGAATATATGTGCATTGCAGGAAGTACTGTAACAAGAAATAACAACAACAATACAAGTATGTGTTGGGAGATGAGTGTGAAAGATAGAGTGTATGTGAGACAGAGCCACACAGGGGTGTGTGTGTGTGTGTGTGTGTGTGTGCGCGTGTGTGTGACGCGCGCTTCCCCATTAAGTAAGCTGCCCCTTTAAATAGATTGGCACTCACCAGTCTGAAGCCTGCTTGTTCAGACACAGCAGCAGCTGCCAATAAGCTCCATCCCATGCTTCACTCCAGAGCCCTGTTGTGTCTCCCCACCCCCACGGAGATGGGGT
Organism: Mauremys mutica; assembly: GCF_020497125.1. Lineage (NCBI taxonomy): Eukaryota > Metazoa > Chordata > Testudines > Geoemydidae > Mauremys > Mauremys mutica. The sequence goes on along the minus strand of NC_059074.1, from coordinate 80,681,329 downwards.
ACAGGGCGGGGGGAGAGGGACACTCTGACATCAGCACCCCACTCCCCTCACACACACACACACACACGCTCTGCACAGTAAGCGGAACAGCTGGCCAGGGGCTCCAAGGCAGAGAGCAGGAGCAGTGCAGTGGGGGGGAAGGGGCCCCTGAAGTGTGCAGCCCTTGACAGACTGCTGGGCAGCCATGCAGCTTAGAGGCAACTTAGCTGTTGACTCATATTTAGCTTGTGATCCACTATGACCCCCAGATCCCTTTCTGCAATACTCATTCTAAGGCAGTTATTCCCCATTTTGTATGTGTGCAACTGATTGTTCCTTCCTAAGTGGAGTACTTTGCATTTGTCCTTATTGTTATATTTTAAAACAAGCACCTTTATGCCTTTTCTCATGCTGTTCCTCAGAGTTGTGAGGAACTCACTGTAAACATCCTCCTTAAAACTCTCCTTTGCTGTGATGCTACAAAAAACTGGACAGTGGCTGCTGGTATGCTGAGACCACTGCCTATCATGCTGACCAGTATTGTCACATTGTTTCCTTGTGCTCGTCCCGTCTGTCTGTATCCATCTGTTGTCTCTTGTCTTATACTTTGATTGTAAGATCTTTGGGGCAGGTACTAGGGCTTCTTGGTGCTATGATAATACAAATAATAAATAATCATAATCCCATTTTTCCGGCCCTGAGTTCACTCACAGATACAGCAGCACCTCATTGGTGCTACAGCAGCCACATGGAAAAACATTAGAAGACAGCCTGTTGTCCTACAACAGTGGTTCTCAAACTTTTGTACTGGTGACCCCTTTCACATAGCAAGCCTCTGAGTGCGACCCCCCCCCTTATAAATTAAAAACACTTTTTAATATATTTAACACCATTATAAATGCTGGAGGCAAAGCAGGGTTTGGGCTGGAGGCTGACAGCTCGCGACCCCCCATGTAATAACCTCATGATCCCCACAGTTTGAGAACCCTTGTCCAACAACAACATTTTGTCCTTGTCATAACCATAAAGATAAGTGTTCCAAATGGGATAGTCAACATGGATCAGAGAAGTGTGCTGCTCACAAAGGGCATCAGTCAAGGTGATGTGCATTTGTCTTTATATCTCAGAGACTTTTTGTTTGTATATATATAAATTTATGCTGTCATAACTAAAGCTATGCCAGCGTTTAGGTTATAAACCCTTTTTTTCAGATCTTTTAATTTGGAAAGCAAACAGCTGGAAGCTGATATGTGGTATATAAGTGTTATCTATTTTGTTTTTGCTTATTAGATTTTGTTTTTAAACTAATTTTGGTTAAACTTTTAAATCCTCTTTTATTTAGAGCACTAACTATGGTTTAAAATGTTTTTGTATTGCTCTACTTTAACAACAAAGCTTTCATTTGTAAACAACACGCAAATTTTACTATGGACACCTATGACATTTAAAAAACATTAAAATGTAATTTAAAAGATATTTAAAAGACAGCTACCAAACCTTGATAATCAACTATTAAGCATGTATGATTTGTTTTACACTATGCATTGCTTATTATATGGAAAGAAAACCCAAATTGTTTCACATTGCACCCCGCTACAATATATCTTTGCAGCTCCACAATGTTACAGAGGGACACGACACTCCTCTGATTTACTTTGTAAATGTTTATTATACTGGCAGCTTCCCCATAAAAAGATTCTTTGAGGATGCACCACTATTTTGAAGCATAATGAAAGAAAGTGGCCTGGAAACAAATAGGAAAGATCAAATGTTTGCCCTCTAAAACAGTTTTTATAGAGTTGGTTGAAATACGTGAAACAATATTGGTAATTTTTTTTTTTAATTCCCACTTTTGTTTTAAAAAAATGTCAGTGGTTTCCTGACTAGTTCAATTGCCCCCACTCTCCCATTACTTTATATACATCTTGCAATCACATCCATGCATGACAGTGCTCTGAACACGGACCACCCTCCTGACCTCAGTGAGACTCTACACAGGTCCAAGAAGGACTGACCCATTTATATCCAGTTGCAGGAGCGGGCCTTAGAAAGGGGGAAACACAAACTGACTACACACAAAGTAAACAAATGAAAAAAAATAGACACTCTTTCTCTACTCTCTTTCTATTAGAAACAACCTTGGGTGTTACTTGTAGCCGTAGTGAGTAAAGCAATTTCAGACTCAAATGTGATTTTTAACCTAACAGTGTTCCTCTAGGACGCGCTAGTATTACTTGGTATTGCAGCCTATGCTGTAAGGCCGCACACATCTCCAACACAAGCAGTAGTGTGTCGCAAAAAGCGTACGAGTTCAAATGAGTAACAAACAGAAGGAAGAGTTACCTCACAGTATGATAATGGAGAAGAAAAATACAACAAACATAAACCATCTAAGTAGGAGTGTGCTTAAAAAGAATGCTTTCCCAGCACTGCCTGTGGGTGTTTAAGACTCTCACTTAAACCCACAAAAGGAAGGAAGTTCTGAGTTAAGGCTCATTATGGGGGTCTATTCTCCTCTTGATATGCGTGCATAACTCCTATTAACATGTACGTATGGAAGAGAGAATAGGCCCCCATAACGAGCCTTAATTCAGAATTTCCTTTCTTTTGTGGGTTTCCAGTCAGAGTCTTAAACACCTGCTGTCGCAGCCATGAAATTCTTTGAAAACCGTTCTGTGGAGGGGCAATTTTGCTCAGATGGTTTATAGTTTTCTGTATTTTAATGTTTTTTTCAAAACTGTTCAGTATAATGATCAAGTGCTATCAGAGTACGCTTGGTACTTTACAAAGAAAAAGTCAGAGTCTCTGCCCTGACTTGTTCGTAATCCAGTCAAGGCACAAAGCAGATCAAATCCTGAAGCCCGTTTACACTGAAATTTTAAGAAGTTCTCCCTCCACTGATCTAGCACCAGTGCAGCTCCACCAGTGCTAGTAATAGTGTAAACTCTAGTCTAGAGCATTGTGTCCTGCAGGACAGAGTAGTAACAGGTCTATACTAGCTCTCCTACCTGAGGCGAGGACCAAAATGAAAGAATTCCCTATAATTATCACTGGTGGTACAAGAATCCAACACTGGTTGTTGTTGAAAGGTTTAGTGGAAAAAATGTGTTTTGAAGAGGCAACTTTATTTTTGAAATCCTTCACTTAAACTCACTTCATGTGACAACAGCAAAGAATCCTGTGGCACCTTATAGACTAACAGACGTTTTGGAGTATGAGCTTTCGTGGGTGAATCCCCACTTCGTCGGATGCCAGACTAACACGGCTACCCCTCTGATACTTGACTTCATGTGACAATAATCTCCAGACAGAGCAAAGTGAACCTAGGAGTTTTACACTCCTTCTACCCTCTCCACCCCCCGAATCTAGCACAGAACTCTCACTGACTACAGCTAGATAGCATCCTTTTGGAAAGGGCATCTCTCTGCCACATGATTTTGACTGGCTGCTTCACACAAACTTCAATCTATTGCAGATTATAACAGCTGTTTAAACGTGAAGTACATGAAATCAGGTCTATGTATCCAGTGTACTGTAGTTTTTGTATCTGGTTTGAGATGGTATCTGAAGTAGATTATTTTTCTTATTTTGTATTTTCAAATAACAAGCACAAAAAGCAATAGTTAATATTTTATAAGAGCTGCAGATACTATACCTTATAGATAGAATATACAGTATGTCTGCCTACTCTAAGATAAGCTTTCTTCAATATTTCAATGAAAGAAACAGAAGCAACAGAAATAACAGTCTCTACAGTTTTAGAAATATCCTGTAGGAAAGCCCCAAGCGTTGTAAATTAAGGCTTTTTTTTTTAAAGGTTTAAGGTAACATTTTAAGTATTATTATTCGTTGCCATTATTATTGGTTGAAACTTTTTCTACTGCCTACTAGACAATGAAGGCTCATGTTTGCCACATGAGTAAATGGTCGTACCACTGCTAATGTCAAAATAGTTGTACCCAATTATATCAGCAATTAATTTGTACTTGATCATCTTAGTATTGATAGCAAATTGAACATAATGAATAGGAAATGGAGGGAAAAGAAATACACTAAGGTGCTAACACTGCAAATACTAACACACATTTCATTTTACTACACGGAGTGGTCCCACTGAAATCAATGGAACTATTCATGGTAGTAAAGTTGTGCATGTGCTTAAGTGTTTGCAGGGTTAGGGCCTTTGTGCAGTATAATTACTAGGACCCCATGTGTTGTAGGATGTCATGGGATTTAGCACTGAATGTACCCCATACTACGAAATTATGAAGACTATTTAAACAATTTTCTAGCCCTTACAGTTGCAAAAATAATCTTATGAACATGACCTAAGTGTGAACTGATGTATTTTATCTTCCTGAGCATGCAAGGAACCTAAAACAGTAGTTCTTAGATATATGATTTTTTCTCTCTCTCTCTCTCATCAATTGTGTGTTAATTCTGGAACCTAATGATGAATATATTAGGCCCTTATTCAGCAAAGTCCAACAGCATGTGCCTTACTCCAAGCATGGCATATCTTCAGTAGGACTACTTGTGCTCAAAGTTAGGCGCATATGTAAATAGTTTGCTGAATTAGGACCGAAATGTAAACATTAAATTTCACTACTGATTATTTTAGCAGAAGCATCCACATAGTGGAGTAGATTCTCCACCTTGCTGGAGCACTTCTTGAGTGCAGTGGAATGGAATGCTGGAGGAAGCAGGTTGTAGCTCCCTGATGATCAGCTGCCCAACTCTGGTATAAAGTGAAGCTGCACAGGAGCAGCTCTAACTTACACCACTCAAGGACCTTACACCACTTTGGAGGATCAAGCGTAGTGAAGCTTTGGTTCCTCATATGCACTCCCCATCCCACATCTGCTTACACTGGAGGAGGAGGTGAAGAATGGGTGTGGCCTGCAGCAGAGGCAGTTCTCTACATAGGGGAAATCTCAGCTGGTCATCTTCAAGTTTTAAGACCACTTTGTGCCAAATAATCAGACAGGAGAATCCAGCCCAATGTGATTATTCCACAGTGTCAAACTGCCTCTGACACCTTTCCAAGAACCAAAAGCCCCACTTGTCCTCTACTTAGTTGCCAAAAGTTGCAACTCTTTCCTGCCCCCCTCTCCCCCACCGGCAACTTCTGTAGTGAAATTATACATTTTCCATACTGAATTCCAAAGCACATTGAACATTGAGAGTGTAGTAAAATAAATATTGAGACCACAATTGGGCATGCCTATGTGGTTCTCAGTGCAGAATCTTAAATTAAACAATACAAGGAGTTCTATAGTGACTGTACTATGCTTGCCATTTAATTCAGTAACACCTTCCATTTTGTAAGGTACCTGAACCAGATGTCAACAGATGTAGTTCTTGTAGCATAGCTCCATTATCAGGGAATAGGGGAGAGTTTGCACAGGCTCCCAGAGCTAATGGAAAGGCAGAGGGCTTCAGTATATATGGCCAGGACCTCCAGCCAATCCCCTGAGATCTGCAGGAGTGGAGACTGGGCCTCCTACTTCTTTCACAAAGGGTACATTTGGAGCACATTCTGTTATATGAATCTCATTGAGCTTTTCCTCCCTTTGGGATCTTTTCCATTAATTTAAGGATGGTGAGGACTGCAATATGGCCATGATTTACTCATTTAATTTTGGGGGTTTTAAATAATACACGTAGCTGTCTCAGATTACTCTTCCCCGCTAATAAATCTTAGAACAGCTGATTTTCAATAATTAATAATGTTAACTTGTATACTCCTGTAATCGCAGATAGTACTATAGACAAATATTTTCCATTGGAGATGCTGAAGCACAGGAATGCTATAAAAGGTTCTATTTGTGATCTTTGCTGCATATTTCAAGTATTGAAATAGAATTATGTCAGTCAGTGAGAGCACAGGGATAATATACAGTCACTGACCCACAGTGGCACACTTATTTAAAAATAAATGTATTAAATGCAGATCCCTGAAGTTGGATTTCGTGCACCTTTCAGAGGTCTCCTTCCATATGCTGAAACAGCCTAGCCATCTCAACTTTCCAGCCCTTCTCAGCTCCATCAGTCCTGTTCTCTCAATTTCTCCTACGCACATACATCCACTTGCTCAGGAAAGACTAGCCCTCCTTCTCAATAGAAGTTTTATTTGTTTAGCTCTAAAGCTTAGCCCTCCCTCCCCCCCCCCAGTCTTATCATCCCCTTTCATTCCAATAAACTACATATAATTCAAAAAGAAATCAAGCCCATGTGGGGGGTGGGGAGGGGAAGGAGGTCAGCTGTTCCCCTACTATGGACCCGGGACACAGCCTCCTAAGAGGTCGAGGATCTGTGAGTAGAGAGAGAAATGGGGCCAGGGCCATTTGCACTACCCTGTGGGAAATGCTCTCTGAAGTTAATACAACCTTAAGCTGCGTGCTCCATCCTGCGGAACCCCCCTCCATCCATGAGAGGGAAGAAGAGATGTTTGAAAACTGCCCCCAGCATGGCAGCAAGGAAGTAAGTGAGCATTTCAGTGTAACAAAAACTTGATCATATTTCTTGCCAACCTGGTAGTAATCGTACCCTGAGCTAATAAGCTCCTCAGCCTTTGGTCTCAGAGTTCAGTTAGCCAAGGATAAAATGATTGCCTTGTAAACAGGAAGCTACCTAAGAGATCATGAAGTATTTTGTGCTACTGCAGTCATTATTTCTTATCTGTAATGCAGTAATGCCCAGAGGCCCCATTCTGCTAGGTGTGGTACAAACACACTGGAACTCACAGCTCCTACCTCCAAAAACTTACAACATAATTTATTGTGTACATCGGTGGTGCCAAATCCTTTGCAGAGGACTGAATCCTGTGTTCAGTTATCATCCATAGGCCAGGGAATGGCCACTGATGTGAGCTGAGGGGTTGCACAGAGATCAAGGGGAGATTATGGCCCCTATGTAGTAACTACAGATTTAGTTATTTACTATTTGTTCAGTGCCTTATTGTCACATTTTCACTCAGTGAGAAAACACTCTTTCTTTCTAGGCCTCCCGTATTTCTGCCTTTTGTTTCCCTTTCTTCTCCATCAGCCTTTCTCTGTTTCTCTCACGCTTCCTTGTCTTTGTGAAGCTCCTCTGTTCTTTTTTCTGTATTTCCTTCCTGGTAGCAACTCTAAATTCCCAACCCAGCAGGCTTCACACCCGCTCTCTGCCTCCATCAGGGCCGGCTCTAGGTTTTTTGCCGCCCCAAGCAAAAAAAAAATTTTTGGCTGCCCTCCGTCCCAGGAAAGCCTCCACCAGCGCTGCAACTCTCAAGTGTAGCCAAGCCCTTAGATAGGGGGTGGGGTCATAAGGGGCAGTTAGGGGCAGGGGTCCCAGGAGGGGGCAATCAGGGGACAAGGAGCAGCGGCGCTTAGATAGGGGGTGGGGTCCTGGGGGGCAATTAGGGGGAGGGGGTGATCAGGGGACAGGGAGCGGGGGGGGGGGTTGGATGGGTTGGGGTTTCTGTGGGGGGCAGTCGGAGGGAGTGGATGGTGGCAGGGTGGGGCTTACCTCCCCCTGGAGTGTCCTGTTTTTTGTATGTTAAAATATGGTCTCCCTAACACTCTTCACTCTCAGCACGCAGCCGCATGAGGTCCCCCTCCTTCCTTTCCAGTTGGTAGTGGCCAAGGGAATGCTGGGAAATGTAGTTCTTTCCCTGCTTCAGGGCTGGCTCTATAGGCAGGTAGCTATCCAAGGAACTACAGCTCCCAGAGCCCCCTGTTGGTTCTCAGCTCCCATGCCGCCCCTGCAAATGGGCTGCCCCAAGCAGGTGCTTGCTTTGCTGGTGCCTAGAGCCGCCCCTGGCCTCCATTCCATCCACTGAAATGACCAGCAGTTAAACAGTTAATGTTCACAGTGAAGCATCATCACTGAGCTTTAATACTGACACTCGAGATTTAGGGCTAGTCTATACTAGAAATGCTACATCGGCACAGCTGGATCGATGCAGCTGCACTGCTGCAGCACATATTGGTGAAGATGCTCTATGCTGATAGGAGAGAGCTCTCCCATCGGCATAACAAATCCATCTCCGCGAGAGGTGGTAGCTATGCTGTCCCCGCTGGCACTTAGGTCGGTGTAACTTACGTCACTTGGGGGAGGGGAGGACTTATTCATGTCCCTGAGTGATGTAAGTTATACTGAAGTATGTGGTAGTGTAGATCTGGCCTAACTGAGAATAGAGGACTTGCACCTCTGAGTCACTGATTCAGGCTTTCTGCAGACTCAAGCAGACCTCACTGCACTGGATACACTCAGTCCCCATTTGGAAGGTTATCTTTGCAGCCATGTGTACTAGGAAAGTTACTTTTTCTTAAAATGAAAGCTTAGATTCTGGAGAATATATGCGGCCCATAATGTGTTATTACCTGTATGGCCCTGCGGATGTCACATTGCGCCCCGTGGGCCGCAGGCTGAGAACCACTGCATTAACAGAACAATTCACATGAGTAAAGATTGCAAGATCAAGCCCCTAATCAAGAAGAGATTGTCCAATTTAACATGTATAATTCAAGAAGGTTTATTAATTAGGATGTTTATTAAATACTGCATATTTTAAAATCAAATCCCTGCTCCTTAATTTATGGTCCCCACCTGGATACCTAAATCCTGCAAATGCTGAGAAGACTCATAGATGTTGCAGGCTGTGCTTTCCCCCATCTATGTCACATATTCTCTGTCATGCTCTTTCATATTCCCTCTCCCTTCTTCCCTCTCTCCCCCCACAAATAACCCCAAGACTCATGGACACATCTGTGAGTGCACATGTTAATAGCTGGATTTCTATTCCCCTTTGAAAGCTCCACTGACATAAGGATTCAGTATATTACAAACGCCTAGTTATCCCAGGTTTGCATAAAGCCAATACACCACCTAGAAACTAAAACAGAATTTTGAAATGCATGTTAATGTATTTAATTACCTTAAAATAATATCAGGGAATAAAGGCACTAGGAGATAGGACAAGATTATCTGGGGAAATTATTAGGCGGTTAGAATATAAATGCCCATGAAACAATTACTTAATAGCTATCTTTTCTTTAAAAAAAGGGAAACAAAGTGCAGTTATTTTCATGTCATTATCTACACTGCAACAACCAAATACTCTAAAGGTTTCTACGCAAGAAAAATATAAACAACATTTATACTGCATTAACAATTCCAGACTTACGAATCTGAGGTCTATAGCATAACCAGTTTCTTTTATTAAGATTAACAAATGTGGCTAGCCTCCCATTCATAGCTGTTTCAGAAAAACATTACAAAACCACAAATACATAATCCAGTACATATTTTCGTTCATTAGCATAATCAGTTCCATCTTCCTAAAATTACAGATGACTGAAGACAAAACTTATTTATTTCACATTCTATTTTACTTACGATAAATAATTTTATAGGAACTAAAAATACTGATTGGTTTATTCAGAAATTCAAATAAGTTAATACAAAAAAATACTATGTCTTGAAACGTTAATGAGAACAAAGTAATTTTATACTTTAAACCTGTGTCACTGTTTTATGGAAATGACAGATCATCTAAATGTGTATCAGTCTACAGGTGGAGCACAGCAAAACTGGTAATAAATGACTAACGCTGTCTGGATATAACAGGAAATGAGTGGATGAATAGGAATTAATGTTTTTCTTATATAATTGAAATGCATAATTGTTGTAAGAGTCAATGCTGATGATTCAAAAAGAGTTTGTGTGTTTAGTTCTGAATGCTAGATTCTACTTAACTTGAACTTTGAGAAAAATATCCTAAAAATATTGTACTTCGTTTTTTAAAGAAATACATTTATTTCATTTGTAACTGGTCTGAAATGCACTATTTATACAGTACATCTAAAATAGTTGGACGCAATGGCTGTTTGGGGGATGGGAAAAATTCTGTTCTGTTACAAAGGGAATGTCCCAAGTATCTCCACTGACTTGAATTAAGCTACTCTGAATTTAGAGTGGTGTAGATCCCAAATTTTCTTTTATCAGAAGTATGAAAAATAAATATAAAATGACAGCAGAAGAGCTGAGGATCAGGAAGAAAATAAAGAGATGTTTTTGTTGCAGAGGACAAGATTTAAAAAAAAATTAAAAAAAATAAAAGAAACCCCTCAGATTTATTACTGTAATGTAATATAAAGGGCATTCAGAAATGTTTGCAAAATGTTATTTTCTAAATAACAACACAACGCCATGAAGCCATGATTATATTCCTTGAGGAAATCATTGTAGAACTGGAATATGTTGCATACAATGCATTAATCAAAATAATAATATTGTTGGCTTTAATATTAACAGACTTCAGAGTTGAGTCTGCCATTCTTCTGTCCTCATTTTACCACACTAAGCCTAAGTACCGCAATTGCTTTGAGGCCCCCTGAAAGAGGACCGCATCATCTGCAATACAAAGGCACAAGGGGGTTACTTAAGGACAAAGAGATATTCTCCTTCCAATGAATGCACATAACTCCCATTAACATTGATGAGAGGAGAACATATGTGTCAGCCTTATCTCTGAATTTCCATACTTGTGTAGATTTAAGTTACACTCTTAATAAAATGTATGTCTCATAAAAGACACATACAACTGACTAATTCCAATTTGATTAAAAGAAAGTATATAGTGTTAAAAGGCAGATTCCCCACAACTGAAACCCTTTCACCCACAGATATTCCCCCCCCCCCGCTTTTACACTTCCCACAATTTCATATGTGTCATCAAGCAGCATCCTTTGGATTTTTTACCTGGCTTGAGCTGTGAACACTCACTCTAATATTCTTCACTTTAAATACTAAAATCATTTTGTTACATACCAGTGTAGGGCATTGTTTTATTGGATATGCAAAACACCCAGATTTCAAATATCATCATGGAGAGTTTCACCTATGGTCATTCTAGACCAGACAAATTCCTATTGACAGAATTTTCACCATAGGTTATTCTACAAGATGGGGGGAAATACCATAGGCGAAGAGTGAATATGTTTTCTCTTTGAAAAGTCCTTTCTAGCTCAGGGTATTGAAAGACCAGGGACACCGGCTCTACAGCAATCAGACCCATTCAGTAAAAAACTGCTTGACATTGCTTTTTTAAATTAAGCCACAACTCAAAGAAGTTTACTCATGTTCAGCATATCTGTGACATCAATGCAACATTTCTCTATTTAATGTATCTATTTCCCTGTTTTGATACTGTTTTTTTTCCAATAGGAGATTTCTTTCCCCTGTAAAATTGCTTGCTATCTTTATTAAAACTGAAGTCATTTTATTATGTCATCTTTTGATTTTGACTCTTATTTCTTACTTAGTGCCTGTATTATGTGATTATCTGGCCTGGTTCACTGGATCTACTTAACATTAATGAAAGCTACAACTACTAAAGCTTGACTGCCAAGCAAAAAAATCCCAGAAGGTTGTTTGTGATCTGTACTACTCCTTTTTTGGTTTATATAAAGATGGCTCCTAAGTAGCTGTCTGACTGTTGATTTTTGTTTGCTTTTTTAATACTAGAAATAAACAAGGTCCTGACTTTGGTTAGATCTTTGGATGCCCTTGAAACAGAATGGACGGACATTTTTAAACAGAAAATATTTTAAGATGTTTTCTCTGAAATGCTTTTGGTTCTAAATGAAACTTTGCTTTAAGGAAGCTGTGTGGTTACTATATTAAACACTGTCATTATCCCAGAAGGTAGAGAAATGCAGAGTCTGAGCCTAAGTCAGACCTGCTGAGGCAGTCACAGTTGATATACAGGGGTCTGCAGCCATGGCCTGGTCTGAGAGCAGAGAATTGCACAATTCCATACCAAGACACAGGTGTTGGCTAGTGGCCTGAAACCTGTGAGGTGGTGTGGTTGGACAGACTATGAGGGGTCAGAGGTACAGTTCACCCAGTAACTAACATCAGGCATTTCTCCCTGTTGGAGGTAAAAATTCTGCTTGGGGTTTTGATCTTTTAAATTGTAGTAATTTCCGTTGTTTGTTTTGTTATAGAGGTTTAGGGACAGAATGGGTTGTTTGTATTGTGATTGTCATTTTTATGGTGGAAAGTCTTGGTTTCCCCCCCCCCCTCGCTCTGTTTCCCCCTTCCCCCTCGTGGAAGGTTTTATAATTTTCCCTGAAGATCCTGGATTCCCCTGATGTCCTTTCAAAGATTGCTCCATAGCTGAATCCCCTCAACAGAGAATGCTTTGTCCCTAACGCTCACATGCTTCATCCTGGGCTTTGTGCTCTGCATGGTCCCAGAGGAGCACAGCTGTTGCTGTGGTTCACAGATCAAAATTCCATCCTTGATGTAACTGGGGCTTGATCCATTAAGTGCTTTGATAATTAAGACCAAGGCCTTAAACTGGCATAGGAAGCTGACAGTGAGCCAGAGCCAGTGGAGGGACTTGAGCACAGGCCTGATGTGCTCTCAACAGTCTGAGCCATGGAGAAAGCAGGCAGACGCATGCTGTACCAGCTCAGCCTGTGCACTGTCTCCACACTCAGCTTTAGATACAGTGAGTTATAGTAATGCAGTCTGGAGATGACAAATGCTTGGATCATTGTGGCCAGGTCCTCATCCAGGAGGAAGGGACAACGTTCCTAGTGATCTGAAGGTGAAGGAAAGCATTTTTAGACACTGACACTACCTGGTCATCCAAGTTTATGGAGGAGTCAAAGAGGACCCTGGGGGTTCAAACCACCTTAATGAATGGAGGCTCATGCCTTTAATAGAAGGTGGAAACAGTGTCTCAGCTAGTTCTTCAAAGTGTTTCTCCTTTCAAATCAGCATCACTTCAGTCTTGCCTGGGTCCAACAAACCCTTCCTCTCCTCTGCTTCAAACCTGAGTCCCTTCCACCCTCTAAAAAGCACAAAAGCAAAGTATTTGTAATAAAATAAAAACGTATGTTTAAAAAATGATTAATTAACATGACATGTGTCTCCTGGTCCACTGTCTTACTTCTATGTATATTCCTTCCCCCTGTCCTTAGTGTCTCCCTTTTCCCCTCCTTATTTTTAGATTGTTAACTCTTCAGCACAGGAACCCGTGTCTTCTTCCTCCATGGCTTTTTCTCCAATGGAGATTTGCCCCAGTGCCAGTCAATGATGGAAAAGCCACCTATGTAGTGCAAGTCCCTTGAGTACACTGGCATGGCTACTCTTTGCACTGGTGGTGTGCCCCTGGCTTGAAACCACAGTAACCTCCACTGATGCAAACAGGGGTTCTGCCTATCTACACAAGCAATCTGCAGCAGTGGAGCAATGTGTGGAATTCATTCAATTTGACAAAGTAGTGAAATTTGACAAATTACAAATAACATAAGGATTTACATTTTTAAACAAACAATCTCTTTTATATATGCATGTGTTGCAGCTATTTTGCATCTCGTAATACCTTTTTCTGCACAAATGTGTGACACTGCATGGGCATTAATGCTATTTGATGTGAAGCATTTATTGCTCTAAATGTAGCAACAGAATCACAGAAATGTAGCACTGGAAGGGTCCTCAAGAGGTCATCTAGTCCTTCCCCCACACATTGAGGCAGAATTAAGTATACCTAGACCAAGGCTTCATTGTATTAGTGAAAAAATGAGCAATCCTTCCATGATTGTCAGTCTATCACATGAAAATTAGTTATGTTTTAGCTTTTCATCATATTTACCTTTAGTATTTAATGGGAATTGTTGGGGAAAAAACATGTACTATAAATGAACCATATACTAAATGCCTACAATATGCTAATCTGTGTTTTGTACTGTAGCACTCCTAATTGTTCCGGTCAATTATATTATTTATATTATTTTCATTCTTTCTGCCTTCAACTCTTTTACTCTTGATATGAAATGAGAAAATTATTAAATGTAGCCATTTGGTTATTCTTCAAATGTAAACATTTTGATTCTCTCAAAACTAATTAACAAAAGAAATTAAGTTTGTATTATAGACTAACTGTGAAATAATAATACCTTTTTCTTATATACATAACATCTTATTCAAGTATTTTACACTCTTAAGATTGACCAAATTCATAGAGTAAAATATAGACAAACTAATCTTGCTTCAAGAATTGAACTTTTACTGAAGCATCACAAAACCAAATAAGATACGGAGCTACTGAATTCATCTGAGTAAACTCAATATCTCTAGTTTAAATACTGTAATGACCTTTTCAGAAAAGTAAATATCCACAAAAATAATCAATTTCATTGTATAATGCTGAACTGATCAGACAAATGATTTTTTAGTAAACAAGACTGTTGTTAGTTGCTTACAAGTTAATGGAACTACTCACATGAATAAGGAGTAGCTGTGAAAGTGAAGGTTTGCAGAATTGGGCCCATTAGGAGTTTGTTATGCAGACTATATACTCTCTGTAAAACTTCTATCACTAAAGATTACATCTAGAGTACCAGCTAGATGAGCCATTACAGGCTATTGTAAAATCGTGAAGCAATAACATAAAAATAGATATTTGTTCACAGGGAATTCAGGTAGAATAAAATCAACCTGGTATTATTGTGTTTAAACAAACAAGTTCAAGGGACACATATCAAAGCTTTTTACAAAACTTAAAGACCAACAGAGAATTTCCCCCCATATAAAGTCAAAATTCCAGTGAGATTTTTTTTGTAAACAAATAAATATTTTCCCTGTGAACAGGTTTTCTGCATATTTTCACACTAATTTGTAACTGATAAATTGATCCTCCTATTCTATAAGTGACAGGAAGCAGAGCCAATCAAGATACAGAATTTTCTTCAGTCTTTCAGCTCTTTCTTATGTGACCTTCTGACCCCTGCTGATATTTCCACAGCCATGGAGAATCAACTAGAGAATCATAGATTAGTAAACATTAACATACTGAATTACAGAGCTGATTACTATTGGAATGAGTACTAAGAGGGTCAGCTATTTACACTAACTGGGAACTAACATTAACTGGGATTGAAAAACAACCCTGAAAAAAGATCACATTACACAGCCAAGCATTGCTTTGAGGGTCTTCACAAATTATTGTGCTGAGGTACTGAAAACTAATTAAGGGACAAGAATTGCTGATTCTACATCCTTGATACAGTAATTTGTTATTGATGAAATATGATTATCTAGCCCATATAAAAAATTACCTTAATGTATACCCCAAACACCATGGGAGGGTTACAGCTCTAGATCGGGTTTGTTTTCAGACTGATTTGTGGATCACTAGCAGTCAAATAAAGTCTTCCGAGTGGTTCAGAACACAAAGTATTTGGAACCAAGCATGAGGTGACTGGGCTGTTAAATGGGGAAGTGGAGGATGAAAGGATCTCTTTTACAAAATGCTTTGTCAAATAAAAGAGTTGGATAACTAGTCCTCTGTACAAGGGCAAGGGCATTAACAGCTGATGCACCTTAAGGTGAGCATTAGCCAGAAAATGTGTATATATTCCTCAGGCAGTACTTGGAAAACACAGGAAGGGAAGTCCAAAAAGCCACCCTGCACAGATCTAATGCCAGATGCTTATCTTGTTCCCACCAGAGCAAGGCTGGGGTTTGTGTCAAGCATGTTCTTAATTTGCTGTATTGTGACGAAGACCTTCCGTGAATGATCTTCCTGTAAGAGTTGGTATCTTGACAGTCAAATATAAACTGTACATTTGCTAAATACACATTTTAGTTAGTTTGCTGTTCTGTCAGAAGGCACCACTTCACTAAAGAATTCAACCAGTCATAACTCAATGAAATTATCACAATTGTAGTTCACATGAGTCAGTGTAGCCATTTGCACAAGTACTAAGTGGATTTACTTTTTCCTCCTGCTTCCACTCAAGTGGAGTGCTTCACTCCAAACAGTGGTGCGCTGTGGATGGTTTCTGAACGGCCTGCTGTAGGATTTACAACACCTAAGAGAATTGAGGAAGGATAACTCCCACAATCCCCTCTGGCAAAAATCTCAAGGTTCTTTGGTGTTACTCCATAATCTCCCATGGATCCAGTAAAGGCCAGAAGCTTTTAATAATAGCTTTATAATATGTACGAAGCAGTGCTGATTCCCCCCATCCTCCTTCTCCCTTTATTTTTACCTTAGAAATATCAGGAATGATAATTCTGGTCTCTTCTGGTTTTGCTGAAGGACATGTTAGGCTCTGTCTACACTTACAGCAGCATGTAGGTCCCCTTAGCACAGGTATAAACAGTAGTGTACACAATAAGGCACTGCTTAGGTGAGTCGAGTACATACATGCTAGAACCTCAGGGTATTTAGCCTACCCAGCTCTCGGCATCCCAAGCAGCGCCTCCTCCACCTACATGGCTATTTTTAGCAGTGCAGTGTCCTGCTCCCGCCTCACTGCTGCAATGCAATGAGACACTGCTTAGGCGAGTACAGTACAGACATGCCAGAACCTTAAGGTATGTACCCTACACAGCACTCTCCATGCCCAAGTAGAGCCTTTCCTCACAGTCAGACTGTCACTGCCATGTGTAGCTACACACCTCAGGCAGGATGCAGCCTGCTCTTCACTGCAGCATATAGCTGAATGTACCCTATATACTGCCACCACCAGTGTGGACAAGGCCTTAAATATCTCAGAGGCTGTATATTGTGTGTTCTAATGCCATCACTGAAGGGGTAAGAGAGTGAAAACTTTAGCAAAGGCTTCCATTCTCCAAAATATTAGTCATTTGTGTTTGATAAGTGTTAACAAAAGATTTCTATTCTTTTTGAAGATCTGAGAAGTTATTACTAGGAAACCTAGTTCCTTCCTTGTACACCTCTACCTCGATATAACGCTGTCCTCGGGAGCCAAAAAAATCTTACCACATGATAGGTGGTACCGCGTTATATTGAACTTGCTTTAATCCACCGGAGTGCGCAGCCCCGCCCCCTCAGAGCACTGCTTTACTGCATTATATTCAAATTCATGTTATATCGGGTCGCGTTATATCGGGGTAGATGTGTTTAGTCTTTGAAATCTAAAATGTACTCAATTTTTATCAAATACAACTGTTTCAGTATAGTGTTCTCTACATAAATGTTCAGTCAGAGCTGCTTATACTAGACTATTACAAGTAAAACTTGATTAATCAAAATCCTGTATACACTATATTTACTCCCAATGAAAATACAACTATGAAGCACTGAAAATTTGGTCAACAGATGCAGGCATTATGGTTAAGTGGACAGGGCACTGGATTGGAAGTCAGATCTCCCCTGCCACTGTGGGCAAAAACTTCACTTCTCTGTGCCTCTGCCACCCTACCCCCCACCAGCAACTTTTGTCCATTTTTTTGAATGCCTATTTAGATAATGGGCAGCAGGTCTTATAGGCACTTGCCACCAAATGCTTGGCAGGGAACATTTTTGCTTTATTATGCCCCATGCAGGTTCCAGGGTGGCTGAGGAGGCGGTATCCAG
Source organism: Mauremys mutica (assembly GCF_020497125.1). Lineage (NCBI taxonomy): Eukaryota > Metazoa > Chordata > Testudines > Geoemydidae > Mauremys > Mauremys mutica. Next base: position 80,663,964 of record NC_059074.1, on the reverse strand, counting down.
GGAGATTACTGATGAACCTAGGAAGCTGAGTAGCACATATCGCCTCCTCAGCTGCCCCAGAACTTGCATGGGGCATATCAAAAGCTCAGGTTCTTCTTCAGGAAGAGATGTTCTCATGCTGCAGCTTTTCCTGAGTGGCTTAGGGTCTGGGGAGGGGAGGTGTGGCACAGCTGTCCCGGGGCTTCTCCGGGCAAGTGGCAGGGGGCCCCCTTGGGGCTCCTCCAAGCAGATGGGGGAGGGGGGACTGGCATCCAGGGCTTTGGCCAATCCAGGGCTCTTCTGGGTGGCAGCAGTATGGGGGGTGCGCTCGGGGCTCCTCCAGGAGGGGGGGGGGGGACTCGTTGCAGGAGGGCAGGGGGTCTCGGGGCTCCGGCTGCGGGGATGTGTGTGTCTCAGGGCTTCGGTTGGGGAGGGGGCACAAGTGGAGCCAGGGGCTATCCTCCCCAGAGGGGGGCTCCACCCTACGCCCATGATTTAGATTGGAAACTTATTGGAGTTTACAAGGAGTGTCTCTTACTATGTGTTTGTACACTGCCTAGCACAATGGGGCCCTGCTCTCAGTAGGGGCCTCTAGCCACTACTGGAAAATAAACAAACAATAACTCATAACAGCATTTCTTAATGCAATAATTGCGAAATTGAATCCACTGTCAGACATGTTTAAAAAATTATTTCAGTCCTTTGTGTGTATACAGTCAAAAGGTAATGCAGAGTTCATTTCTATTTATAGGGTTTATTTCTGTGGCAATCACACACTGAACTGGACTTCTGGGGATTGCAAAAACATAGATACAGGACCAGATACACAAAGATGGTAAAATGAAGCTATATTCTACCCTCATTCCATCTGCAGAAAGCCCAAGGGTACGTCTACACTACGAAATTAGGTCGATTTTATAGAAGTCGATTTTATACAGTTGATTGTGTATGTCCACACTACGCGCATTAAGTCGGCGAAATGCGTCCTCACTACCATGCCTAGCATCGACTTACAGAGCGGTGCACTGTGGGTAGCTATCCCACAGTTCCCGCTGCCCCCGCTGCCCATTGGAATTCTGGGTTAAGCTCCCAATGCCTGATAGGACAAAAAACATTGTCGCGGGTGGTTTGGGGTACATTTAGTCAGTCGCTTCTCCCTCCGTGAAAGCAACAGCACACAGTCGTTTTGCGCCAGACACCAGGGCGATTAGAAGAGCACAGCTAGGCATGCTGTGCAACAGAGAGGCTTTGAAAACCAGTTTCATGACTGGCCAGGCTTCGGTGTGACAACTGTGTGTGTTTCTCCTTGATGCAAACCCATCCCCTTTGTCGATTTTAATTCCCTGTAAGCCAACCACCCTCCCCACTTCGAAATAAAGTAACTATTATTTTAAAACCAGGCATTCTTTCTTTATTAATTAAAAAAAAATGAGATAATGGACAAGGTAGCCCGGGTGGGGTGGGGGAGGAGGGAAGGACAAGGCCACATTGCTTATTGTAGCCACGCTAAAAATGAAATTGTTTGAATGACAGCCTTCTGTTGCTTTGACCATCCTCTGCAGTGGAGTGGCTGGGTGCCCGGAGCCTATGGAACATGGGGATGAGGGTAGGCGGTTATACAGTGGATGCAGCAGGGGTCTGTGCTCTTGTTGGCTTTCCTCCAGCTCCCAACAGATGCTTCATCCTCATGTCCGTTTGCTCCCCAAACAGACGCTTCATCATGTCCTTTCCTGGCCTCTGCCACCGAATGCCTCCATGCATCAATGTGGGAGGACTGCATGAACTCAGAAAACATGTCATCGCAAGTGTGTTTTTTTCGCCTTCTAATCTGCGATAACCTCAGGGACAGAGATGATAGGGGGTGCGTAGAAACATTCTGTGCTCTACGATTCTGGGGGGACTGCATGGTCACCTCTGCTGCTGAGTTTGCCACGCTGACCAAACAGGAAATTAAATTCAAAAGTTCCCGGAGCTTTTCCTGTCTACCTGGCTAGTGCATCGGAATTCAAAGTGCTGTCCAGAGCGGTCACAATGGAGCACTCTGGGTTAGCTCCGGGAGGCCAATACCGTCGATTTGCATCCTCACTACCCCCAATTCGACCCAGCAAAGTTGATTTTAGTGCTACTCCCCTCGCTGGGGAGGAGTACAGAAGTCAATTTTAAGAGTCCTTTGGATCGATGAAACGGGGTTGGTTGTGTGGACGCATTCATTTTTAAATCGACCTAATGCAGCTAAATTCGACCTAACCCCGTAGAGTAGACCAGGCCCAAGGGAATTTTAAATTGTCAGTAGAATATGTTCTTTTAAGCTTAGCTGTAAACTCACATGATTAACACAGGTGAAAAGGTGTTAAAACGGATGAACTGCGAACTAAATATGATTTTAGCTGTGTGAATAAGAAAGAGTCTGAGCTGGTGCTATTCAACATAACGTGCACTGCATGCGGCAGCTTTGTGTAGCTGCTCCTTTACTCAGATGGTGAGGAGGAAGGATGTTTTGCTACACAAGTTCTTTCCTAGTCAAGTGACATTTCTGTGTACGTATCTGACACAGAGACACCATTTTACAGTATGCTGAATTCTAATACTAATCAGTAAGATTATATGCGTTAACATGATCTATTTTAATCTTAAAATTAGAAATATAAACGAAGACCAGCCCCCACAGAAACTGTAAGCCTCTGTTACAAACTGGGACTAAGGAGGGGGGAGAAGAGTGGAGAGTGAAAACATCTGAAGTATGCACACATGCCAGCATGTTTTAACCTGGATTTTTTTTTAATCAAAAGCGAACTTTTTGAATGAGCTAAAAAAATTTGGATATGGATAAGAGAGGCCATTTGTTGGGCATTAATACAGTATTAAGGACAGGTTAAAAACTAAAACATAGTCTGTATTTTTCAAGGGTTTGTAGTAGAAAAGCTTATTTGAATTACAGACCATTGAACACTACATGTTTAACCACTGTGGGTACTAATGTTGAGTGTTTTGTTTTTAAAAATTTAGGATAACAAAGATTATGAAATCTTGGATCCACTCTGAAGTCCTTTTTAAAATAACCTTAGTACTATATACAGTATATGTACAAAACCTTTCAAATCCTAGCGTTAGGCAGCTCTGTTAAAAAAACAAACTCAAATCTTCATTTTCCTGTTCCCTGAGGCCTTGCACTCCTTTTTCTGACTTCTGCACTCATGTTTTAATCCAACAGTGGCATTCTCTGACCTTACCAGTGTCTTGTATGGTTAAAGGTTCACAGAGAGGGGTCAAGAGAGAGCATGACCAGAAGACTTGTGAAAAAGGAAAACAAAATGGAGGAGGGGCTAGGAGAAGGGGGCACCCTGAGAAGATGAAGGGAAGCCAGCAGAAATGCCTACAGCATATTTTGTTCAGCTCCAGTGAAGTAGCATTTCCTTATCACAACTGAAGAACAAAAAGGGATTTCTTGAAACATCTTCCTAGGTCAACCCAAAAAACTTTCTAAGGGATATCTTGAAAGGATTACCTACCATAAATGATATGCTATTAGTAAATAACCTAAGGATCTATGTAAACATAATGATCCACAATATGCAGAGGTCTATAATTTGAGCTGATGAGAGGAAGATTGTTTTGAAATGTGTGTTCCTACCTTTTATCCTAAGAAAGGACATAGGAAAAATCCTAAACAGTTTCATTCGGCAAGAAAAAAATACAGTCTTCTATAGTATAATATAAAACACGGTCTTTAAATGGAAAAATTTATCTATTTCGTATTAATTTCAGGGATAGCATTCCCTTTGGAAATATTTGCTTCAATTAAGCTATTGGGTTTACAAAAGAGTGAGGGAAGAAGAAGGAGGAAATGTGGGGTTTTTTGGATAATAAATTAATGGGCACAACTGAACCAGATTGAAAAAAAAAAACCACCATTGATAGCACCATGCTTATTTACCAGAATCTGGGGATCAGTATCACTCTGTAAAAGCAACATACTGATAAAGACACCTTGTGTGAATGATTCACTCAATACAGTCTACATTAGAACAACATCCCAAATACATTAACATTTTGCTAATATACCAAACATTGCGATCATGGCTATTCCGAGTCTGCAAAAATTATTGTTTCAGAAACAAAGGGTTGTGCCCATCTTGTTCAACCTACAAAGCGCCACCTAAGGCTGTGATCCTGCATGCACACATGTACTTAACTTTATGCACTGCAAGTGCATAAAGCTCAGCATACACTTTGCTCTTTGCAGGAATAAATTCCAAATTACTGCAGTAAAAAAGGACCAAACAACAACAGTTTTAATAATTCGCTTAGATTTGGCTTATTTTCTAAAACATAGCTAGAAGCTATGGGGCAGGGGAAGGCACTGGAACGTCAAACCATAAACAATTTTATTAAAAAAAAGTACTTCATCAGTAAGACCCTGATCCTGTATCATGAAAGAGCTACTGAGCTTAATGAGCCCTGAGATCCCAAATGGGACTCCATGCAAGTGTGGTAGTCTGCCTATACAAAACAGCTTTCAAGATCGGGGCATAGACAAGATATGTATAAACAAACACCTTTCCTATCTGTAAATGTTGTACTTTCTATAGTTACAATTAACACCTATGACTACTATAACTGAGTAAGTTAATTAAGCAACTCTATTCTTTTCAATTTGTCTAATGTATGTTTTATAGCACTTTCCATGTAGTCAAAAAGAACAAGAGTACTTGTGGCACCTTAGAGACTAACAAATTTATTTGAGCATAAGCTTTAGTGGGCTACAGCCCACTTCATCAGATGCATAGAATGGAACATATACTGTAGTAAGAAGATATGTATACATACAGAGAACATGAAAAAGTGGAAGTAGCCATACCAACTGTAAGAGGCTAATTAATGTAGTCAGTTTTATGTTTCCCCTGTATAATCAGCTTCCTCTCTTGTTGAAAAGCCCTTAAAAATAACAATGGCTTTGTTTACACTAACAAAATGTTATAGTTGTTATTCACCACTGGTGCCGCTCAAACTAGGATAGCAGTGGTGGAAACAGTAGTGCAGACAAACCTCCGTGTCATACTGTAGTGTAGAGAGTCCAAAGATCATATTGTACTATCACTTTTTAAAGGGAGTATAGATGTCTGCTTAAAAATCATAGCAAGATTGGGCTCCAAGATTTTAAACACTTTGAGACAAATTCTGTGCTGGGTTTTGCTTGTACATCCCCATTTCTTGCAATAGCATTACATGGTAGGATAGAATTTGGCCCCGTGTTCACTTTGGTAGACAAATTAAGGACCTTGCTCCATGCATAAGGACTCTTGTGCAGAGCTCATTCCTGGATCAGGGCCTCACTCATACAAGTCCATTGAAGTCAATAGGACTACTCAGATGAGTGCGTATTACACATACAAGTAAGCGTTTGCTGGATCGAGAGTATATGTATCATTAACATAATGGTGTGTGTGTTGTGTGTGTAACATTTCATTACATTTCTCTATTGCTGCAATTCTTCAATTTGTTTTAACATTGTCAACTTTCATTGTTTTAATTGTCTGCTTTTATTATAAGTCCAGTTTCTGGTACATCACCTTTTCAATAGAATATCGCCTGATATTTAAAACAAAAAATCCTTTAAAAAAGTAAGATTTTTTCTGCTTTCTTGCTACCTGCATACACACTAGCAAATTTCATAGCTATAAAATTCACCATCCGCACACTTCCCCAGGTAGTGTAGCAATGGTGAAACCTGTGGTAGAGACAAGGTTCTGGTTCCACTGCTGCAACCACTGGTGGAGCTACATACGTGTAAATTATAGTTGCATAGAGATCAATTCTTCCTCGTGTCCAAGCTCTGCTTTGGGGCGACTTAAGACTTACAGATGCAGAACCAGTTCAACCCTGCCATTAGTTCCAGCAGCTGATGAGCTGCTTTAATCTATAGCACTGGAGTAAGGTCCTCTAAGAGATTTCGCACTGGCGGAGAATCTTCATAAGGGGTTCTATTTTGTCATTCCCCCATTGGTGAAGTAAGAAACAGGACAGGTTAAGGGGCCAGCCCTGTTATCTCTGCCAACTATTTATCAGTAGGGAGTGCCCAGATGGAGTTTTGCTACTGCTGAACCAAACATTTCTGTAAATGATTTTTTTTAAAAAAGATATGTCAGGAGATAATATGTAAAGATGCTCTCTTAGAAATTGGCTTTTTAAAAAGTAGCCTATTTAAAAAAATTGAATTTGACAATGTCCTAACAAACTCTGAAAATTTACAAACATGAAAGCAACGTGTTAACCTCTCATTTTAACATATTGTTTGGTAAACAAAAAGTGGTCTATAAAACAACTGATGCTTGGGCCACTAAATTCTCTTATTCAAAGCACATAATGCTACATCCAGAGTTTAAAAGCTTGGGGCCTGATCACACCATTCCTGCAGAATTCCTCTCTAATGCGGAATTCTGTTGTAAAACTGATAGTACCTTATGGCCCTTGGACTAAAAAAAACAAACAAAACCCCACCACCACCCTACTCAAATACAGTACCAATTGAGTATGTCAACAAAAATGTCATTAGACAGGGTTCAGAGGAATGGAACAATTAAAAGGCTCCAACATAATTACATGTTTTGAAAAGCATTATTAGTACTTGGGGATTTCAAAAGCAATCAAATATAAATGTAAAAAAAGAACACCGATAGAAGTTTACACCAGAATTTTACATAAAGTTATCAACCCTAAAGAAAACATCAGCTAAGCATTCCAGTAACTTAATATGTACAATGAAAAATAACCAAAATATCTTGTAACACGTTCCCTATGTCTAATTTATATCTTTAGCTATTGCCATCAATAGTACATATGAAATGCTTGATTAAAACTGGGGAAAAATCACAGAGGTAATATTTGCATTGTTAAATAATTCTGGTTTATAAATAATTTTACAAACAGGTTTACCACCTAACAAACTAACAATAAATATCATGGAAGATATCTACAACATAAGAGTTAAATACAATAATCTTTAATCACAACATTATGTTCTTTTGATACAAAATCATAGTTATCTGGTTTTAACATAAATTTACATTTCAAAAAACCCTCCAGAACATACATACATCTATTTTTAGAACAACCTATTACAGGTAAATGTGTTATCAGGGTCATGATGAGAGTACAGAGAGCTAGATCCTCACTTGGCGTAAACTGACATGATCCCATTGAAGTCTGTGGAACTACACTAATTTATGCCAACTGAGAATCTGTCCCAGAATGATTACATCATCATCACTGCTTTTTTTGATCGAAGAGAACATTTGAATACACTCATGCACACAGATTTGTCTGTTCTACGAAGATTTGTCCTACTAAGAAATTCAGAAAGCTTTGCTCATTCTTTAATATTAAAATAGTTACCACCTCAGTCCTATGTCAGGATCTGCCAACGCAACCCCCTGCACGCAATGAAAATCAATGGATCAAGGTCTATTTTAGAAAATGTATCTTAATGAGACTTTCCTTATAACAGAATTCTCAGTGTGGATGAAGCATTTTTAAAAGAGAGAATAATGATGTCCTCTCCTCCCCCTTATTTATTTAATTCACAAGCATTTAGGGCCTGATATTACAGTCCTTACACAGAGAAAATTCCCATTAATCCCAACAGGAATTTTGCCTGGAGAGCAATGGAGAGCAACTGCAGCAATGGACCCTGTGTCCAATAATTATTTAGATCTAAAACTGTCATATCTTTACAAACTTAATCTGGAAACCCCTTGTTTACATAAGTAGTCCTTACTCAAAAGAGTAAATGTTTGCAGGATTAAGTCCTACAATAATTAATCTATCTGAATCTCTCTCATGTGAGAGGACCATTTTTTCCTTCAAATCAAACAAGAGTAAAAAATGTTAGGGAGTATATGACAACAGCTTTCTTGCTGTTTGTGTTACAGCATTAAAAAAAACCTAAGAAATCATTTAGCAGAAAAGTGTAAGGTACAAGATCAAAAGGAAGCTCAAGAACATTTTATAAAAATATATAGGATTAAAACATTTGATTCAGATAGAAATAATAGGTATTTTGTTGCTGATGAAAAGTTATGGCTTTATGTTTACCGAGTAAAATTTACAGAAAAAATACTCAAGGCTCTTAAATACTTTAAATTAAAATATCCTTCTTTAGCAGCACACATTTTACTTAATAAATAGGAAGAAATCTAGTTACTGATTTGAGGACTGAAGAAGCCAGAGAATTTCTAACTTTTCACTATAACTGCACACATGCCTCCAGAAAAGTATACTTGTGTTTATTTTGAACAAAAAATAAACAAGCAAACCAATCATATCATTATAAAATTATAACTTTTTCCTTTTTAATAGGATTTATCTTTGCAGTATAAACAAAAAGAAATAAGGCACCACAATACTGCTGTTAAAATGTGTTTATCATCATCAGATTTCTCTTTGACATAAAAAGCAATCCCAACCCCCACACAAAAGCTAGGTGGGTGGGTACCCCTCCCCCATCTCAGTTACCATGTGCGTTCTGAGAAAATATGGTAACATTCAGAAACCTCAAAAGGTAGCTAGAAGACGGAGTAGGAAACATTTTCCTCCTAAGCTCAGCACAACTCTACAGTGCAAACTTTAGAAAGATGCAAAGGATTAGTACTGGGTTTTTTTTAAACGTTACTATCTTGAATTACATATCCTAAGCATTACTAAAATAAAAGCATGGTTTTAAACAAGGAGCTGCATTTCAAGATAAACATCAATTATTGTAAGCATGCATCCTGTATTATGAATTCCATATGATCCATTTCAACCAAAATTGTTACAAATGCTAAAATTGGATTTCTAATGTCTGATTCATTCTGATTCACCTTCAACCCTATCTCTGACTCACTAAAAGGGAAGTCACATGACTAAAGCAGCGAACGAAAGAACCGTTTTCTTTCCTTTCTGGGGGGGAGGGCAGGGGGAACACCCAAAACCTTTCTGAAAGACAAACAAAAGCTTGGTATTAGCTGTGCAGGGCTATTCATGGGTGGGGCCTGCATGCCAAAAAGCTGTAATGGGCTGAGGTTAATCTTAATGGGGGCCCACTTTAACCTTCTGAATGCACCAAAAAAACATGAAAACAGCATCCACTCCCCAGGTCTACTTGCAACAGCACTCCCATGAAAACAACAGGCATTTTACACAGGGCAGAACTACAACAGGAACAGTTCTACTGGAGCATCATTTACAATTCAGAAACAATGAAGCCTCTTTGTTTTTTGAGAATCATCACTACAGTGCTGCCATCTTTATTTTTTTTAAAATACCATCCCCCCACTCAGCACTATATACACTTCAGGAGCTTCTTGAATAAATAGGAGTATCCGATGACCAGGCTGTTGGGTGGTCCTAAAGTTTTGAAATAAAGGCTGTATACTTTATTTGGGATGCAAAGATAAGAACAAAGTGTTGGGTGTTTGTTTAAACCTAGGTTCAGTTTAAAAGTGGTTACATCATTAATAGTGCTTCATGTAAACATATGCTACTATTGTTCTAAGTGTCAGCATAAATATAACCAAATTTTTGAAGGAAAAAAATGACTATACTCGAATAAATCCTGATTTGTTTTATTTTTATGTATTAAATCTCTAAGCCGTATTTACAGCAATCTATTTTTAATTATTCTGCAGTTGGTCACACTTGGTCTTTACAATGGAAAAACAAGATAACCTATATTCTCACTGCACTAATATATGGATAATGTTTCCCTCTAAATCACATTGAAAAATATATAGCCATTTCACTTTATGCAATAACCAAATTTAACCTTATGCATTTTAAACTTAAAAAAGTACTGCCTTCTAGAACGAGTCAGATCCTCAGAACAATCCCTTATGTGAGATATCATTTGGATTCTCACAGACATTAAGTATTTTCAGTACTGTATCGTGCTAAATTAGCTGCCTTTTAAAACACTTTAAACCATATTAAGAGACTAATAAAAAGAGAATCTTTGAATCTTCTACATCAATCACTAGCACTATTAACTAGAGGCAGAGGACTGGGTTATAAATGGCCCAAGGAAGTGATAGGCAATGAATAGCCCGCCCCTGACCCTGGCTTCCCTGGTTTGATCAAGAGAGGCTGCAACCTGAGCCAAAAGGGTGCAAATTCCTCACCATTCAGAATTCTTCAATGGAGTGGGGGAGGAAACTGTTAAGGAGGCACACATCCAAATGCATCTGCATGCAGACTCTGTTTACAACTTAACCTCTGAATTACTCTGTTCTTACATACAAAAAATCACACTGAATTTATTTAAGTTCATGGAACGCCCAGGTGTATTATATCTGTTAGAAAACTGCAATATATTATATGCCTCCTTTTAAAATGAGTATCTGTTTCTTCTACTTAAAACCTTAACTGGCTCATGGTTCATGCACAACTATGCTTTGTTTTTGAATCATTCATTTTAAAAAGTCAAATTAAGGACCCAATCCTGCTTCCTCTGCAGTCAATGGTTTTGCCACTAATTTGAACAGGAGCAGGATTGGCCTGATTGTGTCTTTGAATCAATCATGCCATTTAATCAATATTTTAAAAAGAAACATTGAAGAGCTGAAAAAAAGGATTCCAGGTGTTCTGTTCATTATGTTAGTTTTGGTAATAATCAGCTATTATTCATACAGTTCAAAGTGACAGCTTTGGAGAAAAATATGCTTAAGTGGAAACTATTCTTGAAGTAATTCAATTCAAATATCCTTTTGAACCAATGGAGTTACTAACAGTGTTTAACCTGTTTAGATTGCAGCACCCTCATTATAAAGGCAGCAGGAAACTAAGCCAGTTTTATATAGGCTGAAGAAACATGTACTACTTGAATATGAACATCACACAGTGAATGAGGAATAAATAAAACATTTAGATCAAAGAAATCACAGATATATCTGTGTAAGAAGCCAGAGGGTGAAAACAGAGGGTCTGATGCTCCACACTCATCTGTGTAGTACTCTATTGCAATCAATAGAGCTATAGAGCATAAAAAAGGTGTAAGTAGAGATTCAGGCCCAGAGTATCTACAATCAGTAATGGACCAAAAGTTATTATATTGCTTTGGGAATGGAATGGTCATGAAATGGCACTGACCAATATAAAATCCATCTGAAAATAAGTATGGTCTCTTCGATTACTTTACACAGCATGCTGCATGATCAAAAACAACAAACAGCAAAGATGGTTAGACATATTCATTCAGTGAGGCTTTGAAAGATGCAAAATGTTCTTTTAAAAAATAAACATTTAATACACACGTCATTTTTATATTAAACAATTCAGATCAGTAATGTTTAAACTGGTTTATTTTGGCTATCATTTGGATTTATTTTACTAGCTTTTGACAAATACAATTCTACTGTGATTTTTAAGATAAAAATTGATATTATAAATATGGCTGGAAAGTTTTGTACAGATCTCCTACTACTGTTTCTCACCATTTGCTTCATGGAAACCAGACAGTTCAACAACTGAACAAGTGTTATTGACAAAGAAAATATTTTCTGTAATAAATATGTCAAAATTCTTTTTTTACTATAGTAATGTAATACACCTCTAGCCCGATATAACACGACCCAATATAACACGAATTTGGATATAACGCGGTAAAGCAGTGCTTGGGGAGGGGAAGGGTGCGCACTCCAGCGGATCATAGCAAGTTTGATATAATGCAGTTTCACCTATAATGCGGTAAGATTTTTTGGCTCCCAAGGACAGCGTTATATCGGGGTAGAGGTGTATTTAGTATCTTCTAACAAGCAAATTCAACCATAGTTCTGAATAAACTATATGTTATTTGATAATCTTCTTCCACAGAGATTAAGAGAACTAGCTATCTTTCCATCATTTTCTACAATTTGGCACTGATGCAACTGTGCCTCATAGAAGTGCCTAATAATGAGCTGTATACTCCAAATTAAATACACAGTGTTGGACAAAAGTTATTCAAATAACAGATAGTAAATATATTAGTCTCGCAACAAAATACTAATAGGATTCTTTCTCTTAAAATGTAGATTTTTATAAATCTATATTCTGCTATAGATTATTTAAAAGAAGGCTGATTTGAGAATATTTATTGTCTATTTGAAACCCTAAGAATTCTAAACTTGCATACCCACAAAGGTGAAGCTGCATTCGAACTAACCATTAAGAACCTGGTGAAACAAAACAAAGGAAGCCAATGGTGCAATTTCTCTCACATAAGATGTAAACATGAGGGGGTCACACGCTACCTTCAGTGCACATGCACAGCTAAACGTGCTACATTACATATATATATATATATATATAAACTTACGTTCATGCAAATGAAATGGCTACACAATTAATCTCCTTTTCATTCTGCTACTTAAAGGCTGTGAAGCGCTTGCTACTAAACTCCCATTGGAAATAGACAGAGCTATACTGAGTAATCACACCCAACATATAAAGAAACCTAATGCTTACTTGATAGGAAACTTGTGTTTTAAGGCCTCATTTTCCTCACTGAAGTCACTGCAAAAAATCCTTGGGTGAAATCCTGGCCCCACTGAAGTCAATGGGTATTTCTGCCACTATTTTAAAGAAGCCAGGATTTTACCCTCTTTGATTTCAACAAGACGGGGCCCTTAAAGTCTAACTAAAATATCCTGGACCTTCAATAGATAATTTGACTTTTTTCCTTAATTAAAACTAAGATGCGTTAATCATTTTTGCTTTAGAAAATTATTTCAAATTTTATAATAATTTAACAAGTGGACTATATTAATCTCTCTACAAAATAATGATATCATGATACACCAGAAGGCAATCATTTCATGTTGATTAGCTCAATATTTCTCAAGAGAATATAACATATTATAGCTATATTTCACAGCAGATCTAATGAGCTCAATATTGCTTAGCTCTCACTTTTTTCCTACTGAAAAATGTACATATACCAGTTATACAGTGAACTAAACAAACAATACTAAATGAAACAGATACTGTAAAAAACAGATATGAATACATAAGCACTACATCATTTTGTACACAAAAACTGTTTTCAGTACTGATACCTATATATAATTATTCTAACCATAGTCTTATTAAAAAAGAGAAACAGACTGCTCAGTCTACAATTTAAAACATTAGACATACTATTGAAATGTCAGAAGGTTAAAAATGCTCTTAAGACTTAATTTTGCTTTTCCAAAGGGATAGTGTTTAAAATGCTCCTGTATTAGAGCCTGGCCCTAGAAATCTTTATGAAAAGACATAGTCCTCAATTTAATGGGTCAACCCAAATGGGTAGGGCTACTCATGTGACTAAGTCTGCAAGATTAAGCCAATACACACAAGCATGACAAGCATGGAATGGTATGGCCTGTTTTCATTAAAAATAAACAACAGTAATATTTAAAAACTCCTTTATACATACTTTTTAAAACTTTGCAACTAAAAATTAAACTGCAGTAATACAAAAAAACACCCCTCCCTATAAAATGATATGCTATTTCGAAAGGTATTGATTTCTTTGAGGAAAACATGTCCAGGACTGATTTTTCCTGAAGAGTTTTACCCTCTGTGAAAAACAATGTATCAATTAGTTTATTAAAAAAAAAACATGTTTGTGTTCTCAAAAAAAATTGCAGACTTACAAAATAACATCCATTGACTTATATAATTTTAAGGACCAGAATACAAATTTTAATAAGAGACACTGGACCAAATTTGATGCTAATTTACACTTTAGCATATTAAAGTTCAATTTGCAGAAATATTTTTAAAATGGCAGTTAAAAATATACTTATTAAAACACAGAAAACCATATGTGTTCATAAAAATACATATCCATTCATACAGTAACATACTATATTGAGCACAATACTCAAAGCTGGTGTGGAGGTACAAGGCCTCCACCATGGTTCAACCTGCAAGTTTGGGGCAGTTCTCATGGCATTTCCCACTGGAGAGGCAAACTGCACCCATCAACAGGATGTGTATGTGTGGGGTGGGGGATATCACTCCATTTGGGGATCATCGCACAAATTTCTTCCGACATCCTTCCTTCCTGTGGGAAAGGATGCCCTGAGCTTAAGTAATTTTTCAACAGAAAAAACTAAAAATGCCTTATCAGCATGGGAGCTTTTCACATCTTAATGCATCAAAGCAGACTGGCAGATTAGTAGTCTATTGACAGGTTAGTCATATGAGATGGCGCATAGCACACATATATTGTACTAGAAAATAGTACATAGTAAACAGGATATAACGAGTTACATAATCAGTCTGGTCCATGAACTTGTGATCTACAACATCTTAAATTATATAATTTTAAGGACCAGTATACAAATTTTAATTAGAGACACTGGACCAAATTTGATGCTAATTTACACTTTATGTATCTCACAGGGACTATATCAGGACAGACTACAGTTCACTTTCACCACAAGAAAGCTATGATTAAATAACATTAAGGGTTTGTCTATACTGGAAACGCTACAGCAGCACAGTGGTAGTGCTTCAGTGTAGACACTACCTATGCCACCAGGAGAGGCTTTTCCATTGGCATAAGTAATCCACCTCTCCGAGAGGCGGTAGCTAGGTTGAAGGACCAATTCTTCCATCCACACAGCCCTGTCTACACCAGGGGCTACGTTGGCTTAATCACACCACTTAAGGGTGTTGATTTTTCACACCCCTGAGTGACATAGCTGGGTTCACCTAACTTTTTAGTTATGACCAAGCCAAAGGGTTTGAATTAAATCCATATCAGCAAGAAAATTCAGAGAGTAGGCTTAAAATCCATTCCTAATCCACCATGTTGGGCGTAGGTATTGAATGGGTTTCAAAAGTCAAGGGGACTGCTCATGTAAGACAGGTAGGAAGAATTTAGCACTTCTGTGCTGCAATACCTAAGAAAAACAATGTGGAATGATTTACGTATAATAGACCTGAATTTGTCTGAGTGATTCAACTCAGTCCCTTTGACATAGATCTATGTGATTTCTTGACCTCATTGTTTATGGCAGTTTAAAAAAAAGACAACATGCAGAGATAAGAGATGTGCTAATGATTCATTCAACTCATTATTTTCTAGTTTCACATCAACAATGGCTAATTCTTCAAATGCCCAAATTGTATGTCTTAGACCATACAACTCAACAGTATATGATATCAATACATGTCAAAATATTAAATCTATATGGGACTGATACAAAATCTACAGAAGCCAATGGGTCTTTCAGTTGACTTCAGTGCATTTTGGATCAGGCCTTTTATGCATTTGTACATTCCAAATATCAAAAGTCTAGTAAGCATTCTTGAGACATTACTGCACACACAGAGCAAATGCTTTTAAAGCCTATATTTCAGCCAATATTGTATTTTTGAAACTAGCCTATAAAGTTGACCAAGACTTTTCAATAATGCCTTGCAAAATGTTGTAAAAAAATGGAGTAGTTTTAAAGCTAGTGCACAGGGTTAGTTTAGAGATTTTAAGGATTTCTGTACTTCAAAAACAACCATGTTCGCATTTATTTTAGTCTGTTCAAAATTACACATGGGAAAGCACTTTTATGCTAAATCAGCTGAGAGATAACTTTGTTATGTGAATTGATATACCTATGAACAATAGAAAGTTATAACAAAAATGGTAAGGGAGCCTCAAGTGGTACTATAATAAGATCATAGTAGAAAAATAAAGCTGTGTATCTATAAATTACTGTGACTCATTAATAGGGGACCTCGACTGGGAAAATATTTCTTTGATGTGTCAGCTTCACTGATTAAAATACATACTCATTAGTATAATTATTCTTATAATAATATCCAATATTTTCTAATAAAGCTGTATACATTCCATAAAAACAATGAAGGAATTCTCAGGTTTTGGGCCAATTCCATATGCTCCAAATTAATATTGAATATGCCTTTTCTCAATGATTCTTACAAGCCAAATATCCTAATTAATAGATAATAGATAAAATGTTTAATATGGCCATTTTACTTTATACAACACTTGATAAGGTCCTAAATCCTGATCACTTTATTCACTCAAATACTCCCAGAAAGTAAAAGGAACTATTAATGTGAGTAAAGTGAATGGAATTTGGTCCAAAGTATCATATTCACCTTACGAAAAATAAAGGGGATTTACAATAGAAAATGAAAAAAACAAAGTAGCTTAAATTGTTTTAACATTCATTAATTATATTTAAAATAAAACAAAAACAATGAGTTACTTTCACTTTTTTATTTGTGTACCCCACAAATATTTTAAGGACAAATTATCTATGTTTTCTCTCTGATCAGGATGTAGATTTAAGCTTAATTTTTCCATTATATAACAAACTATAACAAATGTATACATTTCATAAACATATTAAATGTAACTACTGAGGAAGCACAGACCATTTTAATGTAATGAACACCTGAAAGAGAATGATTTCTGAAACACTTCAACATAAATATTAGCTTGGATATATTCTAACACGCAACTGAAACAAGGATATTTTCAAAAGAGAATTTTTGAAACCAACTCAAAGGAAATGACTACATTACAAATTATAAACTTGTCATTTCATAAAGTCATATTTTTAAATTATAACAACGTAAACACTAACATTCAATTGGAAAAAATAAAAAAAGATACAAGCCAAGCTCTAAACTATTAATATGTTGCTATAATTTTGGTAAAAAAATATTTAAAATATGAAAATATAATATTGCTACATTCTGTTCTTCACTAATATTCATAGTTATAGGAAAAATAATTTAAGTTATTCATTAGAATGAGACGTTTTAAAATAAATCTTTCTTGTGAAAATGAGACGATCATAGAACTAAATGTGATCATTAACTCAAGAGTTATGTTCTCCATACTAATTAACAAATATTTCACAGCTAATTTAGTGACAGCTTTCTTGTACTACCAATTAAATGGAATCAGAATACACATAACTATTTTTTTAATACTGGATAATTTAGAAACTCCCATTATTATAATAATCCATATTTAAAATGTTTTAAAGTAACAGCAAAACATGTTTAATTTATACATTAGAATGCTACAGTTTAGGGCTGATACTACAGACACTCAGAGAGATGTCAGAGTTGGGCTGGATTCTACCATCCTGAGGATCTACCCAAAGGATGGAATATGAAGGGCCAAGAATGCAGCCTCGCCTACTGTACTGATCTCCAGCATCCAGATGAACCTTAATTCCCTTAAAAAGCTAGCACTACTAACTCTGGCTCTCCATCCCCAACTGGAGCTATGCTCCCACAGTCCTAGCATTTGCATCTATAGAAAAAAAACACCTACTCTGTCTGTAGGGAAGAGGAAAGGCAGGTCGGCAGTGGTGTCACCCTGGAACCTGATTAGGTCTTCCCTAGACTAGATTGCCCCAATAGCTATACTGACCTTCCCCTAGTGGAGATGCAGCTTATACTGGCAAAAAAATGTTGCCAGAATTGCTTATACCCGTTTCTCAAATGAATTAAACTATACCAGCAAAATCAACTATTTTACGGGTATAATAGTGTCTACAGCAGGGCTTCTTGCTGGTAGAAAAATGTCTTAAAGAAACACAGCCCTCATTTATATTATGATACTGGTAAAAGTTTCTTGTGTAGACCTGGCCTGAGTGAATAACCCTTGAAAAACATAAAAGGATTACTGCCAATTAAATTATGTAATTGATAATTCAATTGACTCGTTTTTAGAAATTCCAGTTTCTGGAAAATCATCCTTTAAACAGCAGATCTATTTTGTTTAGATTCCCTTAAGAAATATTATACATGTTCTTCTGTTCTCTTGTTGATATTTATAATGGGCTTTTCAGCAAAGGAGTAAGGCCAAGGGCCTCAAAGATATTTAGGCTCCCAACTTCCCCTGGAGTCAATGGGAGTTAGGTATCTAAACATTTTAGAGAATCTCAGCCTATCTAAGCGTCTGACCTTGCCTTCACTGATGTCATCCTGACTGGCTATACAGGAGAAAGAGATTCTAAACAATGTGCTGTCAAAGTACAAGGTAAGTAAACTTAAAAAAGAAAGTGAGAAATATTTTTTCAGTTACAGTAATTGTATTAGGAACAAAATTTTCACACCAATGTGATTTACTTAGATTATAAGCTCTCTGAGGCAAGGCTGTCTTTTCACTGTATATAGAATGTACACAATGGAGCCCTGATCCCTAACTGGGGCTTCTTGGTGTTAACACAGGACAAATAACAAACAACAAAAATCTCCAAGTTGATTTTCTTTTAATGTAGGCACATATATCTGCTTGGATACCGTCACTGTATGAAGGGTAAAAAGTGCTCCAAACAGAATGTCCTCCTCCTCCCATCCTCCAAAGCTCATGCAAGACTTCCTCAGAGTTGGAGGAAGGGAGAAGTATGCTCTGGAGAAGGATTTGTAGACTTGTATTCCCCTCTGCTCATGCAAGGGAGCATTTGGTCCCAAATAATTGGGCCAATAGTAGGTCCCCTGAAGGTGTAATAATTTGTGATTTATGCCTGGAAAAAAATAATATTTACAATTGCTTAGCATGACAGGAGCTGATCCAACTCCATTCGCATCAATGGGAGTCTTTCCATTGACTTCAATGGAATCCAATACTGCATATGTCTTCAGATTAAAAACGCACAAAGATGTTAGCTTTAAATGTAAATAGATTCTGCTCAGAGGCATTTATCACAGATGAAGGCTTCCTTACTAGGATTCCCAAAGGAGAGGTTGGTTTAGTTAACTGTTAACCATATTGTAAACACTCATTAAGATTTTTTTGTGGTTCACCAGAACTAAAACACCACCACAAATCCCTCCACCCAGCATTTTAAAGCTGTTTCCAAACATCCAACCTATACACTCCTGACCCTGGTTTGAAGGGAGCAGCTCTCTTCCCCAGGAATCCCTCATCAGTTGTCCACTCTGCCGCCTCTCCTGGAATCCTCCCACATGACTATTCCATGATGGCCCTGGGCTCACACTGCCCCCACAAGCCACTGCCTAGATTCCCAATGAATGGGCTCAGGCCCCTGAGCAAGTCTCAGTACCAATAGCTGGGCCCAGATTTTTTATTGCAGATCTGAATTCAAGCCTGTTCCCTCTTATACCCTTGCTGTCAAAAGACACACATTTTGCTCCTCACTTGCTCACCTAAACCTACCTCACTCTCTCTCTCTCTCCTGGCTCCTCAAGTCTCTTCCATCCATTTTTATTTAGATTGGGGTTTGGGTTTGTGTGCCCCCAAGCAACAGTTCAGGAAGCCAGGTTAGGAGCAGCAAGTCTCACACAGAGACTGCTGTACTCCGAAGTGGCACTGCTATGTTGCACGCAGCAGGGGAAAACAGTCTGCCATTCTCCCCTCTTGCTCATCAAAACTTCAGGTCACTATGTGCAAGCTTTTTCAAGCCCTGATCATAATACACCTCTACCCCGATATAACGTGACCCAATATAACACAAATTCGGATATACCACGGTAAAGCAGCGGTCGGGGGGAGGGTGGGTTGCGCGCTCCGGTGGATCAAAGCAAATTTGATATAACACGGTTTCACCTATAACACGGTAAGATTTTTTGGCTCCTGAGGACAGCGTTATGTCGGGGTAGAGGTGTAAGAAAGAGATGTACTAGATCACTAAATGTACCCCCCTACACGGAGAAGATCTAGACCCTAACATTAGGGACATTAGATATTAAATGTAATACATTATGCCAAGTCCTGTATTTCTTGTACCAATAAAACTTTGCATGCCCTAGTTGACATCAGTAGCAGCTTTGGATACAAAAGAAATGCATGATCAGGTGCCTAATCTTAAAAATACAAACAACTTAAAATCTAGTAATTAAAAACAATAGCTGAAAAACAGATTCTATTTGGGGTATTATATCTGCCCCTAAATTCTCTAATCAATATTTTTGTTTCTTTTGTTTTACAGTTACACTGTATATTATTTTTGATGATTTTTTTCTCTATCACTTGTTGTGTGAAAGACCCACTAAAACAAGGGAAAGAGTGCAATTTACTATATACAAAATGAAGTCAAATGCACAAAGTAACTGGGGGGGGGGGGGAATGCCTCAGATTTCTTCCAGTTTCAGTAAACTTAAGTGTAAGAATAGTAGTTAAAACAAGTTTCAGATGGAAATGTGTGTTTTTAGCTAATGCCAGTCCTTTAAATGCAGATATAGAAAGCATCCTGTTTTAGGTCCTAAAATCCTTATGCAAAAATCAATCCCATTATGGCAATAATTTTGGACTGCAGGACCAGATCCTAATATAAGACATCCCCACTATCTGCTCTTCTAAACAAATCCACCTAGGCAAGGATTTGAAAATTCAGAAACAATATAAGGTTATGAAACTTTCATGTGTAATAAACACTTATAAATTGCTTCTATTTACATTTAAAACCAACAAAAACTGCTCTTTTTTGTGTGACCACATAAACAATCTTGTTAAGCACTTTCAAAGTTAAACCTTCTTCCCAAGGTAAACCATAGAATAATTAGAGCTGGAAGGGACCTACAGTGGGTCAGAGCTCACCCCTCTCCCTTGGTTAAAAAAAAGTTATATACAAACATCCCAGCAATCAAACTAACTTCAAGCATCAACCCTTTTACTGTGATCTTGGGACTAAAACCTCACATATAATCCCTTTTAGTTTACAGAACTGTAGACCTTTTAAACTGCTGTACTTAAACTTATGCAGAATCACAAGAAGCTTCTATCATTGCACACTCATTAGGCCCAGCTCTACCCTCTGATAAATACAAGCATCCCCCACTAAAGACAGGATCGATTATAATGCAGCTAATGTGGAATTTAAAGTGCAGAGAACAACAATACTGAGCCAAAACCAGTATTGTACAACGCTGTTAAGTCAATGGAGTTACACTATGCAGAATTTAGCCCATGATGTTTACTCTTATAAAAATAAAATGATAGTCCCATTAATGCAATTTGAGTAGGAAGTGATTCAGAAACAAACAGGTTAACTATTCTATAACTTCCTTTTGGAAATAATGAATAGCTCAAACAAAAGATCAGCATGAAAACGTTTAATACATGGACTGGCATATCCAAACCAAAGCTGAAAAGGAGTTGAGTGTAAATGTTTACAAATGTACTCTACTTTAATTATAATATATAAATATAGAGAGACCTCTGGTATGTTTCCATCTGAAATAATGGGTTTGGCTCTGAGTACCTCATTACCAGAAAGATAATGACAAGCTGAAGGTAGTTCAGAGAAGATCAATCAAAATCAGAGTGCTGAAGGGAATAACTTAAAAAGAAGAGTTAAAGGCTCAATACTGCAGCTGTTCCATGCACAGAACTTCTATTGACTTAAAGAAGTATGGGCTCTAAAAAAGACCTAAATATGCACAGCTTAGTTAAGCAATGACAAAGGGAAAACATGATAATAGTCCACACATAATTGAGGGGTGTAAACACCATGGAGGGAGATAAATTATTTACAGTGCTACAAGAAATATAAGTGGAAATAATAGGATGAAATCATTAAACGGAATTTGGACTGAATATCAGGAAAGTCTTCCTGACAGCAAGATCTCTTAGGCTTTGAACAATTTCTCAAGTGAAGGGGGTGGAAAATCCTATCATTTGGAATATTTAAAGCTAGGCTAGAAAAAACACTAAAAGTGTATTTGTTGGGAACAATCCTACATAAGCAATCCTGTATAGGTACTAAATTATGTAGTGGGTTTTTCCTATTTTTTTTCTGATACATAGTATCTAAAAAGTCTGTCGGGTATCTGTATGTATGCTATGCCCCTGTACATAAGTAGGTGCTGTAGTAGAAGACACACTAATTCTAAAATTGCATACAGCAATATTTATCCAGACAAATTTATAATATAACTGCAAACCCTTTCTCACATGAGCAATCCTTCTGACTTCAATAGTCAAATGATTAAGAACTAATTGCATGAGTACAGCTTTGGAAGATGGGGCCCACTGAAAGTACAGATACTAGACTCTATTTTAATAGCATGCAATCTCTTCTTTGTATAACATTTCAGATTTTAAAAGGGCCTTATGTTGTTGTGACTATCTATCCACCAGTGGCTACTGTCACCTTCAAATCAGCTAGCCAAGTAGCACAATGTATTCTATAATAATGAAGTTAGGCATTGCTTCCCCCCATTATATTAAACCTTTGGGAGAGAGAAGAGACTAGTGTCACCATAAGCCCTGTATCTAATGAATATTTCCACAAGAAAAAACAAAATGAGATATATTAAAATACTTTCTCTGATGAAATGAGAGCAATTAATTATGAACCACTGATAAATTAGTGCACTAAGACATATATTTGAGGAAAAATTCAAAATTATTAATGAGGTTCACAGTTTAAACCAATTAGCTATACTATCTTTTATGGCATTGCTTGCCAGCAGAAATCTGTAAATCCATACAAATATTTATGACATGTAGATTAATACAGTATCTACAAACATTTACACTTGAAATTATTTCCTCTTACACACACCAGCATAACTCACTTATTGGCTTATTAAATGTCCCCATCTTCTATGTGACAAAAAAGACAAACTGGCTTCAACATTTCCTACAATTTTATTAGATTATCTTTTGACTTTCTATGAATATTTTCCATTGTGTAAGTAAATTACAGGACTTGCTTTAAAGTGTGTATCAGTAGCAACGTCCTACACATAATATGATCACTTAACATCTTTCTGCAGTTACACAGTTCTAAGAATACTGTTTTCAAATATTTTATTAATCAATCTGCTATCCTTTAAACACTTGTTTTTTTTTAATATTAGAGGAGCAAAGAGAACAAAATATACCAAGGTATTAGACACAGAGAACTTTTTTCCCCTTTCTTTCATCTATAAAATACATTTATGTAATTACAAAGATCAATTAATGACCTAAAGACAGTTCAGAGGGGGGAAAACAGATTTGATAATGATTTCAGTAATTCGGTCTCATGAAAAGCAGCAGCAAAGGAGCTGCTTCATCCACGCCTGACAGTGCGAAGCAGGAAGTGTAAAAATTTAAAAACAAAGTATTCCTTTTACATTAAAAATAAAAGCTCTATTTTATTTCACAGTTATAACTAATTCCACATGCAAACAGACACTATGGATAAGTAGGCCCTGGAGGCAGGGGTGGACATATCACAATAAGGTCAAATATCTACCCAAACACCACCACAAAGCAAAGCAACACGCCAGCAGACATTGTTTCTTAGGTTTCAGTTATCTCCTATCAGCTTCATCCTAAATATATATTCCTTAAATGTGAATGATGAAAATGAGCCCAAATGTACAATAATATGTGGAATAAAACTAGACCATCAAGATAGAATATCATTTAACAAAACCTCCCCCAAATCATTGTAAACGTCATAGGAAATGGACAACTACCTGAAAAGTTAAGATGCCTTTAGCTTTCCTGACATGGCCATTACCCAGCCTGAAACAAACAGTCTCTTTAAACTTTGCAGATATTCTTTTCTTTTTCTTTGATCAACATTTTTGAGAAGGCTGATGAAATTCAAAATGTCATTCTTGCAATTTGGGACTAATACAAGCATGTGGGAGATCTAGGCACACTGGTTTCTCACAAATCACGTCAATAACCTTGGAGGAAGTTTTCTAAACTTCCTGATTAACATTTCTTGCAGCTGAAGCTTTTTCAAATGAAGACATTTTCCTTAGAGTTTCCATGTACAAAATAAGGCTCTAGATATTAGTTAGGTATGTTAAAAATATAAACAATGGACACGTCTTTATGGTCAGTGTCTTTAAAGAGACAGTGTCCTTAGTCTTATTTACTACTGGATCTGTTTTCCAAAAGAGATTTTTAAAACACACATCCACAGTTTGAGTTTGATGAGTCATGTATTATCAGAGGGATGTTTTCAGGTCTGTATTTTGCAAAATAAACCTATTAATTACATTTACTTTTCACCAACTAATCTGGGATGAACTACTTTTAAAAATGTCTAACTATACAAGAAGAGTGTTAAAAGAAAAATATGTTCACAACAGACCTAATTGGTGAATATATTTATGTATCCTTTTCTGTGTTTATTTTTTTAATTACCTTTGCACAGAAGGACCTATCTGCTCCTGAGCAGACGACATAACTGAAAAGTTTAAACCTTATTAAAAACAGGATTTGGGATTTTTAAAAAAAAGAATTCAAAAAGAAAAGTTTGTACTCCAGCCTTGCATTGTTAAGAGATAAAATATCCTTTTGCACAACCCACCAACTATGGATGCTGATCTTATTTGAGTTTTAATGGGGTGATGTAGATAGAACCCCTTCTTAGAACAGTTTTTATTACATATATACAGATGCATTTAAATATCTAGAACGATAGATTGTTTCCCTTCCAGTGTAACTCTATCACCATTGAACTCAACCCAAGGGCCGAGGGGGGAGGGTGGAAAAGATGGGAGACAAAAGTTGGTCTTACTTGGTGTACAAAAACATCAACTGGAGAC